>NW_026712133.1:7035812-7635812 GCF_030504385.1 Musca domestica | reverse complement strand
GAGCGTATTTGAATATAATTTGTCAAATTTATTTTTGTACCAAATTTAGCCACTCATCAAAATCCCGTTACATATTCCAAATTTCTTTGGAATCGAACATACATATCGTGTATGGTGCATAAAATACATGAAATCGGTCGAAAATATATATGAGAGCTATATCCAAATCTGAACCGATTTTAATATAATTTGACAAATGTATATTTGTTTTGATTTCCGCTACACATTCCAAATTTCATTGAAATTAGAGATACATAGCGTGTTTGGTGCATCAAATACATGAAATCGGTCGAAAATATATATGGGAGCTATATCCAAATCTGAACCGATTTCAATTTAATTTGACAAATTCATTTTGGCTCCCAATTCCGTTACTTATTTTAAATTTCATTACAATTGGAAATACATGTCGTGTTTGGTCCACCAAATACATGAAATCGGCCGAAAATGTATATGGGAGCTATATCCAAATCTGAACCGATTTCAATATAATTTGGGAAATCAATTTTTTAGATAAAATCTATCACACGTTTCAAATTTCATTGAAATTGGGGATACATAGCGTGTTTGGTGCATCAAATGCTTGAAATCGGCCGAAAATATATATGGGAGCTATATCCAAATCTGAACCGATTTCAATATAATTTGACAAATTTATTTTCGGATTAAATCCCGTCACACATTCCAAATTTCATTGGAATCGAACATTCATATTGTGTTTGAGGCATCAAATGAACGAAATCGGTCGAAAATATATATGGGAGCTATATCCAAATCTGAACCGATTACAATAAATTTTGGCAAACTTATTTTTGTTCCAAATTCCGTTACGTATTCCAAATTTGGAGACTGTATCTTCAACCAATCAATAGATATGTGCATATAAAATCTAAATTATATCTCTATAATTTATATCTCCAGTTCCAAGTGGGAATTGAAAAATGTATGTAGCCTATGTTACTTAATTTTTTATTGTTTTGAATTCTGAATGAATAATATCAAAAATGAAATGAGTGCGAAATACGATTTTAAATGGCGATCTTTGATGTCTAAAATTGACATTTAACTTTCAACTCCAGGGCCTACCATCGTGCTTCAGCTGGAAGATGCGAACACATTTTAAGAAACAAAAATGACCGACAAAGCGTTATGGGGCTCATTTCAAAACGTGGACCTACTTGTTTTGTATGACAATAATCCATCCAATGAGAACTTAAAATGCAAAATTCATTAAGGTTGCAATCAGTGAAATATTAAAGGTGCAAAATAGTAGAACGAATTGGACATTTAGTAAACTTTAAGATAACTTAAATTGCTTTTGCAGGTCATGTGAGTACCACCCGATTTCAAGTATATTTCAAGTATATTTACATTTTAACCATATTTCCATATATTTCGGCAAATGTTGCTAATTTGCCAAGAAACCATCCTATGATTTAAATTTTTTTCGGAGTCTTGGCCACTTTTTGTTTTTTTTTTTTTTTGCCTTTATTTGGCATCTTTGTTTCTAAGGGGTAAAAAATATTATCGCATAAAGTTTTCAATATTCGGAGTGGGCCATCTTTATGTTGATCATTTTCATCAATTGATTTGGTTAAAAAATTGTATTTGGGCTATTCTGGGGTATGGAACGATCTTAGAGCTAATTGTCCACATAGGCATTTTTAATTGTATTCGCCACGTTAGTGTACCCCCAAGTCTACTTTCCCATCCAATGTGTAGTCACAAAATAATATTTTGTATTGTATTGAATTTGTACGAGACACAAAAGATTTATTCACATTTAAATGCTGGAGTGCTCTAACGATAGCTACTTGTGGTTTTCCAGCACTATCACGCTTGAATTCCGGCCAAAAATCCGCCGAGCAACATTGGACGGTTTCATTGCCCAAAGGTGACGAACTCGAACAAATCTAAACTTATTCTAAAATATTCACCCTACATATATATATATATATATATATATATATATATATATATATATATATATATATATATATATATTACAAAATAAAAGCGCAGGATCAGCTAGCACACGCCACACGAAATGCAGACAATGTGGATTTAGTTACTGTAATTCCGGCTGATATCAACAAAACTGGGGGTTTACCAGCGGAACTGGAAATATTTGTGGGGGCAAAAGCCATTCTTCGGTCCAATATTGACCTTTCGAATGGATTAGTAAATGGCGCTATAGGCTATCTTCCGTCCGAATTGATTTCGCAAGAGACGGAGTACATCTTATACACCCGAAAGCCATACAGTTTCCAGCTAAGTACAATTGCGGGACGGCTAAAAGAAAAATGTTGCCTTTAATACTATCATGGGCTTGTACAATACATCAAATGCAGGGCGGCACTGTGGATCACAAAGTCGTATACTTAGGTGCGAAACTGTTTGAAGAAGGTCAAGCCTACGTGGCTCTTAGTAGAGTAAGATCTTTGCAGAGACTACGTATAGTGGTGTTGGACTTGAATAAACTAATGGGCAAGAAACCTTACAAGCCATTGCCTTGTATCCAATTCTAGCCCTACTTATCAAACGTCCATCGTTGTCGGTTGAACAACTGCACAATTATAGTGTAACATTACAAAACAAACATTATAATCAAACAAACGATTGTAGACAATTGACGTGCCCCACGGTTTTCTTTTAGTCTAGTCCATCCATATTTTTATAATTCTCACGACTGTATCCACTTTATTATTTATACACTACAACACTATGTATTGGGCGTATTATAAGTTTGATTGGGCCAAAAATTATGTAACATCTTGAAATATTGGTCCCCGATATAGGAAACTATATATGAACTGAGTCGACGGATGTCTGTCCGTCTGTCCATGTTAATTTGTAATCAAGCTACAGGTCGCAATTATGAACCGATCCTCACGAAATTGAAAATGGAGGTGGGGTTATGGTCAGAATAGAACCCTATTTTTTGGAGATGATCGCACGATAATTAGAGGTTGAAATGGACCAAAAACAGAAAAATTTTCTGATTTTGCAGTGACTCTATGGGCCTCAATTATGAACCAATCGGCGCGAAAATTTACATGGAGTTAGAGTTTAGGACCAATTTGGGCGACCATCGGTCAATAATTAGCGGGTAAAATAGACCCTAACTTTTATGTAAGAAAATAGGAAAATTTCCACTAAACCGCGAATATTTTCAACCTCAGCCAAATCACAATTATTTTAAAAGATCACTTTTGACCATTACAGTGATGCTAATAGCCAAGAAATCGGATATATAGCAAATAGGTACAATATATATGTAAAAGAATTGATCTTATTTATTCTGCTTATAAATCAAGAACCGCTGGGCCGATTTTCACAATTCCCATCAATTCGGAATGGTCTCTTGCCAGAAAACGATAAAATCTAAGAAAATCGGGGAAAATTATACCAATAAAAAAGTGAATATCTTTTGTCGATTCTTTTTCAATTTTTGTCATATTTTTTATCGCATGCGATTTTTTCAATTTGACTTACAATTTTGAATTGTACATTTTCTAAATTTTTACACCCCCCAACACTACGTTTTTATGGTATTATATGCATATCGCAATTATCGTCCGATCTTTACGAAAAATTGCATGGGGGTAGGGTTAGGGTCAGAATTAATGCCTATTATTCTTAAGATGTACATTAAGAGATGCAAATGGACTAAAAATTATTTTTTTTTTCTAATTTTTTAGTCGCTCTATTGGCCACAATTGAAACTAATCGACACGGAATTTCGCATCAGAAGAGAGTTAAAGTGAGGGAAGAAGTCTATAATTTATGATGACTGTAAAATGGACCACAATTTTCGTGTGAAATTGTTTTGATTACTTAACAACACTACGGAGTACGTAAATATTGTAGTGTTGTAGGGTATCACATAGTCGGCTCCGCATTATAGAACACAGATCTGAATTAAGTAAGCGGACCGGGTCCGGAACCTAAACAGTCATGGCAACAATTATAATAGATAATCACACACCGTCGATTTTAGATATTATGAATAGGCTGATCTTAATTTTTCAGCCATAGGGTTTAATTGAGTGTTAAAAACCTATATGATATAGAACATCTATAATAGCCCCGTGTGAAAACTCAGCTCAATTTTTGGTATTTTAAAGAGCTTAGCAACATTTTCCATTCAAATGAGCTGTAACTTGGGATTTGTATTTAGAATACCGTGCTGTGTGGTATTTAGTTTTGTCCACCTCATAATTAGGGGCATAATGATTTCAGAATAGTCAAAGATAATTACTCTTCTACACCCATTACCGTAAGAATGTAATTTATTTATTTTTGTCATTTAAATTGTGCGTTAGAGACCCCATAAAGTCCATATTTTTCATCATAGTATAATTCAATGACGATCAAAGAAATTAATATTTGTGATTTTTTCATGTTTCTGCCAAAATTTCCGACATAATGAGTCCCATTTCGGAGTTTATGTCATATAGACGTACATCCCATCTACGTTCCCAACCAATATTCTCTTGGGGGTTACAAATTCAATAGATCAATAGAATACAAAATTTTCTTTTTGACCACACATTGGTTGGGAAAGTAGACTTGAAGGTACACTAATGTGGGATAAAATGAGTATGCAAAATATGCTTAAAATGTAAACTATACTTGAAATCGGATTGTACCCTTATCCGGCTGTCATATATCATGACCTGCAAAAGCGATTTAAGGTATCTTGCATTTTGAGTTCTCATTGGACGGATTATTGTCATATGAAAGAAGTAGGTCCAAGTAGGTCACTCATTATATTTTTAATATTATTTATTCATCATTCAAAATAGAAAAGACAAAATTGAAAAAAAAGAATCACACCAAAAAGATTTTTTCATTTACATTTTTATTGGCATATTTTAATTGTATGAATTGTCAAAATCCGCCAAGTCATTCAACTTGTTCGAAGAGTTTTTACAGCAAAAGTTTAAAGATCTTTCAATAGAATGTACTATTAATTTAAAATTCGATTCCATTGAATTTTTTTTTCGATTTTTCTCCATTTTTTTCCGATTTTATAATTTTTGCAATGAGATCTCTTTTTTCGTGATTTTTTAGCGATTTTGAAAAAGTAATTAACTTTTATCTTTGTGTTACCGCGTTAAATTATTTCGATATCATCTATTCCGTTTCACCACCACATAATTCGGTACTATACTTCAATGTAACTGTCCTTTAATTTCGGTTCTCAAGAAATCACGTCAAATTGGTATTAATATTCGAATTCAGAAATAAAATATAAAAAACACTGCAAATGTACATTCGAAAAAAGTAAGTCAAATGGAAAAAAATCATGCTAAATAAAACATTACGATTGTACATTTCAAAAGTCAAAATGAAAATGTTCAAATTTCAAATTTGTATGCGATTTTTTGGATGTTATCCTTTTCTGCCCCGAATTTGTATGTATCGTTAAAATCAGTCCAGCGGTTCTTAAGTTATAAGCGTAGTAACTAACACAACTTTCTTTTATATATATAGATAGATATATTTAGATTAAAAGTAGGCGTGGATAGTTCTTCAGCCGCCAAATAAGTACTTAGGGTTGGATGGGAAGTCAACAGCATCTCGTGTAATCATCTTTAAACCGATATCTTCATTATTTTGGCAAATATAACGATTTTAAATAAATCGAAATAGTGGGCGTAAAATTAGGCGTGGTCAATACTTTTTTCTTTAAAAACCTAACTCGGGGTATCACGAACGTTTCTATAAAAAATTATGCAAATCGATCCAGCCGTTCTCAACAGATTCCATTACCAACGAACAACAATTGATTTTTATATATTTAGAAAAAGATATAATTTTGATGTTTTTTGGTAAATAAATTTTCACACCAACATTAAACTTGTTTTTGTTTCACGTAAGGTATACAGAAATTATTCGAGTTGTTCGACTTATTCGTTTGATCGAATTATTCGAGCAATTTAATACTCTTAATCCATTAACGGAACAAATGAAACACCCCAAAATCGATCGATTTTTTAATCGAACAAAATCTAAACCCGATTAATTGAATACTCTAGTTAGCAGGCTAAACTTTTTTAGGGACCATTCATACATAGCCTTCGCAAAACTGACGATAGAGTTTTAGATTTGATACAATCCAATAGTTGTACAAAATATGGGTCATGTTGGTCTACGTTTTAATATTGCCCACATATAAGGATTTACCACGATTTCAAGTATTTTTTTACATTTTTCAAACTTATTTTGATACATTTTGGTAACTTGAGAATTTAGAAAGAAGAAAATACCTTTCCAAAAAGTTATAAGTTTGGGTCCACGTTTGGTATAACCGTCATATGAAGGTATCCCCAGAAGCGTAATATGCATTCCACAAAAATGATTTTTGGTACCATATATCAGATACAGCTCTAAAATAAGTGTATCAAATGTTGTCGGTTCAGATATTGATATAGCTCCCATATATATCCTTAATCGATTTCGGGTGAGTTGTGCACCAAATAACCAATATCAGTCGAAATAAGCTGAGTTTTGGCATATCCCATCGACTTCAGTCTAGAAGCAAAGACATTAAATTTGGAAAAACGGTTCAGATATAGCTGTAGCTCCCATATATATGTTTCATCTGATTAGGTGTTTAAGTCCCTCGCATTCGTAATAAAAGTTCGCATTTATTGCCAGATCCAGATGAAATTTTGCACAAATTATTTGTTTGGCCCAAGGACGAACCCTATTGAAATTGGAGATAATCGGTAAAAATTCACATATAGCTCCCATAGATATATTCGTCCGATTTGCCTTTTATTGTGCACCAAACGTGTTATATCAGCCCGAATAGTATGGAATTTTGCACATACAACCAAATTAGGCCTGAAAATTAATGTGCCACAAATTTGATCGAAATCGGTTCAGATATAGCTATAGCTCCCATATACATTGTTCATCCGATTTGTTATTTTTGTCCTCCGCAGCCGTAATATGCACTCTGTAACAACAATATTTGTGGAAATATATCAAATACAGCTCAGAAATACCTTTGCTACATTTTATCGAGATAGGTTCAGATTTGGATATAGCTCCCATATATAACTTCGTCCGATTAACTTTTTATTGTGCACCAAACGTCTAATATTTGCCCAAATGGGATGGAATTTGGCACTTACGACCGAATTGAGTCTAGAAGCTAGTATGTCAAATTTGGTGAAGATCGGTTCAGATATAGCTATAGCTCCCATATATATTGTTCATCCGATATGTTACATTTGTTACCCACAGCCAGGTTATGAGGTTATTAAGCTCGCCTCTAAAGGAGAGAAATATATTAATTAATTAACAAATAAACTTAGCAATCCTCTTCGATCTTTATGTAAGGAATATAAGGAATTATATAATAAACTATATATAAACTACTATTTTACTAAAAATTAAATGTCGAAGACCACGAAAATAGTTTAAATCATGTGATGGTTATACCAAAACGTGATCATTTTTTGCGAGGCTGGTTTCTTCTCAAATTACCAACTTTTGCTAAAATGAGTATGCAAAATATGCTTAAAATGTAAACTATACTTGAAATCGGATTGTACCCTTATCCGGCTGTCATATATCATGACCTGCAAAAGCGATTTAAGGTTTCTTGCATTTTGAGTTCTCATTGAACGGATTATTGTAATATGAAAGAAGTAGGTCCGTGTAGGTCACTCATTATATTTTTAATATTATTCATTCAGAATTCAAAATAGAAAAGATATAGTATGTCAAATTGAAAAAAAAAAATCACACCAAAAAAGATTTTTTCATTTACATTTTATTGGCATATTTTAATTGTATGAATTGTCAAAATCCGCCAAGTCATTCAACTTGTTCGAAAAGTTTTGACAGCAAAAGTTTAAAGGTCTTTCAATAGAATGTACTGTTAATTTAAAATTCGATTCCATTGAATTTTTTTTTTCGATTTTTGTCCATTTTTTCCGATTTTATAATATTTGCAATGAGATCTCTTTTTCGTGATTTTTTAGCGATTTTGAAAAAACAATTATCTTTTATCTTTGTGTTATCGCGTTAAATTATTTCGATATCATCTATTCCGTTTCACCACCACATAATTCGGTACTATACTTTAATGTAACATTTCTTTAATTTCGGTTCTCAAAAAATCACGTCAAATTGGTACTAATATTCGAATTCAGAAATAAAATATAAAAAAAAACTGCAAATGTACATTCGAAAAAAGTAAGTCAAATGGAAAACAAGTAAAAAAACATTAAGTTCGGCCGGGCCAAACTTTTAATACCCTCCACCTTAGGGTAAAAGAAACATTAGAAGAAATGTGGCAAAAACCATTAAAATGCCGATTATGGGGAGGTACCGTTATATGGGGGCTATACCAAAACGTGGACCTATAATTACAATGTTTCGCCACCGGAGTTGGAACCCATTATGACCAACAAATACCGATTTTCAGACAAATCCGTGAAAAAATGTGGTAAAAAAACTAAAATACTAAATATCGGGAGGTACCTTTATATGGGGGCTATACCACAACGTGGACCTATACATGCAATGTTTTGCCACACGCTCAGGGACCCGCTATGACCTACAAATACCAATTTTAAGACAAATCCGTGAAAAAATGTGGCATAAATCATCAAAATACCGAATATCGGGAGGTACCGTTATATAGGGACTATACCAAATTATGGACCCATACATGCAATGTTCCGCCACCGGAGCTGGAAACCATTATGACCCACAAATACCAATTTTTAGACAAATCGGTGAAAAAATGTGGTAAAAAAAACTAAAATACTAAATATCGGGAGGTACCTTTATATGGGGGCTATACCACAACGTGGACCTATACATGCAATGTTTTGCCACACGCTCAGGGACCCGCTATGACCTACAAATACCAATTTTAAGACAAATCCGTGAAAAAATGTGGCATAAATCATCAAAATACCGAATATCGGGAGGTACCGTTATATGGGGACTATACCAGAACGTGGACCGATATATCTCATTTTCAATACCAACCATCCTAGACACAATGCAAATAGCTCTGCTAAATTTTGGAGCTCTACGTCAAATAATGTGGGCTGTATCGTGATTTCAACAGACAGACAGACAGACGGACAGACAGACAGACAGACGGACATCGTTAAATCGACTTAGAATTTTATGCTGATTATGAATATATATACTTTATGGGGTCTAAAACGAATATTTAGGGATGTTACAAACGGAATGACAAAGTTAATATACCCTCCTTTCCAAGGTGGAGGGTATAAAAATCATGCTAAATAAAACATTACGATTGTACATTTCAAAAGTCAAAATGAAAATGTTCAAATTTCAAATTTGTATGCGATTTTTTTTGGATGTTAGCCTTTTCTGCCGAGAGACAATTCCGAATTTGTATGTATCGTTAAAATCAGTCCAGCGGTTCTTAAGTTATAAGCGTAGCTGTGGGATTTGAACCGCGGACCTCGGTGTGCAGCCAACTAGAAGTTGCCGTCTCTACGTTCAGAGCCATTAATCCGTCTTCCTAAAGTAGCACTAAAACAAGTGTATGCATTGGAAGCAATGTAGTTGTTGTGGACAAAAAATTCATCACTACAAAAACAAAAACTTTGCTGTGAAAAAGATCTGCCAATAGAATTTGAGTCGAACCTGGAGAGTTTCTAGTGTATAATTCGCATATGCTAATTTGCAATAAGTTCGAAATATATACTACTTTCCAGAGAACGGCCCTTGTAAGCCATCATCCACACCAAATATGCCTGATGAGCCGCTTAACCAACGGCGAATCGCGTCGCATAGTGGTGAGTGTGTGATAGTGTCTATCTGGCTTTCCTTTTCACAGCAAATTTCAGATCATTAAGCTCGTCTCGAAAGAGAAATCAAACACAAAAAAACACAACTTTCTTTTGTATATATGTAGATAGATATATTTAGATTAAAAGTAGGTGTGGTTAGTTCTTCAGCCGCCAAATAAGTACTTAGGGTTGGATGGGAAGTCAACAGCATCTCGTGTAATCATCTTTAAACCGATATCTTCATTATTTTGGCAAATATAAGGATTTTAAATAAATCGAAATAGTGGGCGTAAAATTAGGCGTTGTCTGCATTTCGTGTGGCGTGTGCTAGCTGATCCTGCGCTTTTATTTTGTAAATGCGAGCACCATTATTCCTATACACATTCAATACAGCAGAGTTGTGGTCATTAACTTGTTGATTTGTTGGGTGGTATACCCTTATCGCTTGGTCTATTGCAAACTCATCACTCGTGTCTTGAAGAAGTCTTCCCATTAAAATACTAAAATGTTGAGTTGTTATCTCACCGACTCTTTAAGCATTCAAAATAACAATAAAAGTCTGGTCACCTTGCTGACGCATATTTTCAGTTAATTCACACAGCGTGAATAAACGCCAGAGATGTGTAGCTGTTCCTGATCGTTTTATAGGAGGTAGTTGTAAAAGACCACCAAAAGTAATGCGTTTACTCCTCCAAAAAACGCATTTTCACAGTTATTAATTTGTCTTAATCGAGCGACCATCATGTATAACAATTGATAAGACACCATGGATATCTCTGATGCCATGATGATGAAATTCTGTCTGATGCCATTGTTGCTTCGTTATTCGGAAATCGTTTCCGAATAGTGGCAACATACTTGTTATGCGACCGTTTTTCTGGATTCAGGCTGGATTATTCAGATACCTTAATTACTGATACAATAGTAAATTGTGTTCTACCTTTCATTTAATGGGATTGATAACACCTACGTTATCCGCATTTTGTAGCGGCCGCCATCTTGGATTTATAATGATAATGAATAAACATAATTGTATTGTCACCAAAATCCAAAGTGTATACAAAATTTCAGATTAACCGGTTGACAGGAAGAGAGTGAAATTTGAATCACTAAATTTGACCCAGGAATAAATAATATATAAAACAAACGGGTGAGCTAAATAAAACCATTTGAAAAAGGACGTAGTTGAATCCCCGAATTCGCAGGAATGGGTGCCGATAAATACTTCTCTCACTACAACAAATATAATTCAGAATACTTAAACACATTAATATTTTACAATCTAATTTGCGAGGAATCAAAGTAAATTTCATCTGCTTGTGCAGCATCTGTCTCATTTCCTTTTATCCTTTTCGTTCCTACATAACATTTCATTTCAACTTCGGAATTTCAATTTTTTTTTTTTTTTGGATATGTTAGACCAAATGAGCATGAACATCAACTTCGGTTCCACATTTATCTCCACTGGTTAATTCTAGCGTGCAATGCATCGTTTTTTGTATGCATAGAAATCGTTGTTTCGGTGTTTTGGTAAGTGATAATGATATTCCGCCTATTGATATCAATTGTGTGAATCATTGTTTTTGCAGTGGGAGTAGAGGTTTTGTGGGTGCACGTGGTAAATTTTGAGATAGCAACGCTTGTTAAAGGGATTCGTTAAACGGCCTTACGATAAATTGGGATATAAGTAAAACCATGTTGTGCATCGCTTTGCCACATAGATGTCTAATTATGGCCCGATCCTCGAAATTTCGGATGGAGGTGGGGTTATGGTCAGAATAGAAGTATTTAGGGGTTGAAATGGACCAAAAAAAAAAAAAAGAAAAAAATCCTTATTTTGCAATTGCTCTACATGTCGCAATTATAGACCAATCAACGGAATTTAGTATGGGGCTAAATTTTGGCTGGGCAGAAGCGTTCCAATTTGGATCGTCATAGAATAATATTTAGCGGGTGAAGTAGACCATAATTTTTATGTAAAAAACGAAATTTTCCATTAATCCGCGAATATTTTTCATCCTGACGATATCACAATTAAAGGAGAAGATCACTTCTGACAATCTTATATATCAAGGACTCCTGGATAGATTTTCACAGTTGTTATAAATTCAGAATGGCCTCTTGGCAGAAAAGGTTAAAATCGTTTTGTTACATTTTGTGTCATTTTTATACCCTCCACCATTGTATGGAAGGAATATTAAGTTTGTCATTCCCTTTGTAAAACTTCGAAATATACATTGTAGACCCCACAAAGTATATATATTCTTGATCAGCAAAAAATTCTATGTCGATTTAGCTATGTCTGCCAGCCCGCCCGTCTTTGGAAATCACTCAATCTTCCGAACGAAATGAAGTAGGTTGATAAAATTTTACTCAGATATGTATTTCTTCCGCAGACCTTTTGGAATTGAAAATGGGCTATATGGGTAAATTGGTAGCATATATTCCCATTATGTGAGAAACATCCTTGCATAAAACTATCAATGTAGGTCTAAGTTTTGATATAGTCCCTGCATAAAGGTACCTCCAAATATTCGATATTTAGATAATTTTTTTTAGATAACATACAAATATAGGTTCACGTCTTCGTATGACCCCCACATAACGGTTACTCCTTATATTCGGTATTTTTATGATTTTAGCGACATTATTTTCCGGAATTATTTAAATTTCATACCTAATGTTCGCAATGGGTACAACAGCTAATGACAAAAATGTTTATATGCAGGTCACGTCTTCGTATAGCCCCCATATAACGGTACCTTCCGATAGTCGTTTCAAACCGAGCGAATGTAGCTACTACAAGTATAGCAAAAAATTCTTAAAAAAGAGAAAGAATGATAAAATTATGTACTCCATAGAAAATAAACAACCATAAAATGGCCCCTCAGCCCCCCGCAACCAGAAACTTAATGAACAGACAAATATTCAAAACACCTCTTCCTGTACACATCGAAAGAACAGTTAAAATTACGCAGCGTCAGAGGGAGCTGATTCCACAATCTCGCAACTCACACAAAAAACGCTTCTCGCCAACTACAGACGAAAATATTGGAAACAGCAATTGCGGATTTCGAGATGATCTACAAAATACAAACCTATTATATAAAGGAGAATTAACATTCCTCATAATTCTGTAATGACACAAAAGCAGGCGATATTCAACAAATCTTTCCAAGGACAGACCAAGAAACTTAATAACATACTGTGTCACACGATCACTACGGCGCAACCCAAACACATACCTAACAATAGAGTTAACAAGTTTGCGTACACGCAGAATTTGGCAAGCATTCGCCCCAGAGATGACCTCGAAATAATAGTTGACATGAGACATTAATCACCTAACACCACCATCATCCTAACACCAAGAGGCAAATGAGCTTGAAGACTATAAAGCCTCCTAAGCTGAAAACGCACACGAGACAGCAAAGAATCGACATGCGCTGAAAAATTAAGCTTGGTGTCAATGACTACACCTAAACATCTCATCTCATCCATAACATTAACCACAAAGGAGCCAACACAGATGCTCGGCATAGGAACATAACGAGGACTATTAAACAGAACAGTTTCAGTTTTATTCCAATTGACAGACAAACCATTAGAGGATATCCACATAGAAAGCAATATCAACGTAGTTTTTGCCAAATTTTCCAACTTAAAGAGATCTGCACTTCTAAAGAAGACATGAATATCATCCGCATACATGAAGACTTCACACCTGGAATTAGACACAGACCCCACAATGTCGTTAATGAACATAATAAAAAGCAGAGGGCCAAGCACAGACCCTTGTGGGACACCGCACCGAACAGCACAAACATCAGACTGAACACCCCTGTGTACAACAAACTGGGATCTTCCACTCAAATACGATGATATCAATCTACACGAAGAAAGAGAGAAACAAAATTTGTCTCTCAGCTTATAGAGCAGAAGCGTATGATCAACACAATCAAAGGCCTTAGACAAGACAAGGCCAACAAACAAACCAACATCAGAACTATTGAACACATCACGAATGAGATCAGTGAGGGCTAAAAGATGAACCGTAGTGCTAGAACCATGCCGAAACCCGAACTGAGAAATATTCAAATACTTACGGTCATCCAGAAACTCAACAATAGCATCCTCAATAACATGTTCAACTATCTTCGACTTAGCCGGCAGAGTGCTTATTGGTCGAAGATTCGTCTGCTGATAAGAACTCCCTTTCTTCGGCACAGGCACTACACACAATTTACAAAATGCAGAAAGTGAGTACAAATGTAAGGGAATATGTATTTAAAAAAATAGGTATGCCATCAACACCTACAGCATTTGACTTAACATTCCGCAAAGCACGAAACAAATCTTCCATGTACACACAATCAAATCTAAAAGAATCAAAACTATTGGCCTCACTAACCACAAAATCCCGAGACGAACTTAAATTACCAACACTGCAAAAGTAATTGTTAACAGCATTGACATCAATAAATGGGACATCACAACCATCATCAAGACTACCAAACCACTTTAACGATTTCCATATCTGCACACTACTCATACGACCAAACGTTTCCTCATAAAATTTTCTTCTTTCATTACGCATGACAGCCTTACAACGATTTCTGTACATACAAAATATCTGCCTGTTGCGAACCGTAGGACGCCTACGCCATTCCAGATAAGCCTGATCCCTAACATAACAGGCCGACTATACCACATCCAACACCAACCAAGCATCATTTTTGGGGAAAAAAGCTGGTAGCAGTAGGTACAAAAGACAACAAATCTTGCAACAATAAATCAAATATAATAAAAGGAAAACAAAAGCAAAACTTCTTATATCAATAAGCCACTTGCCCCAAGAAAAATAAAAAAAAAATTGTGAGATCAGCAAAAACTAACATACTTTAAATGTCTAAAGAAACAACTACTATACAGCATTACCGTCACCAACCAGCAAACCAGGAGCAGAATTCAGCTGGACGTCACTTACTGCACACTAAAGGGCTGCAAGTGTGACATATTTCTTTATTTATGCCATGGAGAAAAAACGTTCGTCATGTTGTGCCCTGTTTGATCAAACGCATAACAGTACGTGACATCCAACCAAATGCTCGATGTCTCGTCATGTCGGTCAGACTCAAACCCATCGTCATAACATGTAATGACCAATAAAAGGGAATGTTGAATAGTGTGTCATACAAAAATGTTCTATCAAAAAAACAACAACAATTATGAAACAATTGCCAACGAAAAAGACACACATGTGATGAAGGCAAAGCGCAAACGCTACCTGCTTTCCCGATATGTGAAAAAAATATTTTGTAATAAAGAATTTCTGGGCGATTACTAAAATATTAAAGGTACTTCTAATTGGTCCACACAAAATTTTCACATTTCGTCAATAAAATTTTCTTATTTTGATTATAATTTCATAAATGTTTGCCTCCGGTATTGAGGTGTAAATGAGAATGAGTGCTACTGTAATTCACGTAACAACACTACATACATACTTCCATTGTTCAATTCTGTGCATATTTATTGAATGAGAGTCAAATCAAATCTACACTATATGTAGATAGAAAATAGGCAAACAATATTTACCTCTTTTTTATGACCAAAACTTTATGATAAATCACCAATAAATTGGGATTGTTCAGTATATATTTCATTTTTTCTATTCATTTGTTGATGTCTATGCATATTTTGTTATTGAAATCCGTTTTATATTTACGCGGTGTTTGTTACTTCAAAATTACAGCGCACACAAAAACACACCCTCACCGTCGAAAGTAACACACACACTCTCTCAATTTAAGCACACGTACACAAATGACACACAATTTGACGATGACATGGTTCGATGTCATCGTTGACACCCTGCATTTTTGGAGAACACCATGCAAATATTCGAGTCAACCATGCCACGATCGAACTTTAGACAATGGCACACATGAATCAAAATGGGGGATGTTGTTGGCTGTCATTGCCTATCAAATATCTAGCGCATGATTGAGTAGACAAAGTCAGTGTGTCGAAAAAAGCATAATTCATACAATTCGTCTTGTGCAGGCCTTTACTGTACACCGAGATCGATTAGCCAATTCTCAAAACCGATTAGCCAATCCACAAACCTTAGCAATATTTACAACTTGCGCTCTAAGGTCCTTACCATTATTAGGTAGGCCTCTGATAATTACATCTGAACGGTTCAGTCTGCGCTGGAGTATAGCATTAAACAATTCCAACTCACGAATTCTACCCGACAATCTTTCCTACATACTTGCAGCAGTGCTCTTCGCCTCATTAACAGCTGACTTCAATTCAACCACTGATCTGCTAAGTACATTCAAATTGCCTTTCACTTCAGAAATTTGAGCACTATACAACTCAAAAAGCGCATCAGCTTTGGCTTTAAATACACGCACACACTGGTCCATGTATATACCCAGCAAGAAAAATCTATCCCCCAAATCACTTAGAAGTCACGCCTAAGCGACTGAAATCATCGCGTCTGATATCGCTTTCTCACCCCGGAAGGATCATCCTTTGGGAAGAGATGAACCACGCCCGCGATAGTTTTCTAAAAATCGTGGAAGTGAAAAAACAAAAAACAAAAAAAAATTACTCCAGACTTAAGCATTTATTATTTTTTTAATGTTACGTTTTCCAATGTTAATTTACATAGAACTCTTACTTATTAGATGAAATATTCAAACATTTTTTTCCGTTTTAAAAATGTGATGTCTGGATTGGGAATCGAACCGAGGTGTTCAGAGAGCAAAGCTGGCATGCTTACCACTGCGCCACAGTGTCTTATATTTCTTTGATAGAATAAAGTCTTATTTATGTTCAATTCGTGAATGATTGTAAACTATCACTGTTTTATCCGATGGCAGTCACTATATAGTGTCTGCACACGAGATACCTTATTTTAACTTTCTTGCGCCACTACGTAGTAACTACGTAACGATAGAAAGTAGACAACAGTAGATTTGTTGTTGTAAATGTACATACTATCGCATTTATTACGATTAGAAGCGTCGCAGAAGTGGCATCTTAAAATGGAAGTGAGTCACTCACTTCCAAATGCTTGCTGGGTTTTGCAATATGATCATTGCAAATGAATTGAGACGGCATTTTTTAATGTGTGCGCATTAACAGGCCAAACAAAGCAGGAAAAATATTTCGCTGTGGCACTCCAGAAAAACAGCAATTAATACGTAACTCCAACAACAATAAATGGCAAGGAACTTCAAATTTTGAATTTTAATTATTTTTCTTGGCACACCAAATAAATTATAGACTGTACATCACTCGATCGAAAACTATTTCAGCAACATTATTCACCGGAATCGTTTCAAATTTCGTATTAAAAGATATTAATGGGTACTATAATATGGCAAGATGCTGTAAGTTAAATTTTCTACTCTCTTTAAGTGAGTAGCAAAAAGTTATTTTTGAATTTAACTTGATTGCGATACATTTTCAAACTGCCTACGTACTAGACGTTTGTTTAGTTGTGGACGGTAAACTGCAGTTAAGACTTTAGGTTTTGTTGAATTCTTAAAATTGTTTACTAGTTTTAACACAATTACATGAAGTGACAAATATGAAATCGAAGATCAATTTTAATGCAAATTCTTGTTAGAGTACACAATGATGTGGTGTCTTGATAGGGGGACATAACATTTTTAATTTCTATATGGGATTCTATAGTTAACATATGAAGGCTAAGGAAAGCGAAAAATTAGGTAAAAATAAAGGAAGGTGTGAATATGACGTAGCCCTATTTTCCTATTTGGGAATTTACGTATTTTCTGAAGAAAGAAATAGCAACCTATCGGAAAGTATAACATGAAATTGTCATAGCGTTTACACAAAACGAGTTTTTTTATCATCCAAGTACCTGTTGGTGAAATTTCAATTTTATTGATCTAAAACTTTTAGGGAGGGTGTGCCTTTTCATTTGGGATATATTTTATATCCGTCAGTTTAACAATTTGTAAAGGTATTAAAATATCTCTTAACTTTCTACCTCACATTTATTTTATATACCCAGTCTATTTCAATTTTAATATTTTTTATCTTTTATTTTTTATCTACATCTTTCGCATGAATTTATTGGACTTTGAAAAAAGTACAACATTATTCTTACTAATGATAACAATTTCGTATCCGAATATGAACGATTTAGTTGTTACTGGTAAATTTATCGTCCTCAATCATAAGTAAATTAGTTGTCGTAACATTTGTATACGCTCCACCATACACCACATGGAGGGTATATTAAGTTTTTCATTTATTACCCAACAATGGCGATTAAGCGCAGTCGGTCCATCTAGTGTAATCAGGCTAGATTCCAAACGAAATCTGATAAAAAGCTACGATTTTGCATTAAATCAAATAAGAAGTTGAGCCATATCGGTCAACGTTTTCATATAGGCCTCATAAAATTGATACTTTCCTGTGGCAGAACATTGTCTACAAATTTCAACTTTTATCTATAGCCCCCATATAATATTGCCTCCCTATTTTCGCTTTTTGAAGATTTTAGCAATATTTCTAACAATATAATTTCAAATTCGCCATTTTTATATATTATACCCTCTGTGGCAGAATATTGTCCATATAGGTCCACGTCTTCTAACAGCCCCCATATAGCGGCACATTCCCATATTCGTTTCTAACGCAATAGTTTAAAATATGGGTCTTGGGGTTCATAAGGGATCCTATTTCCTGTGAAAGCACATTGTCTATACACGTCCAAGTTTATTTCCATGATTCACAATTATGTAATTGGAGCAAGTCAGAATTGGAGAATATATTCGAAACTACTTCCTTATTTCCTCTGTAAATTGGGTGTTTTGGTGGCCCTTAAATAGTCATACAGATTTTTCATTTATTTATTATACAGCGAAAATGTACAAATGTCTCAGTGTCCATTATTGATATTCAGCCCAATAATGAAAAAAATTTCTTGCGGGTTTTTTTCTCTATTCCTCGAAAAGTAAATCCAAGGGGGTAAATTTGGGTATCACGCTCTCAAAATTGAATTTTCTTCCACAAAAAATTTTCCTTGCAAAACTAAATGGATTTTGTAAAGAAATTGAAATATTTCTAACCAGAGATTTTCCGTTCGACAGTCTTTTAGGTTTTCGATAGTCGAAAAGCTGTAAACGTCGTATACCAGTGTAAAACGTAGAAAAAGTATTAAAGTATTGGTTGATAAACGTTTACGTCGTACTATTGGCCTGTTAGGAATTGTGACGAATATGATTTCATAAATGCATCGAAAAAGGTTTACGTCATCTATACTTCTAACAAAAAGTTCCGAATTATATTATTATACCACAAAAAATATAGTGAGGTACTGTTATATGGGGGCTATACGAAGACGTGACGTAGACTGATATCCGAATATAGGGAGCTACTGTTATATTGGGGTCAATACAAGGACGTGGACCTGCATATGCAATTTTCTGTCACAGGCTGTAGTACCCATTACGAATTTACAATACGAAATTTGAAACAATTCCGCTGGAGAATGGCTCTAAAATCATCAAAATACCAAATGTAGGGAGGTGCCGTTATATGGCGGTTACAGGAGAACGTGGACCTTCATGAGCAATTTTTCTTTATAGGTGAAAAGTGAGACACATAACACCAAAGTACGGAATATGTGAATATCAAAATACCGTATAGCCCCCATATAAGTACCGTTATATTTGGCATATACATATGCATATGCAATTTTTCTGGCTCAGACTGTAGAAATAATTCCGGTGGATAACGCACTAATGCTATGTTCTCATTGCAATTTCAATCAGCTTGTTCGCTCTCAGAATAAGGTACACGAAATAACCCGTTCATACGGCACGATTAATAATTCATAGTATCATAATTCCTTTTTTCAAAATTTTCATTTGTGGATTTTGATGATGATGAGATTGTTGTTTCCCAAAAAACACCCAAAACCCCTTAGATCTATCAGAACAGTTATATAGCCCATTTTCAGTACCAAAAGTCCTGCAGATTAGGGCACTATCAGGCATCTTTCTGCGAGAACAAAACAATGCTCCCCATTATTCTATAAGAGTTCTAGTCCACTGAGGTTGGGATTTCGCAAAATGTTAGTATTTGTAAACACTACCGCTCGCTTGGTCGCATTTTTAATAATCTGCCACCCAATCTTAAGACATTTAATTCCTCCTTAACATGTTATAAGAGGAAATTATATGCTCATGTTAGACCCCACAAAGTATATATGTTCTGGATCAGCTTCAAATTCTAAATCGATTTATCGATGTCCGCCCGTCTGTTGCAATCACGCTATATTTCGAACGCATTGAGATTGAAGGCTAAATTTTTGCACACATGCATAGTTTGCCAGTAGACAAGTTAAGTTCGTAAATGCCGGTCATGTTGGTCCACGTTTTCGTATAGCCCCCATATAACGGTACCTCCCGATATTCGGTATTTTCATGATTTTAGCGACATTTTTTACCGAAATTATTTCAATTTCATATTTAGAGTTCGTAATGGGCACTACAGCCTATGACAAAAAAGTTTGCATGCAGATTCACGTTTTCGTATATTCCCCATATAACGGTACCTCCCGATATTCGATATTTTAATGATTTCAGCAACAGTATTCGCCGGAATGGTTTCATATTGGAAGATCTTAAAGGGTACTACAACCTATGGCAAAAAATTTCGTATGCAGGTCCACGTCTTCGTATATCCCCCATATAACGGTTTTCATTTAAGTGGTAGTTTTCGGATTTTTTTTTGAAAATTTTCAAGTTCCTTCCAAATGATGGAGCGTATTAAAAGTTCGGCCCGGCCGAACTTAGCTGCTTTTTTACTTGTTTTCTCCTTAATTTGTTTTAATATTTAATTTTAATTAATGGGATTGTAATTAAGAATGTTATTTAAAAAGTTGTCCTGCAAAATAGTTTTCGAAACCGTCCATGTATCAATTGAAGAAAAATAAATCAAAAAACTGATTCCTAAAAGCAACAATCCTACCTATCAAAAAACAATGAACCCAGTATATGTTATAGTTGTCGAGAAATAGCTATTTCCTTCTCCAGAAATTAGCAGCAATTACGTTTTTGGGGAAATGGGGGAAAATTTTCGTTTTTAAGAGCACGCCACATCGAAACCTTCAAATATTTTGATCGGTGACGAAACAAATATGGGGTTTTGGCTAGGAAAATCGATTTCTGAACTATAATACGGCATTTCTTCAGATGTAAACACATCGGCATGCTGGAAATTTTGTCGGCGGTGGAAAGTTTCCGGCGCAAAAAAAGTATATTTTAATTTTTTAAATTTGTTAGATATTTCAGAGCATTAATTTTATTACATTTTTTTCGTCTGAAAAATGTGGGTATCATATAAAAGCTTGTCGAAATACCTATCCAACAGGGTAATTTTTACGTGTACTAAATAAATCCATATTTACGTACCCGAATTTTTTAATAATTCCTAAAAAGTCAAAATAATACTGCTTATGTGGTAGAAGCGAAAAAACTAACATCTTTATTGAAATTTCTGAAAAATAAACTATTAAAGTGTGAACTGTAACATACAAATAAGTTTATAAAATCGAAATAAGGTCAATTAGAAATTAAACGAACATGTGAAGAGTGATAAGTTAGTTAGGCATCAAATGAAAGCCAATGAAAATACCTATCTAACAAGTGGTCACATGATTATTTGAAAATGTTCGGGAGTTATATAAAAAATAACGATTTTTTAAATCCTTAAAAATCGAAAAAAGCCCTATTTTTCCAAAACCCTAAAATATATGTTATCTTTCCTGGTCCCAGAGATATTGGTCTTTAGACACGGTCGACCTGATTCTGTTTATTACACTAAAATGATGTTTCCAGCATAAAAAACGTTACTTCACATAGCCAGAGGAGAAAATCTCTTCACATAGCCAGAGGAGAAAATCTCCCGGCACAGGCCAGCAACATAAAAAATGTACCCAGTACCCAGAATAAAAATCACATTTTACTAAGAGCTTCGACCATTGAATAATTCTTGCGGGGAAACTCGGTATGTAATAATTGGTAGTACCTACTAGATCTAAACGGAACATGATTTCTAGTGATGAGATTAGGAAATCTGAAGGTATATTACAATTCAATATTTTTAGCACTAACATTGAGTTTAACACATACGTCCGCTTTTTAGTGTAGACAATGTTAATAATTTTAGCCAATGCAAACCTCTTATTGCAAATAGCAGAAATTGTTTTTGCACTAATTTTATTTTGTTTGAATATATTGCATATTGAGAATCCCATGCATTTTTCTGAACGTTCCCAACGCCACTCATTATCCACCTCTGCCGACCGAGAGGGCGACCATCCCCATACATAGGGATCGCGTACATAGCATGATCCGCACCATGATGGGTTATCAGCAAGCGTTAGTAATTCCAGCTACAGAATTCGACCTTGTAAGTTTTCAAAAAAAAATCTATTTTCATAAATAAAATATTTCAGTATGATAAGCGTCAGATTTTACAAAAATAATAAATATCCCTTAATGTTCGGTGTTCTTTAGCACGTAAAACAGTTTTACATTCCATATCTCAGGAATACCAAATTTATTTATCTGTTCTTGGTCTTAAACATATAAAGATAAATATTTCAAATCTTTATCTTAAGGAAACGTTTTCGGTGTTATTAGTTCTTGTGTAGGCCTTAAATGAGGACCGCCTTTTAGGATCAAATCTGCAGAACTACCAGCCGAAAAATATGACAATTTCTTGTAACGCATTTGATGCCAATTCGACTAAAAATAAGAGATGAGAATCTTTTACACACGGTACAATAAAAAGGTAAGATAGAGCTACCAGCTGATTACAATTTTTTTCTAAGTGTGCCCGACTTTTGTCACCTGCTATTTTCTATGTATTTATTGTTTTGAAAAATAAAAACAGAATATTTTCAAAATCATTGATTGGAAGACGCGTAAATTGCGAGACTCGCATTAAATCTATTCACCAGTTTTGCCATAGAATTGAAAGATAGAACTGTTTAGATCAAATTTTTGAAAGAATATCCAGGCATTTTATTCATTTTTCTTGCTGTTTAACTGATTTTAAAAATGAGGAAAAATATTGAATAAATGAAAACAACTTGTGGCATGTAAATTTCAGGGCTGTATTTCTATAGCTTTACGAAGCTGTTCTTACCTCCTTATTGTACCATGTATTGTAGTTAACAAGGCGGGATATTTTCTTCATATATTTCCTTTGGTTTGGTTTCATTCAACCATTCCATCAGGCAAATATTTTAGTTTTCTGTTTTAGATTATATTCTTACTTGACTGTTATATCCTCTAAAAGGCGTGAAAATAAAATATTTGGTCTGAAGTTAATGAAATGGCTCTTGCCAGAGTACGCCCATATTTAAGGAAGAACTACAAAAAATAAATTTGACAAAAAAGGGACATAAAAAAGGAAATTGTAATCGCATGATAGCATGAGATTACCATTGTAATTGTACTATGTATTAGAATATAAATAATTGAGATCAACACTCACTTTACTGGCAGGGCCACCAATCGAATATTTTTTTTAATCAGTAAATAGAAACTGATAATATCTACTAGTTCTAAAGGGGACATTTATTCTAATAGACGAAATAGAAAAATGAGATGGCACAATACCGTTTAAAATTTTTAACATCGTTGTAGAATTGAACACAATGCGTCTAATTTTTAATGAAGATAATCGAATTTATTTTAACCTGCTAGTATAAGAGGGTTATACAAAACTATTGTTCAAATTAAAAAAATAGCAAAAAGCAAGAATTGTTTCTGTACGGATTCAATTTTATCGGAATAGAGAGTATTTTGAGGTTCCACACAGAGGAACCATATTCTAATATTGGTCTAACAAGAGACGAATGTAATTGTTTAGATACGTATGGGTTAGAAAATTCTTTAGCTTTATTTATCATAGAAATAATATGGTTATTAAAATTTAATTTGGGGTCCATGAGTCATCAGATGGAACATCGATAGATTTATAATGACAACTTTCAAACAAAACTCTTTGTGACCCATCACGCAAATAGGATGGAATCCATAAAACCAAGTTTCTATTAAATTCTATACGTTCAAAATTGAATAAAAGTAACCTATAATCGAATTTACCAAAAGCTTTGATGAGTTTCTTTGTTTGTGAACTGCGGAAACCATATTGAAATGGACTTAGGATAGATATGACTTTATGGGATATTACAGCAGTAATTAATTTTTGTTTTTTCTTTTTAAATTTACAAAATCGTAAAAGGACTTTGGATTACATTTAAAATTTTTTACTGAAGGTAATCTTTGTATGATCTACGAGTATACATTGATCGGTATATAGTATACCTTGATCGGTCGGACCCGGATTTCTTATATTTTCCAAAAAGTTTATTCTTAAAATTGTTCATGGCTAACAAATTAGACGTAATCCAATGAAGTTTTTTTGAACTTATTTTCTCGATTTTAGAAATACATTCTTCGAGAAATTTATTAATATTATTTACTGCGGATTCAAGTTTATTAACGTTATTATAACAACATAAAGAAATTCAATCTATAGAAGAAATTGGTGAATTTAGTCTATGAAAATTAGTTCTTTTATAATCGAATTTTTTTTTTTTTTTGCTGGTTCGTTGAGCTTTTCGGAGTCACTGTATGGTAATTATATTCAATACCCGAATATAATTACAATATTCTCAAAATACTGTGTGATATTAACAAATGCTAAATTAAGAATTTTTCCATAAATATTTTCTTTACTATTTATTTGATGGAAGTCTAAATCGCAAAAGCGATTCACAACATGAAATATGGTTACGTTCCCAGATGGGGTAAAAGGAGTCATCGATTTTGAATATGGCAATGAGGTCCACTTAATAGATAGCAAGTAAAAATATTTGATATTTTGGATATAAGATTTCGGTATTAAATATAGATGGCTTTAACCACGTTTCGGAAAACGATAAAATGTTTCAATCAAGTCGTTTTGAAGTAAATTGGCTTGTTTCTCGCAATTATGGGAAATTAATAACTTAATATCATCTGCGTACATTAACAATTTCAAATAATTTATGAAATTAGGTCAATCTTTGATAAATAAAAGAAAGAGAACCGATCCAAAGTGACTTCCTTTCGGAACACCCGATGGAACGTTAATCGATTTGGATAGATACCCTTCAAACACAACTAGTTGTAAGTAAGAAGATATCTATTTGACAAAATTTATAAGGAGTTCATGGTTAACTCTATCAAAAGCTTTACTAAAATCAATATAACTTGTTTCAGTTTGATCACGCGGAACAAATCCTTTTATTACTGTTATCGTAAATTGTATAAGATTTGTTGTAGTTGAGAGACCACTACGAAAACAATGCTGACAACGACTCAATATAGATTGAATGAGTGAATTGAGAATTGAGTGAAATTACTGCACTTATTAATTTTTCGAACAATTTTGGAATGGCACTTAATTTTGCAATTTCTCTATAATTTGATATATTTGTAAAATTACCAGACTTATGTAAAGGTCTACTATATGATTTTTTCCAGAAAGTAGTGAAATGACCAAATTTAAGTTAATTATTTAACAACATAGATAAAAGGAGTGCTATTGTCATCCGGACCTGGACATTTAATCGATTTGAAACTACGCAAACTATTAGATGACTCTTTTTCACACTGTTTATTTGATAAAGATTTGAGTCACAAAAACTATTCATAACTTTAAATGTATACAGAGCACTGTTCATTTCGAATGGCAAAGGAATCAAAGCTTCCGAATCTGGCATTGGAAGCCACCTAATGTAAGGCATATTAAAATCACCAAGAATCAAAATACAATCTGAATCTGTGTTGTTGTTGTAGCAGTAGTACGTGCATGTGCCTGCGTTCTGCTAATCTGGTTCCAGCTCCAGGTTTAGAAATTCGGCTACTATGATGGGCTGTAGCCAGAGATCTTCTGGATTGAGTTGGGTAGGTTTGGCTGTACAATTAAAGAAATGCAGCGTATTGTGCGGGCCTGTATCGCACGCCGAGCAGGCATCACGCACATCTTCATCAATTCGTGCCCAATACGAATTTAGAAGACTACACCATCCTGAACGTAATTGCGCCAAAACTACCCTGGTTTGTCTATGCAGCTGACGTTCTTCAGCTGCAATGGATGGGGGTGAATGAATGCCACTCAGACCTGCCTGATAGGCTTCTCGATCTAGAGGTTCTCTCTTGTAACGCTGGACCTCCCTCTCTAGATCATGTATGTCCTTCCTGACACGCCTCGGTGGGGAAGATTTATCCACCATATGATGGTTGGGATGACTCTCACGGTAACACCCAAGCAGGTACTGCAACGAAAGCATATGATTATGCTGAGAAGACACCTGGCAGCGTTCTGGCAGGTCTGGATATGCTTCCACTGCGTAGCACTAGTATTCGCAGACCACACTGGAGCCGCATAGCTGACCACAGACCGAGCTATCGCGTTATAAGAGGTCAACAAGGTTTCTTTGTCCGCATTCCAAGTGCTGCCGGCTAGCGCCTTGAGGACCTTGTTCCTACTTTTCATCTTGTCCCAAATAGCTGTGCTTGCACGAACGACTTGAACATGCTGTTGAACGTAACCCCAAGTATCTTGGGGTAGTTCGTTGTCGGTATTAGATTCCCCTCGACCTGCACATTCAGCTGTGTTCTCATCTCCGCAGACCATGTGGTAAAGAGTGTGGCCGTTGATTTCGTGGCGGATATTTTCATATTCCTCGCGTGGAAGTATGCGGCAAGCTCCGCGAGATAGGGGTTCAACCTTTCGCATATGTCATCGACCACTGGACCCGACGCCATGATCGTACAATCATCCGCATACGTTACGATTTCAATGCCGTCTGGAGGGCGAGGAATTCCGGAAAGGTAGAGGTTAAACAGTTCCGGAGATATCACCCCACCTTGTGGAACTCTCTGTTTCACTCTACGGGCTTTGGACTTCTTGTTCCCAAATTCCACGTACGACTGGCGTTCACACATATAGTTGATTATCCAACGTTTCAAACTTGGCCGGAGGGTAGTTCTCTGCACGTTCTCAAACAGTATGGCATGATTGACCGTATCAAATGCCTTTGATAGGTCAAGGGCTACCAACACTGTTGTGTCACACGGCCTGTTCTGGTTCAGTCCTCTACTAATATGTGTGGAAATGGCGTGTAATGCTGTTGTGGTACTATGTTGTGGACGGAATCCGTGCTGGTGGTTGGCAACTGTATAGCTTCTTTAATGCTGGGGAGGAATAAAGCCTCAAGAGTCTTAGCTACAGGCGACAAAAGCGAAATCGGCCTGTACGATTCGCCTTTACTGGTTTCGGGCTCTTTGTGGGTGACTAGCGACAAATTGAGAACTTTCTTTAGGTACTCGACTCCCGGCGTGTCCAGCTGCTTCAACATTACCATTGAGATTCCGTTCGGGCCCAACGCTTTGGTTGACTTTACGTTACGGACGACATTTGCAACATCAACCATCGTAAACTGTGGTGGTTCCTCCTCGGCGGGAAGAGATCTGATATGACGTAGTACTCTTCGCTTCGCCCTATTACTCTCGGGCTGCTCGACAAATTGCCGGTTAAAATATTCCGCGCACCGTCACCGTTACGTCGTTAAAAGTGACTGAGGTCCTATCATCCTTTATTCCAGGGTTCGAGAGCGACTTAGCCGTTACCCACAGTTTACTCATATCGGTTCCAACGTTGCAAATGTTGCACTTCAGATGGTCTAGCCACTTTTTCCTCTTATGCTCCTGTACCAACCGGTTGACTTCCACTATCAAATCACTGATTCTAGGATCAGTAGGGTTGGTACGACGGAGTTTGCTAATCCCGCTGCCTCTGCTGGGAAGTTTGGTCTTATCTCGGGTATTCGACCAGCAGGTATATAGCTGCAGCTTTGATGATGTTTCGGAAAATCCTTTCTTCTACCCGAACATCAGAAGGGTTGGGCAGTTCTCTGAAGCGGCGGTTGGTGAATTCTCTGAACTATGGCCAGTGAGCTTTCCCATGGTTAAGGAAAGTGCGGCGTTCAGAGGTTATGAAATCGGGCGACCTGCTCTGCCAGCCTCTGGAATCTGAATCTTTAATTTTTTTCAATGAATAAATTCATTGCTGATAAATGCTGATTAAAAATGTCAAGTGACGATGAAGGTGGAGCGTAATAACAAGTTACAAACAATTTAAATTTGGCCAGTTCAATGAAAACACCAATAAACGAACACGATCTTTTCTAAACATTTGATATTTTGAACATAAAATTTCACTATTTAATATATTTGTTTTTAACCAAGTCTCGAAGAAAACCAATAAATTATAATAAAAAACAATGCTGTCAGTATATAAACTGGTTAATTTTGTGTTAAGTCCCCTTACATTCTGATAGTAAATAAAAATAAATTATTTAGTGCTTTGGCACAAAATATCAAATCAGGACAAAACTTTTTTAAAACTAATTGTAAAAAGTATTTTCAGGTACAACGATTTTGATTTGTTCTACTTTTAGAAAATGCAGATCGGAGCTCAAAACATCTCAAAAAGTAATCTCCCACAATTTTTGATTTTATATAATAACTAGTCATCAGCCCAAATATAATTCTCATGACGGGAGTCATAGATGATGGTCTTTAGACAGGTTAATTTGTTGTAGTAACAGTTTAGGGACGATCGTGAGATATGGGAAATGATAATTCATGTACGTCATGTACATCATGAGCAGATTGGGAAGTTTTCTGAGGAACTGCGCTATCAATACTCATAACCTCAGGATTATTTACCTCCTTAATTACATCACCGTTAATTGCCGCAACTACCGGTTTCGGTTGTATCAGTGATATTAACTGTTGTACTCTTACGTTTGTGTAAAAGATTTAGTTGTGCTTTTACGTTTTTAATAAAAGACTTGTTGATAAATTAACAAACTTGAGCAAGATTTATTCTAGTTATTTCTGCAACTAAAATACGTTACAAATATGATGTAGCGCGTTACTATATGGAGTTCAAGACAATTGTGTAGTGTAGTGACTGAGTTGTCTGAATGACTGAAAGAGACTGAGTGAGTGAGAAAGAGTGTAGCTGAGGGTAGTGTGTGTGTATGTGTGCCTTCATAATAACAATGATGCCTATTTTTTGAATGTTTATAGTAGAACCCTAACATCTCCCTTTTTGAGACTTCTCGGGGGTCCTGGATATTGGCTGTATAGGTTGTCTTCGAGAAGTGATGCGTTGTGGAAGCATAACCGGTGATGATGGTGGAGTTGTGAAATCTTCTTCCGTTGGTGGACTAATGTTGAAGTCTTCTAGTAGGATTTGAAGAGGAAGATTACCATTTTGCTTTGCAGGTACAACATCGTGATCGGCTTCTCTTGGTCTGAGTTGATCTGCGTGAGATCTCACGAGAATTTGTCGATTATTCACATGAATGAGAGTGTTGTAGGTAAAATTTCCCACTTTGTTGATAATTTCACCTGGAACCCAGTAGCGTTTAATACCTTTGAAGTGTTTAGCGTAGACAAGATCTCCAGTAGTGAAATTTCGTTGTTTGGTGCCGTGTTTACGGTTGCACTGTTCCTCCATTTGATGTTTCTCTCTTGACTCGCTGGTAGAGGCTTTGTTATTAAGTCGAATACTGTTCTCATTTTTCGGCCTAGGAATGATTCCGCTGGAGAAAGTTCATTAGGTGAGTTTTTGTTCGGTGTTGAACGATACACTTCTAGGAATGTTTGTAGTGCATTAGATGCCGTCTCCTTTCCCTTTTAAAGATTATTTGAGAATATAGACGAATCTTTCTGCTTAACCATTGAAACTTGGGTGATGTCGAACTGTTCGTGTGTGTTTTATTCCTCGTTGTGAACACCAATTTTCGAAATCTGTCGAGGAAAATTGTGTTCCGTTGTCGGATACGATTTGTTCTGGATTTCCAAATTGTGAACAAAAAGTTGTTAGTAACCTTAATGTCGCTGCGGTCGTGGTTGATAAAGTTTCATATATGACAGGATATTTGGAATATGAACCCACTATTACGAGGTAGTAAATGCTTCTTACAGGACCTGCGTAATCTATGTGAACACGTTCGAGAACGCGTGTTGTGGGCCAAGGACAAAGGTTGGTTTTGATTGGACTTGTTGCTGAAATTTGGCAATTGTTGCATTTCTTGACGTAAGTCTCTATGTCCTTGTCGATGTTCGGCCAATATACGTAGCTGCGTGCGATAGATTTGCTTCTTTCTGCTCCTATGTGTCCACGATGCTGTTGTTTGCGAATTTGTTTTCTGTAGCATTCGGGTACTATTATGCGCGTATTGAACATAAGACAATCATCTGTTATTGATATTGAATCTTGCCTGTTGAAGTATGGAACAATTGATGAATCTATGTTATTTTTGTTTACTGGCCAGCCGTTGTATACGTAGTTTGAAACTGTTTGTAAGGTTGGATCGTTTTTGGTAGCAATTTGTATCATTTTGAAACTAACTGGGAGTGTTGATACGGCGTCTGTGATATCATACTTTATGTCTTTTTCTAAGTTGATGGAAGCTATGATGTACTATCTGATGGGTTTTCATGTCTATCTAGCTCTGTTTCTATGTCTGTTCTCACGGCGTATGGTACTGGACGTTTTGCAATGAATGTTTCTTTTGCGTCTGGAAGAAGTTTAATATGCACTTTGATTTTTGTGCAAAGGTCCAGACTGCTTTTATCGAAAACAGGTTTGTACTTGCTTCTCAGGTTAGATATGTATTCATCGTTTGACATTTGGCGACACCAAGCTGAAATTGGTTTGTCCCAAAGGTTAAAACTTTTTATCCAGTCGATACCCATAATATTAAAGTTATCGACTTCCGTGACGTAGCATTGTAGAGTTAGCGTTTTGCCTGATACCGTTGCATTGCAATGACACTTTCCGATTAGGCTGATGCTGCTGGAATTTACGTCTGTTGCAGTATCATTTGTTTTGTGTAGGTGTGGTTTGCCTATAGATTTCCATGTTGATCGTGACATTATTAAAATATCAGATGCTGTGTCTATTTGTAATTTGACTTGTTTCTTGTTTATCTCCACGGTAGTGCATTTTCGCAATTGTTGGAATTGGAGTTGTTTCGATGAGAGAACTGCGTTGGCGTTGTATTTTGTTTTGTCCGACTTGACTTTGGTTTTGTCCGTAGTGGACTTGCCTCGTTTTGCACTCTTGCAAAAGTTATCCTTGTGACCTGTCTGCTGACACTGTGAACATTTATGATTTTTAAACGGACAGTATTTTGAGTAATGCATATCTCCGCATAACCAGCTGGGCGTTTTAGGAATTTTATGAGAATGCTTGTTGTTGTTCTTGGCGTATTTCTTAACTGCGCGAATTGATTGCGATTGATGCTCGATCAATGTATTGTCTGTTTTCAAATCCATGAGTCGTTGAGTTTCATCTACAAGAGTGACTAGAGTTGTGGAGTCCTTTGCTTCGTCTAGCAATTTGAGTAAACGTAAGCGAATGTCGTTGTCTTTGCTTGATTGTAAACCTAAGACTTAGATTAGACACTTGAATTGATCCACATTCATTTCATTTAGTTTCAAGAGTTCGCACTGTAAGTTGACTCTACCGGCGTATTCCTTATAGTCTTCTCCATCAAGTTTTTTTTTCATTTGTAAATAATTGTAGCGTTGAGACACTTGACTTTCTACCTTACCAAATAATTTGTTAAGTTTCTCTAGGGTGTCCTTGAGACTCATTTCTGTTGGATTCTTTGGAAGAACGTAGTTCCTGAATCTTTCGTGAACACTTTTTTACATCTTTCTCCAGAGTAACGCAACTTTGTCATGATCCCCCAAGGATTGGGCTTCTTCCTCGAAAACGTGTTGGTAGCAGTTGTACCACGCTTGGAAAATTAATCCGAGCTCCGGTTCATTAACGAAGTCTGTCATGGAATGCGAAAGAGATTCCATTAATGCTGCTTTTGAAGTGCTGGGACTCGTAGCATTGTTGGTGTTTCCAGTAATCTGTGCTTGAAGTAGATTTGTTAATTGTTGTAGTAACTGCATTTGAAGATTCATAGCCGTTTGCTGTTCAGCTAGTAATTTCACAATGTTATCGCTTGACATTTTTTGTAGTTAATTTTTGCGTAGATAAATTGAGATGAAAGAATTTATTTCTTTATTCAACGTTCTCGTCGCCAGTTGTTGTACTCTTACGTTTGTGTAAAAGATTTAGTTGTGCTTTTACGTTTTTAATAAAAGACTTGTTTATAAATTAACAAACTTGAGCAAGATTTATTCTGGTTATTTCTGCAACTAAAATACGTTACAAATATGATGTAGCGCGTTACTATATGGAGTTCAAGACAATTGTGTAGTGTAGTGACTGAGTTGTCTGAATGACTGAAAGAGACTGAGTGAGTGAGAAAGAGTGTAGCTGAGCGTAGTGTGTGAGTATGTGTGCCTTCATAATAACAATGATGCCTATTTTTTTGAATATTTACAGTAGAACCCTAACATTAACAGAAACCGGCTGTGGAACAGTGTTCTCCACAGAAACTATGGCTTTACGAGTGACTAGGCATTTCTTAGTTGGTGTCATTTTCGCAACCCTTTTGCGCTTCTGACCAGAAACTGACGGTGACGACACATATTCATCGAGTTTTTGCTATCTCTCACATAATGTAGAGAAATTCTCAAATCGGAGTGATAGTGACGAAAATTCCTTTTTTCATATATGTCAATTCCGACTGCAAGTCATTACAGAGAGAGAGAGAGAGAGTTTTCAACATTACACACAACACCAAAGAACACCAACATCATTTCTAGAAATAGAGGAGGAAAGAGATCTAGAGAGAGAGAGGTACAAAGGTATAAGAAAGAGCCTCTAGGCCTATCAAGCGGGACTTAATAGTATTTACTCTAACGCGGTCTCAGAAGTCATGGAAGGATATAGAGTGAATACTGTATTAGGAGACCATCCTATTTCACTGTCCAGCCAAATCTACTCACCTAACTCCAGTCTCGTTGTGGACCCAACCCGTACAGGTTGCATCCTTTTTGAGACTGGACTTAGAGGCAGATCCCGATTGAGAAGAGTCATATCGAACACAGCAGTATGAGCTGCTACAACATAATTTTTTAATGTATCCACGACTTTTTCATTAATCCTAGCACATTAAGACAAAATCAACAGGTAACACACAATTCATCCTCTACAACAATATGACATAATACAAAAGTGCACGACATTTTATTTACTTAATTTTATGTTATTATTATTTATTTTTTATTAACAATTTAATAAATTACAACTAAAGTTTTTAAGATCAAATCGGTAGCTGGAATTATTTTTTATTTTCTCTATTAAAATGGTACGTGATAAAAACGAAAATGTAGCAACTCTTTTGAGATAACAAATTAAACAAGAAGATATTTTACAACAACTAATTAGCAAACGTAACAAGGGCAACAGTATAAATATGTTAAATAGATCTAAACTGGAATGTGTTCCAACTGTTAGAGTTAAAAGTTCTAATAAATATCAATGTATAACCCTGAGTTATCAAGTTTAAACAATTCTAAAAATAAGCCTTTCCTTTGACTACACTAATAACTCTGTTTCTAGGTCTAAATATACTTTAGACTCACATAGATTGTACAATCTTTACCTCGACAAGATAAATAAAATAATTTTAAATCCAATCCAAAATCTTTTAATGATTTCGTTAACCCAAAACGAAAGGTTTAAACCCTCAATATTGAAATATAACAATAAGGAATTTGTCACAGGCCCAGATATTGCTGAATGTTTCAAAGATTTTTTTCCCACAATCTATTCCAGTACATCCTGCCAAATTAAAGATTCGTATCCTTATAAGTTGTCACAGGCTGATCAAATTTGTATGCCTTTTCTACAACGTCAAGATGTATCCAATAATTTGCGTAGTTTAAAATATATTACATGTCCAGGCCCGGATGGCATACCTTATATAATTCTTAAATATTGTTCAGAAGCATTAGCACTCCCTTTAACTATATTGTTTCATTATTCACTTAAATTTGGTCACTTTTCTACTTTCTGGAAAAAAATCTTATATAATACCTACACATAAGTCTGGTAGTCAGAAAAATTTGTCAAATTATAGAGGCATTGCAAAATAAAGTGTCATTCCAAAATTGTTCGAAAAATTAATTACTGCAGTAATTTCACTGGAAATTCCATCTATATTGAGTCCATATCAGCATGGTTTTCGTAGTGGTCTTTCAACTACAAAAAATATTATACAATGTACGTCAACAGTAATAAAAGGATTTGTTCAGCGTAAACAAACTGACACAATTTATCCTGATTTTAGTAAAGCTTTTGATAGTGTTAGCCATTAACTTCTAATATATAAATTAAATTATATGGGTTTCAGCACGAACCTAGTCAAATGGATATTATCAATGGTAAATAAAGCAAACAGTTAAACAGTATGCCAAAGAATTTTCTAATCCATATATAACAAAACAGTTATTTACATCTCTTGTTAGACCTATATTAGAATACGGTTCTGTTGTATGAGATCCTCAACATGCAATATACGCAGATAAAATAGAATCCGTGCAAAAACAATGTCTGCTATTTGCCTTACGAGGTTTACATTGGAATAGTAATTTTGTTTTGCCTTCTTTTGCTAGCAGGCCAAAATTAATTAGATTGCCTATACTTAAAAACAGACATATTATGTTGAACTCTATGTTTGTACTAAAAATATTAAATGGTGATATAATAATACCTTCAGATTTTCTAATCTCATCTATTGGAATTAATGTTCCGTTTAAATATAGTATATACTACCAATTATTATATACCGATTTTCACCGCACGAATTATTCAATGGGTAAACCTCTTAGTAAAATGTGTGTTGACTTTAATTCTGTGTACTGTAATGTAGATTTTGGTATGAGTTTAGAAGTTATTAAATCTAGAATAATTTTATTTTTAAACATTTAGAATACGTGTTTTATTATTTGACAAACTGGTCGGTGAATTAAATTCTGTATCTGGTTTTCAATTTCCTACTAAATTTCCATTATGATACGGATCATCATGTGTACGCGATCCCTACGTAAAGGGAGGTTGCCTCCCCTCGGTCAGCAGGGGTGAGAATGTGAGACATGGAAACGTTCGAAAAAAGAGCAGAAAATAAAAAAGACAGATTAAAAAAATTATATTATTTTAATCACAAACAAGCTATACAAGCGCTACACCAATTATCACTATGAATTGCAAAATCAATGTTAATCACTATTAGATACTTTTTATCAGATTAATTTAGTTAACAAGAGAGGTAATTAATATTTTTTCAAAAGCAGGAGCACCGCAATTTTTGACACAAATCACAATCAGTTCGTATCCTCTATGCCACAAAATATTAAATATTTTACATACATAACGACATGATTGTATTCGAGCTAGCATCTACGCCATTAGAACCACACCCATTAACTCTTTATATGAAATCTGGATTACCTTCCCTAGAAGTCTGTTATGTAGAATCGAAGCATATGGTTCTTTCTAAAATCATAACAGAAAACTCATATATTTTAGATGAAATTGTCATTAAAATTATCTATACAAAAGGACACCCAAACATAAATCAGTTTTGCATATCTCTGATCACAATAATATGTTGTCATATAAAGAAATCTAGCTTTGTATAAGGAAATATATCCCACTTGGATGTTTCCGGAGTACTACGTCTTATTAATATCTACGTCTTACTGCTTTTGTAACAGCAAGCACATCAACCAATATTATCGCATATTATCGAAGTAGTTATTTACAGATGCATCAACTGCATATGGTGTACTCAGAACTCAACAACAAAAACCAGTTATAAAAAAATGTAACCAACATCCCAAAAATAAATGGAGATGGGCAAATCGGATGATGTGTTTCTCGTTTTTACCAATTCTAATATTAATCCTATAGCTTTTGAAAGTGAAATTAATAATTGTCTTGTTCATGTTGGACAGTGGTGTTTTGAACATTCTCTGGTATTGAATCCGTCAAAGACAAAGGCTATTAAGTTTGGCAGTAATGCATATAATCTAAATATTGCTCTCGATGGTAATCTAATTATTTTTGTAAGCTGTCACAGAATGCTGGGTATTTTGGTAGATGAGAAATTTTCTTTTGAGACTCATGTCGATTCCGTTCAGAGACGAGTTTTTGCTATTATTCGTAGATTATATGGTACTAATTTATTTTTACCAATGTGGGTTAAAAAGAGGTTGGCGAATACTCTTTTAATGCCTCATATCAATTATGCCTCGAGCTGGTTTCTGGTACGATAAATTGTATTTGTTTAAGAGTTAAGCGTGTAGTTAATGCTATCGTAAGATTTGTGTATGGTTTGAAGAAACGTGATCACATCTCAAATTTTGTTATAGATTTCCTGGGAGTTTCTTTTGAGCAATTTTTATCTGTTAAGTTATTGCATTATTTTTACAAAACAATCAGAGGTGGTGTTCCTAGGTTTCTGGCTAACATGTTCAGTTTTTCCAGGTCAACTAGGAGTACTCAGATATTAATATTCAGAATAAATAACTTAACATTTGAAAAGTCTTTTATTGTACGTATTGCACGTTTGTGGAATTATCTACCTATTGAGCTTAGAATTTTTTCCCATTCTAATAATGCCTTTCGTTTGAAAGTGTTGAATCATGTCCTGTATCCTGGTATTTATCCCAATTGTTTTGAGCTTTTATTTTCTTCATTCTACTCCTTTTTAATTGTTAAATAATAATTGTTAAATTATTTTTATCGTCGCCTTTATTGTTCACCTTAAAAAAATTTAATTGCTTGTTGTTGGTTATTTTGCCTCTATTGACTCATTTTTTTACTTTTTTTTTGTAGTTTTGGCTGGGGAGCCTTTTATAACTTGTTTTTTAATAATGTGATGTGAGTTAATTATAAGTTATTTTTTGTTTTTTTATTTTGAATTATTTTGAATTTTTCTACTTTGTATTGAGTACCTTATTAATACAATTAATTGGCCTTGGAGGCTTTAGTATGAAGTATGAATTAAATAAAGAAAGAATGAAAGAAATATACGTGATATGCTGATTACACTTTTCTGGATCCCTAGATATTTTGGTCTAACCGAAATGCTTGCTCCACACCATTAGTAACAGATACATTAACAGAAAAAATTAGCTTAAAGAAAGTTATAAAGTCAGAAATAAATGCTTATTTTCGTTACATCCTATCTGAATGATCGTCTTTACATCAGGACAGCTTAATAGTACAGAATAAGGAAATTGACGTCCTTAAAATTCCTACAGCTTAAAATGTCAAAACATGAATTTAAAACGTATTGTAAACTAGCAATTTAATCCTGAACCATTATACCAAAAATACTCTATAACCAAATTTGGATAGCCAATGGCCCAAGTTGTCAATGTTATTCGGGGACAAACCAAAATAAAATAATAATAAAGATAATGGAGAGCGTTTTGGAAATAGAGCAATAATTCGGAAGGTCGTTTCCGATTTATCAATTGTTATTTTACTGATGTAAATAGTTCACAAACGTGGAAAAAGTTCGTCAATTTGGTTGCAATGGTCGTGAACATTTTTAAAGAATGAAAATGAGTGAATGAGAGTGAGTGAGAATGAGACAATATCGAATAACTTTTTAAGTAATATGAGTCCATCAGATAACTTGGGTTTTGGTTTTGATAGCCTTGTTGATTATGTTCATGAATTTTCTTTTCGTTTCCATACAGACTATGAACTATTAATATTTCTAAATTCTATTGAATCCAAATCATCTGGATATGGCTCTATACCAACCAAGTTCATAAAGCGGGTACGATATTACAGGAATATCGCATTCTTTGTTAATGTATTAAATACAGTCCTCTACTTTTCCCGATGTTTGAAAACTTGGAAAAATATTTTCTTTACCCAAAGATGTCTATAACTCTATTAATAGGTCAACTTCCATATTGTCTTTCTTATCCAAAATTCTTGAAAATGTTTCCAAAAATGCTTGATCAGTATCGTCGAGTATCTTTTTAGCCCCTTTCATAAGGCAACTTCAGCATTACTGTCAACTAGGGATACATTAGGATACTTTTAAACATACATATCTGTTGTACGCTAATTTCTTTCTTGCTAAAGCATTTGATCGTGTAAATCACTGCATTTTAATTGAAAAGCTACGTGACCACAGTACATTTTCTAAAACAACATGTCGGTAAATTTAATTATACCATTCAAATCAAAGACAATATGTTTCAATTAATGATTTTGAATAGTCTATCGGCTTTGTGACATCTGTTGTTCCGCAGGGGGGTTATATTAGATCCGATTCTTTTTCTATCATATATTAATGAGGCTTAATAATATCATACGGATGATATTTTTTCCTTGTTCTGCTCGTATGATTCCGATACAGCTAACAGGGTTGTCCATATTCGACGGACCCATCTGGCAACGCCATAACTTTTGACAGAGATGTCACATCGCTTAATGACATACCGCGTTTGAAGCGTCAGTCCAAAACTTTTTTAAAACTAATTGTAAAAAGTATTTTCAGGCACAACGATTTTGATTTGTTCTACTTTTAGAAAAAGCAGATCGGAGCTCAAAACATCTCAAAAAGTAATCTCCCACAATTTTTGATTTTATATAATAACTAGTCATCAGCCCAAATAATGACGGGAGTTATAGATGATGGTCTTTAGACAGGTTAATTTGTTGTAGTAACAGTTTGGGACGATCGTGAGATATGGGAAATGATAATTCATGTACGTCATGTACATCATGAGCAGATTGGGAAGTTTTCTGAGGAACTGCGCTATCAATACTCATAACCTCAGGATTATTTACCTCCTTAATTACATCACCGTTAATTGCCGCAACTATGTGTGTAACAACACTGGCATAGGACTTTTCGCGCCCGGTTTCGGTTGTATCAGTGATATTAACTGTTGTACTCTTACGTTTGTGTAAAAGATTTAGTTGTGCTTTTACGTTTTTAATAAAAGACTTGTTGATAAATTAACAAACTTGAGCAAGATTTATTCTAGTTATTTCTGCAACTAAAATACGTTACAAATATGATGTAGCGCGTTACTATATGGAGTTCAAGACAATTGTGTAGTGTAGTGACTGAGTTGTCTGAATGACTGAAAGAGACTGAGTGAGTGAGAAAGAGTGTAGCTGAGGGTAGTGTGTGTGTATGTGTGCCTTCATAATAACAATGATGCCTATTTTTTGAATGTTTATAGTAGAACCCTAACATCTCCCTTTTTGAGACTTCTCGGGGGTCCTGGATATTGGCTGTATTTGTCTTCGAGAAGTGATGCGTTGTGGAAGCATAACCGGTGATGATGGTGGAGTTGTGAAATCTTCTTCCGTTGGTGGACTAATGTTGAAGTCTTCTAGTAGGATTTGAAGAGGAAGATTACCATTTTGCTTTGCAGGTACAACATCGTGATCGGCTTCTCTTGGTCTGAGTTGATCTGCGTGAGATCTCACGAGAATTTGTCGATTATTCACATGAATGAGAGTGTTGTAGGTAAAATTTCCCACTTTGTTGATAATTTCACCTGGAACCCAGTAGCGTTTAATACCTTTGAAGTGTTTAGCGTAGACAAGATCTCCAGTAGTGAAATTTCGTTGTTTGGTGCCGTGTTTACGGTTGCACTGTTCCTCCATTTGATGTTTCTCTCTTGACTCGCTGGTAGAGGCTTTGTTATTAAGTCGAATACTGTTCTCATTTTTCGGCCTAGGAATGATTCCGCTGGAGAAAGTTCATTAGGTGAGTTTTTGTTCGGTGTTGAACGATACACTTCTAGGAATGTTTGTAGTGCATTAGATGCCGTCTCCTTTCCCTTTTAAAGATTATTTGAGAATATAGACGAATCTTTCTGCTTAACCATTGAAACTTGGGTGATGTCGAACTGTTCGTGTGTGTTTTATTCCTCGTTGTGAACACCAATTTTCGAAATCTGTCGAGGAAAATTGTGTTCCGTTGTCGGATACGATTTGTTTTGGATTTCCAAATTGTGAACAAAAAGTTGTTAGTAACCTTAATGTCGCTGCGGTCGTGGTTGATAAAGTTTCATATATGACAGGATATTTGGAATATGAACCCACTATTACGAGGTAGTAAATGCTTCTTACAGGACCTGCGTAATCTATGTGAACACGTTCGAGAACGCGTGTTGTGGGCCAAGGACAAAGGTTGGTTTTGATTGGACTTGTTGCTGAAATTTGGCAATTGTTGCATTTCTTGACGTAAGTCTCTATGTCCTTGTCGATGTTCGGCCAATATACGTAGCTGCGTGCGATAGATTTGCTTCTTTCTGCTCCTATGTGTCCACGATGCTGTTGTTTGCGAATTTGTTTTCTGTAGCATTCGGGTACTATTATGCGCGTATTGAACATAAGACAATCATCTGTTATTGATATTGAATCTTGCCTGTTGAAGTATGGAACAATTGATGAATCTATGTTATTTTTGTTTACTGGCCAGCCGTTGTATACGTAGTTTGAAACTGTTTGTAAGGTTGGATCGTTTTTGGTAGCAATTTGTATCATTTTGAAACTAACTGGGAGTGTTGATACGGCGTCTGTGATATCATACTTTATGTCTTTTTCTAAGTTGATGGAAGCTATGATGTACTATCTGATGGGTTTTCATGTCTATCTAGCTCTGTTTCTATGTCTGTTCTCACGGCGTATGGTACTGGACGTTTTGCAATGAATGTTTCTTTTGCGTCTGGAAGAAGTTTAATATGCACTTTGATTTTTGTGCAAAGGTCCAGACTGCTTTTATCGAAAACAGGTTTGTACTTGCTTCTCAGGTTAGATATGTATTCATCGTTTGACATTTGGCGACACCAAGCTGAAATTGGTTTGTCCCAAAGGTTAAAACTTTTTATCCAGTCGATACCCATAATATTAAAGTTATCGACTTCCGTGACGTAGCATTGTAGAGTTAGCGTTTTGCCTGATACCGTTGCATTGCAATGACACTTTCCGATTAGGCTGATGCTGCTGGAATTTACGTCTGTTGCAGTATCATTTGTTTTGTGTAGGTGTGGTTTGCCTATAGATTTCCATGTTGATCGTGACATTATTAAAATATCAGATGCTGTGTCTATTTGTAATTTGACTTGTTTCTTGTTTATCTCCACGGTAGTGCATTTTCGCAATTGTTGGAATTGGAGTTGTTTCGATGAGAGAACTGCGTTGGCGTTGTATTTTGTTTTGTCCGACTTGACTTTGGTTTTGTCCGTAGTGGACTTGCCTCGTTTTGCACTTTTGCAAAAGTTATCCTTGTGACCTGTCTGCTGACACTGTGAACATTTATGATTTTTAAACGGACAGTATTTTGAGTAATGCATATCTCCGCATAACCAGCTGGGCGTTTTAGGAATTTTATGAGAATGTTTGTTGTTGTTCTTGGCGTATTTCTTAACTGCGCGAATTGATTGCGATTGATGCTCGATCAATGTATTGTCTGTTTTCAAATCCATGAGTCGTTGAGTTTCATCTACAAGAGTGACTAGAGTTGTGGAGTCCTTTGCTTCGTCTAGCAATTTGAGTAAACGTAAGCGAATGTCGTTGTCTTTGCTTGATTGTAAACCTAAGACTTAGATTAGACACTTGAATTGATCCACATTCATTTCATTTAGTTTCAAGAGTTCGCACTGTAAGTTGACTCTACCGGCGTATTCCTTATAGTCTTCTCCATCAAGTTTTTTTTTTTTTCATTTGTAAATAATTGTAGCGTTGATACACTTGACTTTCTACCTTACCAAATAATTTGTTAAGTTTCTCTAGGGTGTCCTTGAGACTCATTTCTGTTGGATTCTTTGGAAGAACGTAGTTCCTGAATCTTTCGTGAACACTTTTTTACATCTTTCTCCAGAGTAACGCAACTTTGTCATGATCCCCCAAGGATTGGGCTTCTTCCTCGAAAACGTGTTGGTAGCAGTTGTACCACGCTTGGAAAATTAATCCGAGCTCCGGTTCATTAACGAAGTCTGTCATGGAATGCGAAAGAGATTCCATTAATGCTGCTTTTGAAGTGCTGGGACTCGTAGCATTGTTGGTGTTTCCAGTAATCTGTGCTTGAAGTAGATTTGTTAATTGTTGTAGTAACTGCATTTGAAGATTCATAGCCGTTTGCTGTTCAGCTAGTAATTTCACAATGTTATCGCTTGACATTTTTTTGTAGTTAATTTTTGCGTAGATAAATTGAGATGAAAGAATTTATTTCTTTATTCAACGTTCTCGTCGCCAGTTGTTGTACTCTTACGTTTGTGTAAAAGATTTAGTTGTGCTTTTACGTTTTTAATAAAAGACTTGTTTATAAATTAACAAACTTGAGCAAGATTTATTCTGGTTATTTCTGCAACTAAAATACGTTACAAATATGATGTAGCGCGTTACTATATGGAGTTCAAGACAATTGTGTAGTGTAGTGACTGAGTTGTCTGAATGACTGAAAGAGACTGAGTGAGTGAGAAAGAGTGTAGCTGAGCGTAGTGTGTGAGTATGTGTGCCTTCATAATAACAATGATGCCTATTTTTTGAATATTTACAGTAGAACCCTAACATTAACAGAAACCGGCTGTGGAACAGTGTTCTCCACAGAAACTATGGCTTTACGAGTGACTAGGCATTTCTTAGTTGGTGTCATTTTCGCAACCCTTTTGCGCTTCTGACCAGAAACTGACGGTGACGACACATATTCATCGAGTTTTTGCTATCTCTCACATAATGTAGAGAAATTCTCAAATCGGAGTGATAGTGACGAAAATTCCTTTTTTCATAGATGTCAATTCCGACTGCAAGTCATTACAGAGAGAGAGAGAGAGTTTTCAACATTACACACAACACCAAAGAACACCAACATCATTTCTAGAAATAGAGGAGGAAAGAGATCTAGAGAGAGAGAGGTACAAAGGTATAAGAAAGAGCCTCTAGGCCTATCAAGCGGGACTTAATAGTATTTACTCTAACGCGGTCTCAGAAGTCATGGAAGGATATAGAGTGAATACTGTATTAGGAGACCATCCTATTTCACTGTCCAGCCAAATCTACTCACCTAACTCCAGTCTCGTTGTGGACCCAACCCGTACAGGTTGCATCCTTTTTGAGACTGGACTTAGAGGCAGATCCCGATTGAGAAGAGTCATATCGAACACAGCAGTATGAGCTGCTACAACATAATTTTTTAATGTATCCACGACTTTTTCATTAATCCTAGCACATTAAGACAAAATCAACAGGTAACACACAATTCATCCTCTACAACAATATGACATAATACAAAAGTGCACGACATTTTATTTACTTAATTTTATGTTATTATTATTTATTTTTTATTAACAATTTAATAAATTACAACTAAAGTTTTTAAGATCAAATCGGTAGCTGGAATTATTTTTTATTTTCTCTATTAAAATGGTACGTGATAAAAACGAAAATGTAGCAACTCTTTTGAGATAACAAATTAAACAAGAAGATATTTTACAACAACTAATTAGCAAACGTAACAAGGGCAACAGTATAAATATGTTAAATAGATCTAAACTGGAATGTGTTCCAACTGTTAGAGTTAAAAGTTCTAATAAATATCAATGTATAACCCTGAGTTATCAAGTTTAAACAATTCTAAAAATAAGCCTTTCCTTTGACTACACTAATAACTCTGTTTCTAGGTCTAAATATACTTTAGACTCACATAGATTGTACAATCTTTACCTCGACAAGATAAATAAAATAATTTTAAATCCAATCCAAAATCTTTTAATGATTTCGTTAACCCAAAACGAAAGGTTTAAACCCTCAATATTGAAATATAACAATAAGGAATTTGTCACAGGCCCAGATATTGCTGAATGTTTCAAAGATTTTTTTCCCACAATCTATTCCAGTACATCCTGCCAAATTAAAGATTCGTATCCTTATAAGTTGTCACAGGCTGATCAAATTTGTATGCCTTTTCTACAACGTCAAGATGTATCCAATAATTTGCGTAGTTTAAAATATATTACATGTCCAGGCCCGGATGGCATACCTTATATAATTCTTAAATATTGTTCAGAAGCATTAGCACTCCCTTTAACTATATTGTTTCATTATTCACTTAAATTTGGTCACTTTTCTACTTTCTGGAAAAAAATCTTATATAATACCTACACATAAGTCTGGTAGTCAGAAAAATTTGTCAAATTATAGAGGCATTGCAAAATAAAGTGTCATTCCAAAATTGTTCGAAAAATTAATTACTGCAGTAATTTCACTGGAAATTCCATCTATATTGAGTCCATATCAGCATGGTTTTCGTAGTGGTCTTTCAACTACAAAAAATATTATACAATGTACGTCAACAGTAATAAAAGGATTTGTTCAGCGTAAACAAACTGACACAATTTATCCTGATTTTAGTAAAGCTTTTGATAGTGTTAGCCATTAACTTCTAATATATAAATTAAATTATATGGGTTTCAGCACGAACCTAGTCAAATGGATATTATCAATGGTAAATAAAGCAAACAGTTAAACAGTATGCCAAAGAATTTTCTAATCCATATATAACAAAACAGTTATTTACATCTCTTGTTAGACCTATATTAGAATACGGTTCTGTTGTATGAGATAAAATAGAATCCGTGCAAAAACAATGTCTGCTATTTGCCTTACGAGGTTTACATTGGAATAGTAATTTTGTTTTGCCTTCTTTTGCTAGCAGGCCAAAATTAATTAGATTGCCTATACTTAAAAACAGACATATTATGTTGAACTCTATGTTTGTACTAAAAATATTAAATGGTAATATAATAATACCTTCAGATTTTCTAATCTCATCTATTGGAATTAATGTTCCGTTTAAATATAGTATATACTACCAATTATTATATACCGATTTTCACCGCACGAATTATTCAATGGGTAAACCTCTTAGTAAAATGTGTGTTGACTTTAATTCTGTGTACTGTAATGTAGATTTTGGTATGAGTTTAGAAGTTATTAAATCTAGAATAATTTTATTTTTAAACATTTAGAATACGTGTTTTATTATTTGACAAACTGGTCGGTGAATTAAATTCTGTATCTGGTTTTCAATTTCCTACTAAATTCCCATTATGATACGGATCATCATGTGTACGCGATCCCTACGTAAAGGGAGGTTGCCTCCCCTCGGTCAGCAGGGGTGAGAATGTGAGACATGGAAACGTTCGAAAAAAGAGGAGAAAATAAAAAAGACAGATTAAAAAAATTATATTATTTTAATCACAAACAAGCTATACAAGCGCTACACCAATTATCACTATGAATTGCAAAATCAATGTTAATCACTATTAGATACTTTTTATCAGATTAATTTAGTTAACAAGAGAGGTAATTAATATTTTTTCAAAAGCAGGAGCACCGCAATTTTTGACACAAATCACAATCAGTTCGTATCCTCTATGCCACAAAATATTAAATATTTTACATACATAACGACATGATTGTATTCGAGCTAGCATCTACGCCATTAGAACCACACCCATTAACTCTTTATATGAAATCTGGATTACCTTCCCTAGAAGTCTGTTATGTAGAATCGAAGCATATGGTTCTTTCTAAAATCATAACAGAAAACTCATATATTTTAGATGAAATTGTCATTAAAATTATCTATACAAAAAGGACACCCAAACATAAATCAGTTTTGCATATCTCTGATCACAATAATATGTTGTCATATAAAGAAATCTAGCTTTGTATAAGGAAATATATCCCACTTGGATGTTTCCGGAGTACTACGTCTTATTAATATCTACGTCTTACTGCTTTTGTAAAAGCAAGCACATCAACCAATATTATCGCATATTATCGAAGTGGTTATTTACAGATGCATCAACTGCATATGGTGTACTCAGAACTCAACAACAAAAACCAGTTATAAAAAAATGTAACCAACATCCCAAAAATAAATGGAGATGGGCAAATCGGATGATGTGTTTCTCGTTTTTACCAATTCTAATATTAATCCTATAGCTTTTGAAAGTGAAATTAATAATTGTCTTGTTCATGTTGGACAGTGGTGTTTTGAACATTCTCTGGTATTGAATCCGTCAAAGACAAAGGCTATTAAGTTTGGCAGTAATGCATATAATCTAAATATTGCTCTCGATGGTAATCTAATTATTTTTGTAAGCTGTCACAGAATGCTGGGTATTTTGGTAGATGAGAAATTTTCTTTTGAGACTCATGTCGATTCCGTTCAGAGACGAGTTTTTGCTATTATTCGTAGATTATATGGTACTAATTTATTTTTACCAATGTGGGTTAAAAAGAGGTTGGCGAATACTCTTTTAATGCCTCATATCAATTATGCCTCGAGCTGGTTTCTGGTACGATAAATTGTATTTGTTTAAGAGTTAAGCGTGTAGTTAATGCTATCGTAAGATTTGTGTATGGTTTGAAGAAACGTGATCACATCTCAAATTTTGTTATAGATTTCCTGGGAGTTTCTTTTGAGCAATTTTTATCTGTTAAGTTATTGCATTATTTTTACAAAACAATCAGAGGTGGTGTTCCTAGGTTTCTGGCTAACATGTTCAGTTTTTCCAGGTCAACTAGGAGTACTCAGATATTAATATTCAGAATAAATAACTTAACATTTGAAAAGTCTTTTATTGTACGTATTGCACGTTTGTGGAATTATCTACCTATTGAGCTTAGAATTTTTTCCCATTCTAATAATGCCTTTCGTTTGAAAGTGTTGAATCATGTCCTGTATCCTGGTATTTATCCCAATTGTTTTGAGCTTTTATCTTCTTCATTCTACTCCTTTTTAATTGTTAAATAATAATTGTTAAATTATTTTTATCGTCGCCTTTATTGTTCACCTTAAAAAAATTTAATTGCTTGTTGTTGGTTATTTTGCCTCTATTGACTCATTTTTTTACTTTTTTTTTTTTTTTGTAGTTTTGGCTGGGGAGCCTTTTATAACTTGTTTTTTAATAATGTGATAGTTAATTATAAGTTATTTTGAATTTTTCTACTTTGTATTGAGTACCTTATTAATACAATTAATTGGCCTTGGAGGCTTTAGTATGAAGTATGAATTAAATAAAGAAAGAATGAAAGAAATATACGTGATATGCTGATTACACTTTTCTGGATCCCTAGATATTTTGGTCTAACCGAAATGCTTGCTCCACACCATTAGTAACAGATACATTAACAGAAAAAATTAGCTTAAAGAAAGTTATAAAGTCAGAAATAAATGCTTATTTTCGTTACATCCTATCTGAATGATCGTCTTTACATCAGGACAGCTTAATAGTACAGAATAAGGAAATTGACGTCCTTAAAATTCCTACAGCTTAAAATGTCAAAACATGAATTTAAAACGTATTGTAAACTAGCAATTTAATCCTGAACCATTATACCAAAAATACTCTATAACCAAATTTGGATAGCCAATGGCCCAAGTTGTCAATGTTATTCGGGGACAAACCAAAATAAAATAATAATAAAGATAATGGAGAGCGTTTTGGAAATAGAGCAATAATTCGGAAGGTCGTAACTTTTGACAGAGATGTCACATCGCTTAATGACATACCACGTTTGAAGCGTCAGTCCAAGCAGATTTTTACCATGAACCAATACACGCCACGCGATATAGTTGAAATTTACATTCAACAGAAGAAGTCAATTGTGAAAACTCAATGTGCTTTTAAAACATTAAAAAATGTGAGAAGTGCGCCTTCTAAGAACACCATTAAGGGTTTATACGAAAAATTTTCGACTGGTAAGGCTCTTTCTAATCCGAAGAGGCCATATAAAAGTCGACCAAGGCGATCGGTCGAGAATATCGCTGCCGTACGAGCCAGTGTTGACAGGTCCCCAAGAACATCCCAAAAACGCCGTTCTCAGCAGTTGGGCATGGCTCGGTCCACTTTACAACGGATTATTCGCATTGATTTGCATTTGTTCCCGTACAAAATTCAATTGACGCATAGAATGTTGCCTGCGGACAAGCCTCGTCGATTGGAATGGGCCCAAAGAGTCATGGGTCCGTCGAATATGGGCAACCCTGTATAAACACATTAATTAAGTTCCTGTCATTAATGAGGTTAGAAATAAATCCTCTTGAGACAAACGCAATGACATTTACATAGTCACGATTCATCTTGTCCCAGAATTAAAATTGGTACAACATTAATTCACAGTGGATTCTATAAAATGTCTTTCTGAAGTTTCAACTTCAGTCTTATTTTATAAAGACTGTATGTATAGCGATAAACATATGTAAAGAAACGTTTAATATAACCGCTATTGATGTCTTCTGGTTAACTACCGATTCGAGGTTTAATTATTTGAACAATTGTTAGATGTGTGTTTCAAATAAGAGATAAAAAACTGCAAAAAAGTCAAACGCCATAATTTTTACATTTTTTTAAATTTTATTGAATGAAAAATGTCGGCAGTTCACCACTTTCGGCCACGCGAAGCAACTCTTTAGTTTTTTTGACTCTATTTTCTTTTTGTTGCGGTGTAAGTTAATGCACTTTTTGGAATTTCAATGGCTTTACCTTACCCCGAGCTCATTTTTATATTTGCCGAATGCAGTATTACGATATGTTCAGCTCACTAGTCATTTTTCGGCCACTGCGACGCTGGTTTTGATCAAGTCGCTTCTTTACTTTTCGAACCATTTCTGCTGATGTTGCTGTTTTCTTCCGTCCACTTCCTTGACGTCGGGCTACGTTACCAGCATCACGGTAACTAGCAATGGTACGAGACACAAAAGATTTATTCACATTGAAATGCTGGAGTGCTCTTACGATAGCCACTTGTGGGTTTCCAGCCAAATATAAAGAAATCACACTATCACGCTTGAATTTCATTACGAATAACTTTTTTCTGGAAAATTCTCACCAAAATGTTTTTGCACGCTTGTAAATAATCTATCGAGCTGTCACTGGAATAATTTTAACAGCTGTTGGACGAGTGGATTAGAAATGACAGCAGGTTGAAGTTGTTTGCATTTTTTTATTACACCCTGTATACGATGGGGAAAATGTAAAATACTTACAATTAACCAATAAAATGTCTTTGTTTATCCACAGCTTGACATATAGCGACCCTGGCATATCGACTATGCCATAAACATTAAAGTACAATAACTAAATCTAAGTCATGTTTATTGAAAAATAAATAAATTGTTTTATTAAATACATTATTTTTTCTTTATAAAAAACAGGTGTATAAGTTCGATACGTTCCACCACAACTTTCCAATGCTCGATCAATCACGGATGCTGATTGGCGCACAGGCATCTCCTCTACAACTCCCCTGGCGGAACCCGTAGTGAGCGGATCGTCGCTGGGCATTGGTTGTTGTCGGTAGGCTCACCTTGCTCTCATTGGAAGTAGTTGTAGTTGTATTAGTAGACAGACATGGGACCCTCAGCGGTCACTCAGAACCATTGCGTTCACTTGTCTTTGAGAAACGAAAGCGAAAGCACACGGCCTCTGTCGCCACCCAAATTACATAAAGGTAATTTTGATTGTTTGTTGTTGAAAAGAAAGAACACCAATAAAACATGCATTTAATCTAGAGTTATTACTAATTATTCTTGTGTTTTATTTCTTATATTTTGTCTTTCTTTTACACACCACACACGCGTATCACCCGCACCTCACCAAACCTCTCACCTACACATCGCAATCACATCACATAATAACTCTGGGGAGTTTTGTTGTTGCTACCGATGTCGAAGCCTTTCCCCCATACCCCTGAGTTAAACATTTGGTCGTATCGAGCCGGATTCGAGCCAACATTTGCTATCGTGGATGAAGAAATCACTGGATTACTCTCATCATCATCATCATATTTGACTAAGAAACAGGTACGTAAATTCAGATTTCTATTCTAAGTGAGCTACTCGCGTTTCTTAGTGCATATTAATTTGTTTCGTTTTGGTCGAATCGCAATTGCTTTACGCGCGTGTAATTGCTACAAAAAATACAGTCCACATATTTTTCGTTGTACTTGTACTGATTCGTTGTACTGATCATCCTACGTCGCGGTGATCATACATTTGCTCTTCGTTTAAGAACAAGTCAGTTGGTCGACTCGTTATTAACACTTCTTGTGTTAATCAAGTGCATTTCCCTACAACAAGTAATTCTGTTGTTATGAAATAATTAGCTTTCGTTGTACTGATCATCCGTCGTCGCGTTGATCGTACAAAAATACTTGGTGCTTTTGTTCCGCTTCGTTCATTTGTTTCGTTTTCTAACTCTCGTTTCAAATGAACTCAATGTGAGAAAAGAAAGTCTCTTTTGACAAAAAATTGTTCCCCTCGTTGTTGTCCTACTCCCTCGCCTTAGCTGAAGAAGAATTTGCATCACCACATTTGTTATTACAGCACACATACATATTTCATCACATTCGGTCGTTTGGTTTATTTGTTTTTGCATTCCCCACCAACCAAACTGTGCTGTAATTCTAACTCCAACATTTCTTTTCCCCTCTAAAGGCTGAGCCCTGCAATGAGAATTTGTTGTTTCTAATTTACAAAAACAACGCACATATAATAACAGTCCACATCTCTGTCGGTTGGTTATTTGTCGTCCTCTCCAACAACACTTGTTGCAATTCTCCTTCGTTTTCTTAACGTAGATCAATTCTCACTTGAGAATTTACATTGCCAAAATTGCAACAACAATATCTCATCATTCCACGCGCCCTTTTTAGCGTCGGTTTGATATTCAGTAAAAATAACAACAAATTGTTTTGATCTCCAACTCTCACTGTTGGATCGTTTGTGGCGTCGCTTGTTGTGTGGGTGCGTAGCTGCTTACGCATAGTCATTTCTCCGCCGACGTCGCTTGTGTTTTATTCCTCTTTGTGCGATATCCGTTGTTGGTTCGACACAGTGGGGTAAAACAGTACAAATTGTGAATTTTTTGCAATTTATTTTAGAATTTATTTTTTTTTTTGTTAATTTTGTGATATATTTTGGACTAGTAGTAGGGTTTTTGGAATTTTTGGACAAATTCACCCTACATTCGGCATTCTTTGCAGAAACATTTAGCAACAAATATTAGTGAAAATTTATCGTTTTTTGGCTAGTTTTGCAAAATTTGTAAATATTATTTAACGTTTGCAACTCTACGAAGGGTTTTTGGAATTTTTGGACAAATTCACCCTACATTCGGCATTCATTGCACATATTCCAGCAAAATATATTCGTTGGAACTTTTAGTTTGTGGCTATTTTCTTCAATTTTTTGGATAATTTATTAATAGTTGTTTGCAATATTTGTGACTCTCAGTAGGGTTTCGGCATATTTTGGAAGAATACACCCTACTTTCGGCATAAACTTTAAAAAATTACCAAATTTATCAATAAATATTACCTAGAGTTACTCGATTTTGCACGTCATATTGTAAATCTTTGTAGAAATATCGCACTGCTCTCAAGGTTTGAAGATTTTACATACATTTTGCAAAATATCTTTCATTTGGCATCATCAAATTGTTTACTTTCTTAGTTTGTTGATATTGGAGCAATTTTAGTAATATTTGTCACATAGGAAAAGATTTTCTTAATTTCTCTCCTATTGAACCCTGCTATATTCTCAATATTTATAACATTTTTTGAAGTATTTGGAGGTTTTTATTTGTGGAAATTTCTTACTTCCTTTGGACCACAGCAACATTTGTTCGAATTTTATTTCTTCTGCATACAGTTTGCATTGATATAAATCTATTAACCAAATGTCGGTCACTCCTCTCACACGCTTTTCTAGAGCCGCTGATATTGTTCTGCGGAGTGTAGAATTTTTCGAACATATTGATGCCACGAAGTTCACGGTTTATAGCCTCGAAATTCGTCTTTCGGAAATTCGAGAATTGTGGGAAAAGGTTCTGAACACTTACACTGAGTGTAAGAACTACCTCACGGCATCCGAGACTGCACAGGCTGACCTTTTTGATGTCGTTGAGGATAAATACAATAATGCATTTATTGCATACCATTGGTGTTTGACCACCATAAAAAAGCATCTTGACCGCCTTAAGTCCCCAATCAGTGATAATTGTTCCCCTGCTGTGGTTCCTCAGACCTTACCTCCTGAAAACTCCACTATTGCACAAAATAATGATAATGTGACATTACTTTCAGGCTTGCTTTCGAGCGAACCTATATTATCGGTTCCTGTGCAGTCTGTTTCTCCACCCGTTGATGTTTTATCCAAATCTTCTCCCAATAATAGTTGCTCCAATCCATTCTTCCATAATCAATGTTACATGTTGCCACCTCTAGATATCGAAGTCTTTGCTGGTGATTTTGTCTCTTGGCCCACATTTCGTGATTTGTTCACAACTCTGTATGTCAATAATGCACGCCTTTCAAACATAGAACGTTTCTGCTATCTTAGGCAGAAGACTACCGGTGAGGCTCGCGAAATCGTTTGCAGATTCCCACTCACAAATCGCAGTTTTCCATTGGCATGGAAAGCTTTGATGGATGCGTACGATAATAAGCGCATTCTAGTAAGTAGCCATATCAAAAACTTGTTTGATATTCCTCCACTAAAAATTGAAACTTGTTCGGGTTTGAAAAGTGTCCAACGTGGAATTAATAGTTGTCTCGCTGCAATGACCGTCTATGACGTCGCCACGGATCAGTGGGATCCAATTATTGTACATATTTGTTTGCAGCGCTTGCCCTTAAACACCTTGACTTTGTGGGAGCAAAGTATCAAAAATAAGTCGTTGTTGCCTTCCTGGCCAGACCTAAATGCTTTTCTCACATAAAGAATACAATCTTTACAATGTATTCAAAATTTGTGTAAAAATCCATCCACCAACGTTGTTTCTCCCAATTCCTCGTTGTCATCAAAGAATGTTACTTCTAGATCTACAAAGAAATCGTTGTTGTCAAAAAGCGTTGAACTTTCTTGCTGCTCCACTAGATCGTTGGCATCAGAGCATGTTTGTATATCTAGTTTCACCATTAAAAAGTCATTGGTACATGAGCCAAAATCTGTGCGTGTCCCTCGGTCTACTAATTCATTGTCGAATAGTAATTGTCCCAATTGTTCTAACCAGAGTCATGTTCTTCGACTCTGCCCAACCTTTATAAATCTTTCGTTTGAGGACAAATTTTCGATTGTCAAGAAGAATAAGTGTTGTATAAATTGCCTATCTCGTGGTCATGCTGTTAAAAATTGTCACAGTACAAATAGTTGCAAATCGTGCAAACAAAGGCATCACAGCCTCCTTCACCTGCCACAAATTAGTAGAGTTGTTTCAACATCGCAAAAAGTAGTTTTGGAATCTAAGAAGGTACCTCCGGCTTTTACCAAAGTCAAAAGTCGAGGTCCAAATCCCCCTCCGACTTTTACGAAGGTCAAAAGTCGAGTTCCAAAGCCCTCTAAAACGCACCCACTCTCTGCAAAACATAATTCAAACAGTCAGTCTCCCAACACCATTGAGGAAAATGTGCTCTTGGGAACTGCACTGGTAAATATTTTTCATGATGGTAAATCGTACACTACTCGTGCAATTGTAGATCCTTCCTCTAAAGCATCGATTGTAAGTAAGAAACTCAAAAATGCAATTGGAATTTCAACTTGTCCTTTGAAAATCAAATCCAAATCTAATTCGCCAAAAGAAGCTTGTTTGCTTAAGTTGTCTTCCCCTAAAAACGCATCTAGAATTGTTGAAACAAAAGCGTTAGTTTTACCCAAAGTAAAGGGGAAGTTGTCCTCGTCACCATCTTTTTGTAATTTAAAGACTCGAATTCCTAATCTTGAATTAGCGGATTCTTTCGATGACAGCCCAATAGATTTGCTACTTGGCGCTGACTTGTATCCTAAATTTCTAGAAGCTGAACCTCCAAAAATTGTTTTGGATTCATTGCTGGCCCAAAAATCTATTTTTTCTACATTCTCACCGGTTCAGTACCTCCCTCGACTGTAATTTAATCTTGAACCAAGAATGGAAATCGACCAATTTAGAAAGGAATCGTATCTTTTATAATCGAAATTTGCTGAAAACATTAATTGCGCAAAACATTGAAATTGTAGACCGAATCTGTCGGCAATTCGTCAAATCGCTATGATAAAAAAAAACGAAAATCTGCAACTATAGCTCACTTAGGAATCTGAATTTACGTTCCTTCCTAACTTAAAATAAATTGATATTAATTGCTAGACTCGTAGTTCTAGCAAGGGGGCCGGAATGTATAAGTTCGATACGTTCCACCACAACTTTCCAATGCTCGATCAATCACGGATGCTGATTGGCGCACAGGCATCTCCTCTACAACTCCCCTGGCGGAGACCGTAGTGAGCGGATCGTCGCTGGGCATTGGTTGTTGTCGGTAGGCTCACCTTGCTCTCATTGGAAGTAGTTGTAGTTGTATTAGTAGACAGACATGGGACCCTCAGCGGTCACTCAGAACCATTGCGTTCACTTGTCTTTGAGAAACGAAAGCGAAAGCACACGGCCTCTGTCGCCACCCAAATTACATAAAGGTAATTTTGATTGTTTGTTGTTGAAAAGAAAGAACACCAATAAAACATGCATTTAATCTAGAGTTATTACTAATTATTCTTGTGTTTTATTTCTTATATTTTGTCTTTCTTTTACACACCACACACGCGTATCACCTGCACCTCACCAAACCTCTCACCTACACATCGCAATCATATCACATAATAACTCTGGGGAGTTTTGTTGTCATTGCCGCTCTCGAAGCCTTACCCCCACTCCCCTGAGTTAAACAACAGGTATGCCGACTATGGGAACATGTCATGCCGACATTTTTTTTTCAAAATACTTGCATTCGAAACAATGGAATTATGAATATGAATCGATCTGGCAACATCGTTATGAACAGCTGCTAAAAAATTTTTGAGCGCCGCAAAAAATAAATTATATTGAGGAAATTTTGTAGTTTTTAAAGTAAAATTATATATTTTGAAGTCACCTTGCTAATTTATTGAGTGCTGTGAGTTCAGTGTTGGATGCCTTTTGTTTGCCTGTATTCCTGATGGTTTTTTATTGTTGCCTTTGTGGAAGTGGTTGCTTTGTTTTTGCCGCCTTATATTGAGCGCTGTTATGGCACCCGCGAATGTTTAAAATTGCCCTATTTGTCGTAAAACTATTGCCCGAGGTGTTTATAGTGCGGGTTGTACTGCATGTCTCAATTATTTTCATCCAAAATGCATTAATGTTGAAATTGCTCTAGTGAAGGCTGACAAGAATTTCAGGTATACGTGCGGGAAATGCCGTAGGCCATCTAATCAGCACGTACGTTCTTCGGCAGCAAGCATTGATGAGGCTGGAAATCTTGGTGCTGATTCGTTAGCTGGCGGGCCTCGTCTGAGTACTGAATCTGTGCCCGGAAATTCCAATGGGTTTGTTTTGGAGAAGTTGTTCGAAAAGCTACAAGTGTCGTTGAGAGAGGCTCTTGATGTGCAAATGAGACAATGTGTGGATGACTTTGCTGTATTAGTAAGACAACAACTTAATGAGCAGTTCGACCAATGTATGGTGGAATATGAGGCCATGGTCCATAGGGTGATGGGTGACGTGCGGTCGGAGTTTATTGATACTTGTCGCAGGCTTAGTGCGGATATTTTGGAATGTCAAAGTGAGAGTCTTATTCGCCAAAGGCGTTTGAATCGGGCTGATATTTTAATAAATGGGGTGCCGAAGGCTATACGCAATTTGCAGGAGCCTGTTATGAAGATTGCGAGGCTTTGCAATGTGGAGCTTAACCCAAGCTATATTCAGCACTCTTGCTACATTTTTGGTGATGCCTTTGATGCTGCTCAATGTGATTGTTTTTTGGATGTGATGAAAGTCAGAGTATGTCGGTCGAGGTCCATTCTCCTGTTTCTCGGCAGCTTGATGTTTAAGTCAATGTTGCTGGTTCATCAGCGACTCCTCTTATATAGTATATTTACTAATTTCACAAACAACATACATATGTCATTTTTGTCTGTTTTTTTTCAGTAGTCATTTTTAGATTGTTTTATTTTTATTTTTTATTGCAATTGCTGCTTTTGCGCATGCACACAGCCATTTCGTAAATTTCGTATATTGTTATGGTAGACATCAATGACATATGTATGTTTCATTTAATATGTCATAAATTTCTTTTTCAATATATTTTTTTGCGGCTGTTCATGATAATATTGTGTTACGTTCATCTTTGAGTGCACTAAGTGATAATTTGAATGTTGGCCACTTTAATTGCCGTAGTTTTAATCTCACTTCAAAATCTGCTAAGTTGTCTGAAGTGAAAAATATTTGTGAAAATAGTCATTTGCACGTGAAAGTTTATTTGTTGAATTGCTGCTTGGTAGGCGGAAGATACTTGTTGGTGTGTGTATCTTCCGAACGGGCATTTTGAGGCTTTTGAGCGTGATATTAGTGATCTGGTGGTTCGGTATTCTGATATCATTATTATGGGTGACTTCAACAATGATCTCTTTTCGATTGTTTCTTCTGTTAGGGTAAGGGATTCCTGCAGTAGACTTGGTGTGACCACAAGGCACAATATGCTCCCTACTCATTTTAGTGCTGTGCACAGCACTTCTTCACTCTTGGACTTTTTCGCCCTTAGTAATGATGAATCTGTTGTTTTTTCCAATCAATTTTTTGCCCTGGCGTCTCGGATCATGCATTTATTTTCATTTCAGTGGGTATTTCCGTGACTTGTGTGGATCAGTTTTATGAGTTTATTGATTATAATGCTGTTGATCAGAATGATCTGTGCGATGCTATTGCGTCCTTTAATTTTTCTTCAATTAACTCGAATAATGTCAACGAGCAGTGGGCGTGTTTATTTTCATGTTTCAATCTGTTACTTTATATGTTTCCGGTTAAAAGAAGGCAACTTTTCAGAAAAAAGAATAATGACTGGTATTGGTCCTCAGATATCTCTTTTTTTTTCGAACGTTCCCACGCCTCACATTCCCACCCCTGCCGACCGAGGGGCGACCTGCCTTTACGGAGGGATCGCGTACACATCATGATCCGCATCATAATGGGAATTCAGTAGGAAATTGAAAACCAGCTACAGAATCTAATTCATCAGCTAGTTTGTCAAATAATAAAACATGTATGTTAATTGTTTAAAAATAAAATTATTCTAGATTTAATAACTTCTAAACTCATACAAAAATCTACATTACAATACACAGAATTAAAGTCAACACACATTTTATTAAGAGGTTCGCCCATTGAATAATTCGTGCGGTAAAAATCAGTATATAATAATTGGTAGTATCTACTAGATCTAAAAGGAACATTAATTCTAATGGATGAGATTAGGAAATCTGAAGGTATATAACCATTTAATATTTTTAGTACAAACATGGAGTTCAACATAATACGTCTGCTTTTAAGTGTAGGCAATCTAATTAATTTTAGCCTGCTAGCATAAGAAGGCAAAACAAAATCACTATTCCAATGTAAACCTCGTAAGGCAAATAGCAGAAATTGTTTTTGCACGGATTCTATTTTATCTGAATATATTGCATATTGAGGATTCCATACAACAGAACCATATTCCAATATAGGTCTAACAAGAGACATAAATAACTGTTTTGTTATATATAGATCAGAAAATTCTTTGGCCCACCGTTTAACAAAACCTAAAACACCATTTGCTTTATTTACCATTGTTATTACATGGCTATTAAAATTTAATTTTGGATCCATCAAGAGGCCTAGATCGACAAATGAATCTACAGTTGATAATGAATGACCGTCAATATTATATTGTAATATCAGAGAAGAAGATCTGGAGAAGCACATATGCTTACATTTGCTTAAATTTAACTATATACAATTTAACTTGCACCATTTAAAAAGGCTATGTAAATCGTTTTGAAGTAAACTGGCTCGTTTATCACAATTATGGGAAATGAATAATTTAACATCATCTGCGTACATTAACAATTTCGAGTAATTTATGAAATTAGGTAAATCGTTGATAAATAAAAGAAAGAGGACCGGTCCAAGGTGACTTCCTTGCGGAACACCCGATGGAACGTTAATCGTTTTGGATAGATACCCTTCAAACAAAACTAGTTGTGATCTATCTTTTAAGTAAGATGATATCCATTTGACTAAGTTTGTGTTGAAACCCATATAATTTAATTTATATATTAGGATTTCATGGTTAACCCTATCAAAAGCTTTACTAAAATCAGTATAAATTGTATCAGTTTGTTTACGCTGAACAAATCCTTTTATTACTGTTGACGTAAATTGTATAAGATTTGTTGTAGTTGAAAGACCACTACGAAAACCATGCTGATATGGACTCAATACAGATTGAATTTTCTGTGAAATTACTGCAGTAATTAATTTTTCAAACAATTTTGGTATGGCACTTAATTTTGCAATTCCTCTATAATTTGACACATTAGTAAGACTACCAGACTTATGTAAAGGTATAATATAAGATTTTTTCCAGAAAGTAGGAAAGTGACCAAATTTCTGTGAATAATTAAACAATATAGTTAACGGAAGTGCTAATGTTTCTGAACAATATTTAAGAATTATATTGGGTATGCCATCCGGTCCTGGACATTTAATCGATTTTAAACTACGCAGACTATTGTACACATCCTGCGAAACATTCAGCAATATCTGTGCCTGTGACAAATTCTTTATTGTTATATTTGAGGAAACTTTTCGTTTTAGATTAACAAAATCATAAAAAGATTTAGGATTGGATTTAAAATTATTTTTAATCTTGTCTAGGTAAAGATTATACAATCTACGAGACTCTAAAGTGTATTTAGATCTAGCAACAGAGTAATTAGTGTAGTCTATTGTTAAGCCTGATTTTTTATATTTACGAAAAAGCTTATTTTTAGAGTTTTTTAAACTTGATAACTCAGAGGTTATCCATGGATATTTATTTGAATTTTTAACTCTAGTGGTTGGAACACATTCCAGTTTAAATCTATTTAAAATATCATACAATTTATCAATTACATATTCTAAATCTTTATGGCTGTTACACAGGCACACAGAAGCCCAATTTACGGAGGAAATGAGTGTATTAAATTTTCGAAAATTAGTTTTTTCGTAATTAAGGACAGTTTTAAATGAGTCGGACTGAATTTCTTCAATTACATAACTGTGAGTCATGTAGATATATAAAGTTGGATGGTATATATCTTCAGGAGTGCATATTGGAGGAATTCTGAATATATCAAAATGCTGTGTTATATTTACAAACGCCAAATCAAGAATTTTGCCGAGGGAATTTTTCACACTGTTTATTTGATAAAGATTTAAGTCACACAAACTATTTATAACATCAAATGTATACTGGGTACTGTTCATTTCGGATGGCAAAGGAATCAAAGCTTCAGAATCTGGCATTGGAAGCCACCTAATGGAGGGCATATTAAAATCACCAAGGATCAGAATGCGATCGGAATCTTTCATTTTTTCAGTGATTAAATTTATTGCTGATAAATGCTGATTATAAATGTCAAGTGAAGATGAAGGGGGAATATAAGAGCAAGTTACAAACACCACCTTTTTTACAAACACGATCTTTTCTTAATATTTGATATTTTGAACATAAAATTTCACTATTTAATATAGATGTTTTTAACCAAGTTTCGGAGAAAACCGATACATTATAATTGAAACCAATGCTATCAGTATATAAACTGGTTAATTTTGTATTAAGCCCCCCTACATTCTGATAGCAAATAGAAAATGAGTCATTTAGTTTTTTGGCACCGAATCTGGTCTAAGAGGCAAATGAGCTAAATTATCGGATCTCTCCACAAATTCTTTAATAAATGCCCTAGCAGGCCAAAATTCTTTTAAAATCAACTGTACAAAAATATTTTCAGGCACAACGATTTTGAAAGAAGATCTACTTTCAGAAAATGCAGATCGGAGCTTATAGCATCTCAAAAAGTAATCTCCCTCAATTTTTGATTTTATATAATACATTATGTCATCGGCCGTTGTTTCTGGCGCAAACCTTGTTGCAAATATCATTTTCATGGCGGGAGCCATAGATAATGATCTTTGGACAGGTTTGGCCAGTAGCAGTCTCGGGACGATCACTAGTGATAAGTGAAGGAAGTGATAATTCCTGTATGTTACGAGTAGATTGGGTGGTTTTCTTAGAAACCTCACTATCAATACTCATAACTTCAGGATTATTTACCCCTTTACCTATACCGCTGTTATCTACCGGAACTGGGTGTGTAACAACACTGGCATACGACTGTTCACGTCCAGTCTCAGTTGTTTCAGTGATATTAACTGAAACCGGTTGTGGAACAGTGTTCTCCACAGAAACTATTGCTTTGCGACTACGCATTCCCTTAGTTGGTGCCTTTTTCGCAGCCCTTTTGCGTTTCTGGCCAGAAACTGACGGTGACGACACAAACTCATCTAATTCTTGGTATTTCTCAAACAATGTAGAGAAATTCTCGAATCGGAGTGATAGTGAGGAAAAATCTTTTTTCATCGATGTCAAATCCGACTGCAAATCCTTTACAAAATTTTAAAAGTCTGCAGAGAGTTTCCTACATTGCACACAACACCAACGAACACCAACATTATTTCTAATTGTGTCTACAACTTTTGCATTAATCCTAGCACATTTTGCATGCCATTGATTAAGTCAAAACCAACAGGTAACACACAATTCATCCTCTGCAACAATATTACATAATTCAAAAGGGCACGACATTTTTTATTTTAATTATAATTATTTCTTTTTTAATACACAAGTTACAGGTATATTTTTCAAGATTAGATCTGTAGCTGGAATTTTTTATTTATTTATTTATTTTATTCTTTTTTAAATTCTTTTTTAAATGTTGGCAACTCTTATGAGATGACAAAACAAGACGATATGTTACAACAACTAATTAGCTAATGTAACAAAAGAAAGGGGATAAAAGGAGAATGTACAACTACACAATTTGAAAATTGATATTACTTTAAAAGACAAAACAAGATTTTAAAACACTACACAAATTATCACTTTGAGTTACAAAATCACTATTGAACACTTTGTTGGGAATCTTCCCAACCCCTTGGATGATGATATCGAAATGGACCTCATCGACCTGGATAAATAATTAATCGATGAGGTCCCATCACCACCAACAATAAAAAAACCACTCTTCTTCTTGAAGTTTTTAAAAACCCATAGTGTCGATCGCCAGATCAATAACAAATAATAAATTAATTACAAATAAATTGACCGCCAGCGTCATACGTTTGAATTTGAAAGTTTATTTTTTGTGTTTTTATTTGCAGACAACAAACGTAAGTATCGTCAGAATACTTGTTGTGTTGTTGTAGTTTGCAAATTTATATTGTTGTCCGTCCTGTTCAACAATAATCTTCGATTCTAAATCTACTCAGTAGAATTAGAATCCCTACAAGTCCTTTCGACCGTATCGGAACTTGTACATGGTCCTTCGAGTCCAAAAAATAAGAATCGACTGATTTGCCAACAAAATCACAAAAAAAATAATAATTTAAAATTAATTGTAAAGTAGTGAGAAGTGTTGTTGTTTTGTAATTTGCATTTGAAAGTGGCGGCTTTTGTGTTGTTTGTTGTCACTAATACATACAACAAATTGAAGTAATTTGTGAATTACATTGAAAGCGGTGTTCTTATTACATCTAACACGCTTTGAAATAACACATATACACTAACACATTTATAAAGATCACTCTCACTGCATTTATTTTTTCCATCATTTTGGCATTTGCTCGTCGTTTTGATCATCTGCCATTTTACAACATCGAACAAGTCATTATCACCTGTTCCTTGTTGTTTACATCGATCTGTCAGCTGTCATACTGACCATCGATTATTTTAGGAAGTGTTCAGGAAAGTGAGCAAGTTAGTGAAACGTAACGAAAGGTTGTCGTAAACGTATCTTAACGTAGCACAAGTACTGAACGTATCATAAATTGATATTGAATAGAAATAAAACTAATAATAACAATAAAATACAAGAATAAATACAATAAAAATAATAAATTAAAAAATAAAAAAAATATATATATTTAATTAAAAAAACTAAATTTAAAACATATTAATAAATTTTCAATAAATTTTTATATATTAAATATTTATTGAGAAACGAATATAATTATACTTCAAACATTTTGAAATCTATGTGGAATAACTTCATTTATGTATTATTTAGTAAATAAATTGAACGTTAAAGTTTGAAAGTGTAATATAAATAATAACAAGTATAAGCAAATACGATATAACTACCATAAAACGTTTAAAAATAGATACTCATAAATTAATAAAATTCATAAATAAAAAAAAAAAAAAAATTAGATAACATTTTGAAAAAAAAGATAACAATAAAATAATCAAAAATGGAGTCAGTAAGTTGTGCTAAGTTCGAGTATGAAGCTGACAACCTTTTGGAAGAATGCAAAAAATTGAGAAATATGCCAGAAAAGGATTTAAGCGATTCTTTAATAGAAACAAAATTAGAATCGCTTGATGAAGATTGGCAAAATTTACGTAGTGCGTTTGAGAGTGTATTTTTTGCGGGTACAGAAGATGAGGAAGATAAACAATATAAAATAAAGGTAAAAAAATATTATGAGTCAGTCAGAGATAATTACCAAGTGACTAAAGCTACATTATTGGAAATATTAAAAAATCGAAAGGCGCAGAGACAAAGTAATAACGTTAGAGGCGAAGTTACAAATCCATCGTTGTTTCACAGCTCAGCTGTTTATCCTCCGGGTACAACGTTTGATATGTCTGAGATTTGTATTAAAGTGCCACCTTGTGACACTCAAGACTTCTACGGAAGTTATGAAGAATGGCCAACATTTAGAGATATGTTTACGGCTATTTATGGAAATCATCCCAGACTCACAGCAGCGCAAAAGCTTTATCATTTGCGTAATAAAACTAAAGGTGAGGCTGGTAGAATTGTAGATCGGTACCCTTTATCTGATCAAAATTTTTCGTTAGCATGGGAAGCATTATCGGTGCGATATGAAAATGTTAGGGTACTAGTTGATAACCAACTGAAGATATTATTCAATCTTTCTGCAGCAACGGTTGAATCTAGCAAAGATATTAAAAGAATTCAATCGACAGTTAGTGACTGCTTGGCTATATTGAGAGCTCATAGTGTAAAGGTGGATCAATGGGATCCAATTTTAATATATTTATGTTCAACTAAGCTTCCGGTTGATACACTGACCCTATGGGAACAATCGCTCGAATCACATTCAGAGCTACCCAAATGGTCGCAAATGGAAGATTTTCTTAAGAACAGACATCGGGTTCTAGAGCGAATAGATGGTCTCAGAAGTCAAACAGCTTCAACTTCATTTAGCAATGATCATATATCGCATCAAAATGCTCATTTGACACAATCAAACAGATGTGTCATGTGTTATAAGAACCATATTTTGAAAAATTGTATGAGATTTAATAATATGACTGTTAATCAGAGAATAGAGTTCGCAAGAGAAAAGAGGTTGTGTAATAATTGTCTAACAAGTGGACATATTTCGCAGGAATGCGTGAGCGTGCATAGGTGTATGTTTCGCAAAAAGAAACATCATACTAAATTGCACCAACAAAGTAATGGGCAGGAGAGATCTATACAACCAAGAAATGTAACAAGGGATAACCAAGCACCTGTCCGTTCAGCAAATGGGCGTCAAACAAATACTCTTGTTACCACTGACAATACTGTTGATGAAATGCCTTGTTCATCTAGTTCGATAGTTCAAGCTTCCAATGTGGAAACACATGTTTCAGTGTGTCATGATGACATTATGTTGCCAACAGCATTAGTAAAAGTTAAACATGCTGGGGAACTATTTACTGTTAGAGCGCTCATTGACTCTGCTTCTAAGCGAACATTTATAACCCAGAAAATTGTAAAAAGAATTGGACTTTGCACAGAAAAGGCAAATTTTAAAATAAGTGGTCTGAGTGGAACAATCGTTGCAAACTCCAATAAAAAATGTATGCTGACGCTGTGTTCAGACACAATCAACAACGAAATTGAAACTGAAGCATTAATTGTTCAAAATTTAACGAGTTTGTTGCCGACACAAACAGTATCAATTTCTGACTTAGGAAGTATAAAAGAATTAAAATTGGCAGACCCTGGGTTTATGATTTCTGCCCAAGTAGACATGCTAATTGGGAGCGATGTTATCCCACAAATAATATTGGAAGGTGTTAAGAAGAACATATTGGGAAACATGATAGCTCAAAATTCAATTTATGGTTGGTACATCTATGGGCCAATAAAAGCAAATGAAATTTGTTTAGCTTCAGTAGAAGTAGAAGAACATAGTGAAGATGACATTAGTTCCGCCTTAAAGAAATTCTGGGAACAAGAAGAAGTCAATAACGTTCCAATTGCTACAGAATCGGACAACTATTGTGAGGAATTCTACGCAAATACGACTTACCGTCGTTCAGATGGAAAGTTCGTTGTAAAATTACCATTTAAAGATGAATTTCCTAATAAAAAATATTTAGATTCGTCCAGATTTAAAGCAAAGAGGCAATATGAGCATATGGAAGCAAAATTGAGGAAAAATAAAGAAGTAGAAAAATCGTATAATGATGTTTTCAATGAGTATTTGTCATTAGGACACATGAAGCCTACAAATTCAAAAGAAATTTGTAATGATGGAAAATATTATTCATATTATTTACCACATCATGCTGTCTTTCGACCAGAAAGTACTAGCACAAAAGTGAGAGTAGTCTTTAATGGATCGAGTAAAACGAAAAGCTCGTATTCCTTAAATGATGTTTTGCATACAGGGCCAATATTACAAAATGATTTAGTATCTGTAATTTTAAATTGGCGCTTGTATAAGTATGTGTTTAACGGTGACATTGAGAAAATGTACCGACAGATCTATGTGCATCCTTCTGATCGGCAGTATCAAAGAATATTATTCAGAAAAGATGTTAATGAAGAAGTTAAAGATTATGAGTTATGCACAGTTACCTTTGGTATAAATTGTGCTCCGTATTTGGCGATTCGCACATTGTTGCAATTGGCAGAAGAGTCAAGTGAAAAAAGTCCAATTGCGTATAAAATAATAAAAAACGAGCTATATGTTGACGATGTTTTGACTGGAGGTCATACCATTGTTTCAGCGCTAGAGGCGCAAAAACAACTTATTGATACATTGCATTCGGCAGGATTTCCGTTAAAAAAGATAACGGCAAATCATCCGAGTTTGCTTTCAAACGTCCGATCGGAGGATTTATTGAATGAAGAATTTTTGAGAATTGAAGATATGAGTTCAACAAAAACATTAGGTATTCGGTGGAATGCCATTACCGACTCATTTTCTTATAGTATGAAGTCACTAGAGGTGACTGGCCAAATAACTAAAAGGAAAATCTTGTCAGCAGTTTCGAAATTATTTGACCCAGCAGGGTGGTTAACGCCTTTAATCGTACAAGCTAAAATTTTGTTGCAAGACCTTTGGTTAGAAGGCATTAATTGGAATGATAAAGTGTCATCATCCACATTGATTAAATGGAAAAATTTTGTGGAACAATTTTCAAAAATTGATTCAATACAAATCCCAAGATGGATTAATTTTTGCCTAGAGGGCACAATTCAAATACATGGGTTTTGTGATGCATCTGAGAAAGCCTATTGTGCTACAATATATGTTCGTACGAATACAGAGAACAGCACAACTGTAAAATTATTGATGGCTAAGAGCAAAGTTGCGCCATTGAAAAAAATAAGTTTACCAAGACTAGAGCTTTGTGGTGCCGTATTGCTCTCATCTTTGGTAAAATATGTTGTCTCAAATTTGACTATTAAAAATTGTTCTGTTCATTTATGGACAGATTCAACAATTGTATTGGGATGGTTGCAAAAACATCCATCCACATGGAATACGTATGTTGCAAACAGAACTGCATTAATATTTCAGAATGTTGAAAATGGTAAATGGAGACACGTTTCTACAAAGTGTAATCCAGCAGATCTTGGAACTAGAGGTTCCAGTACTGAAGATTTATGTAGTAATTCGCTATGGTGGAATGGTCCAATATGGTTACTTAGTCCTGAAAATAATTGGCCAAAATCAAGTATAATTTTACAAAATCCACCAGAACAACGAAAAATAGTTGTTCATTGTGCACCAATTATTGATAAAGATAATTTGATAATAAACAAGTTTTCTTCTTACAACAAAGCATTGTGGGTTGTAGGATACATATTTCGTATGAAGAAGCGTAAAGAAAAAAATGAAAAGTCTGAGTTGTCAAATGGTAAGATTCTGTCTCACGAAGAGTTAAATCATGCAAAAGTTCTTGTTCTTGTCCGAACAACCCAAATGTTTCATTATCCGCAAGAGTATAATGATTTAAGAAATTCGAAAGACATTTCACGTCAAAGCTCATTGCGCGCACCAAATCCGTTTTTGGATAAAGATGGCATAATAAGAGTTAATGGTCGATTAGCGAACGCTAACATTTCCTATGATGAACGATTCCCAATAATATTGCCAAATTCGTCGTTTTACATTCCAAGTTTAAGACGGACAATAAAGAAAATTGTTCATGAGTGCTTGATTTGTACAAGATATAAACATAAGGTTAAATCCCAGGTAATGGCAGCACTACCTTTGGAACGAACGGCTTTCACTCTTCCTTTTACATATGTTGGCACAGATTTCGCAGGCCCATTTCAGATTAAGGCAGGTTCTTTAAGAAATTCCCCTTACCAAAAGTCGTATGTTTGTATATTTGTATGCTTTTCGACAAAGGCGATTCACCTCGAAGCTTGCTCAGCATTATCACGTGATGCTTTTCTTGCGACATTTACTAGATTCATAGGTAGACGAGGGTTGCCCAAATGTTTAATGTCTGATAATGGAACAAATTTTGTAGGGGCGAATAGTAATAGTACTTATGAGAGAATATCAAGAATTTCTTAAAAAATGCTCCAAAGAAGTATGTGAAAAGTACATAGTCAATGGCTTCGAATGGAAATTTATCCCTCCCAGTGCTCCACATATGGGAGGATTATGGGAAGCAGGTGTTAAAAGTTTTAAATCTCATTTCCAAAAGATAATGAAAGATAGAAAATTCAATTTTGAGGAATTTTCAACGATTTTAGTCAGAATTGAAAGTGTCTTAAATACGAGACCGTTAACACCGTTATCCGAAGATCCAGATGATTTAGAAGCTTTAACACCAGCACACTTTCTGAGAGGTGGGTCACTGATATTTGCTCCAGAAATGCCAACAGAAGATTTATCACTTATAAATCGATGGGAAAAGGTTAAAGCTCTTCATCACATGTTCAGCAAGAGATGGAAAAATGAATATATCCAAGAGCTGCATAAGCGATATAAATGGCAGTATCCCCAACGGAGTCTGAAGGAAAACGACATGGTTTTGATAAAAGATGAACTTTTGCCATCGAATGACTGGAAAATGGGGCGAGTTTTAAAAGTGTATGAAGGGCATGATGACCACGTAAGAGTAGTTGATGTTAAAACTACAACAGGTATCATATCTCGTCCAATTGTTAAACTGTGTGTACTTCCAGTCAATGGTTGTTAGTAGAAAGTAGTGTGTGTGTTTCGAAAAGATGTAACTTTGATTAACATGTCATGCCTTAAATGGCATCCTCTTCGTCTATATTCTTTTTCTCTTAACATTAATTGCAGTTGTATAATCATGAACATGGGCCAGATAGAACAATGTAGGGTGTGCTTTGGCATGCATCCATTGAGATTTTGCGCAGCCTTCAAGATGATGTCTGTAGAGCAGAGAGAAGGCGTAGTACTTTCTCACAAGTACTGCATTAATTGCTTGGGGGCAAATCATTTTGTCCGCAATTGTTTATGGTCAGGCAATTGTAGACTGTGTGGTGCTCGCCACAACACCATGCTTCACCATTCATCGCAACCAACAAAAATAGAAAATGGCAATCGCTTAATTATTGGAAACCTACCGGCAACCAGATTTCACCCATACGCCAATCAGAGAGACGTACAACGACGACAACAACAAGAAATACTTAGTGGTATTCAGATAAGAAATTCAACGAATCCGCAACAAGAAGCAAAAAGACTTCAACAGGAAGCCAAAAAACTACAAAAGAAGGCGAAAGATTTACAAAAACAAGCTAAAATAATTCAGCAACAAGGCCAAATGCAGAAAAATCGAGGCAAAGAACAGACAGCCAACAAAAATCCACATTCAAAACGTCAACTATCCAAAAAAGAGAATAAAAATCAGCAACAACAAACTGAGCAAGATCACAACAGTTCGGAAGCTCAACAACAACCGGTTAGATTGGATAGAGTCTTAGATGTGCTGGAGAGGATAGCGACTGCACTATCAGTTGCACCAGTGCAAGGGGCCCGGCATGTTGGGAATCTTCCCAACCCCTTGGATGATGATATCGAAATGGACCTCATCGACCTGGATAAATAATTAATCGATGAGGTCCCATCACCACCAACAATAAAAAAAAACACTCTTCTTCTTGAAGTTTTTAAAAACCCATAGTGTCGATCGCCAGATCAATAACAAATAATAAATTAATTACAAATAAATTGACCGCCAGCGTCATACGTTTGAATTTGAAAGTTTATTTTTTGTGTTTTTATTTGCAGACAACAAACGTAAGTATCGTCAGAATACTTGTTGTGTTGTTGTAGTTTGCAAATTTATATTGTTGTCCGTCCTGTTCAACAATAATCTTCGTTTCTAAATCTACTCAGTAGAATTAGAATCCCTACAAGTCCTTTCGACCGTATCGGAACTTGTACACACTTTAATACACGTTTTTACCAGATTAATTAATTTAATAAAACATATAACTTAATTTTTTTTCAAAAGCACGGAGCACCACAATTTTTTGACACTAATCACAACAGGGTTGCCAACTTGCCGTCAATTCATCAATTAGAGATATTGCATTTAAGCAGTATATGCTTACAAGTCAAGAAGATTGGAGAAATTTCTGTAAAGCCAGGAATAAAGCAAAAGCTGTTGTACGAAAGGCTAAAAGTGTTGCTCATGCGTCATTGTTGGAAGATCTTCGTAGCAGTAAAGAGCTCTGGGGTGTTCTTAAGTGTAAGGGGCATTCCTCTGACAAATCCTAAGATTATAGTGGAAATGTTAATGATTTGAAAGAATGTTTGCTCAGAATCAACTTGATAATCGTTATACAATGCATAACTTCCGGGGTATTGGTGATGATGTTGGTAGTTTTAGTTTTCGCTGTGTTGATGCTGCAGAATTGGAGAGAGCGTTTGTCGCAATTAAGTCCAATGCAGCGGGTTTGAATGGATTTTCTTTGAAATTTTTGAAAGTTGTTTTTCCCTTGCTTTCCTCCCAATTTCTTAGCTTGGTTAATTCTATATTAACAACTTCTGCTTTTCCTGAGGCCTGGAAGTTAGCAAAAATAAGAAGAAAAATGTTGTTGGTGGATTGCAAGAATTTCGTCCGATATCTATACTACCCATATGTTCCAAAGTTGTTAAGCATATTTTGAAGTCGCAAATTTTGCTAAATTTGCATAGCAACAATTTGTTAAATGATGCGCAGTGTTGCTTTTGAAAAAATAGAACTACGTCTTCTCTTTTACTTGGATTGACTGACACCATTCGAGCCAATTTTGGTAATTCCAGGTTCTGTGTCCTGTTGGCGCTTGACTTGGAGAAGGCCTTCGACCGTGTAGATCATATTAAGTTAGTGCGCAAATTACATATGCTCTATGGTTTTTCGGTCACTGCATGTTCACTGATATCTTCCTACTTGTCTGATAGGAAACAGTTGGTTTATGATAATAATAACGTTAGCTCTATTTTGCCAGTGAGGAGTGGGGTTCCTCAGGGGTCGGTGTTGGGTCCTCTTCTATTCATTTTGCTTCTTGATGACCTTTTTTCTGGTCTGCGATTTTTGTGTGAGCCATTTGCGTTTGCTGATGATGTTCAGTTGTTATTCAAAGGAGATACTCGCTTTGTATCAGTAATTCAGTCTAAGATTGACTGTGCCATGGATATTTTGTCAGATTGGATGAATAATAATAATCTGTGTGTTAACCCGGCAAAGACGCTTTCATTAATAATAGAGTCGTGTCCGTTGTGTATAACAATATAAATATTGAGTTTGCTTCTGAACTTTTGTGTTTGGGGGTTTTCCTTGATGGTAAGTTGGGTTTTGCGAGTCATATTAGTAAGTGGCATTCCTCTGACAAATCCTAAGATTATAGTGGAAATGTTAATGATTGGAAAGAATGTTTGCTCAGAATCAACTTGATAATCGTTATACAATGCATAACTTCCGGGGTATTGGTGATGATGTTGGTAGTTTTAGTTTTCGCTGTGTTGATGCTGCAGAATTGGAGAGAGCGTTTGTCGCAATTAAGTCCAATGCAGCGGGTTTGAATGGATTTTCTTTGAATTCAACATTCCCTTTTATTGGTCATTACATGTTATGACGATGGGTTTGAGTGTGACCGACATATATATATGTATATATATATATATATATATATATATATATATATATATATATATATATATATATATATATATATATATATATATATATATATATATATACATATATATATATATATATATATATATACATATATATATATATATATATATATATATATATATATATATATATATATATATATATATATATATATATATATATATATATATATATATGTATATATTGGTTTTTATTATTATTTTTGAATCATATTTTTTAGCAAATATTGTTTGCGCTTTAATTGGCTTTGTATAATTGTCATACAAGAATAAATAAATAAATAAATTCTTCAATGACCGGCTTCTGCTACACTTACCCTCTTCACCATTCTATGGAGGATATCAATCGCCGGAATTGTTTAAAATTTCGTGTTTGAAGTTCCTACAACCGATGACAGATAATCGTCTATGTAGGACCACGTTTTCGTACAGTCCACATATAACGACCTTATTCGATAGTTTGATGATGATAATAGCGACATTATTAACAAGAATTGTTGCAAATTTTATATTTCAAGTTCGGAAATGGGTTTACAGCCTATTGCTGAGAATTACTTATGCAGGTCTACGTCTTTGTATTGTACCCCTTTTAACGGTTTTACCCTTAATACCAGTTAAGCGTTATTTTTTTTTTTTTTTTTTTGAAGAAACTTTTCAAATTTCTTGCATGGTGCTACTTTTTACTTGTTTTGGGAAATTGTCACCACTTTACAAGATTGCGGCCCACATATTGGCTGCTTAAAATATAAGACATAAAGACAATAGTAAAAAATGGGGGGCCATGTTAAGTTTAGGGGCAATGCTCGGATTATTTTGAAATTGTAACCGCAGGTACGTATTTTTAACCTGATTAAGGGAAAGTAATTTTTTTGTGGGGAAAGTACCCGGATACCCACCCACCTATAGGCTGCTTAAAATATAAGACATAAAGACAATAGTAAGAAAATGGGGAGAATATGAATTTAGGGGCAATGCTCATATCATTTTGAAATTTTTACCGCAAGTGGGTATTTTCAATCTGATTAAAGGAAAATAATTTTCCGTGGGGAAATAATCGGATACCCGGTTTGACTGAAAGTTCGGATACAACATCCGACTTTTGTCTGGTTCTACAAAATGATTATAATTTGAAAGCTTATGGAAATACCCATACAACAAGTGGCCATGAGAATCCAACACCGGCTACGCGATCTATAATTTTTCTAAACATTGTAATTTTTGTAAATAGACGGCCTTCGGCTGGGGCTTAAGATTTTTCCTATGTATAACACCGACAATGCAATCCATAGTTTATTTAAACATTGTAATTATTGTAAGTAGCCGGCTTTCGGCCGGGGCTTGCGATGTTCTCCTCAGAGGTATGTCCAACACCGGCTAAAATTTATAAATAGCCGGAATTCCCCTTTAAAGTCAATATCTTTTGATAGGTATACATATTGTTAGACAGATATTTCCATAAGCTTTCAGAGAACCAGATAAAACCCAGATTTTGTATCCGAACTTCCGGGTTGAATAACCGGGTATTTCCCCCACAAAAAATTACTTTGCCTTAATCAGGTTAAAAAGATCTACAATTTAAGTCAAAAATGGTTGCATATATTATTTATGTATTTTTATATGATACGATAACAGCGCATAAATAATTTCAATAGCAATGACGTATTTGTTTTCTATTTTTTTGTCTCATTAGATTTAGCATTAATATTAATATTAATGCCTTTAAGTCGTAGTAAGTTTGATAATCTAATTTATTTTGATTCCTATACCCTCAGCCATGTGGCTACAGAAGGTATATATCATTTGATTGGGCCAAACATGAAATAATTGTTTTTGACCCTAAGTCTCTTTGTATAGGGGTGACCGTCCATCCGTTAGTCCATCTGCCTGGCTGGCTCGCTGGTTTGGGAGTTAAGACAGAAAACAGTTTTTACTACATATTTGGCTATTTGGCATACATATTCCGTTTAGTACCATAAAACATCAAAATTTAAAAGAATATTTTTTTGTGTTCCTGAAATTTGCACTTAGGAATACGGGCCCAACTCTAGTTTAGTAAAAACTTCTATTTTTTTTAATTTTTCCAGTGGGTGGTATTTTTACCCTGATCCCTGGAAACTATATTTTTCTTGGGGGACGTTCCCGCGATTTTTGGCCCGAAAGTCCGGGTTCAGCCAAATTGGTGCCAAATTATTGATGACATTGTTACCTTTCCAAAATGCTACAATTTGTGTTAATACCTTTTCTGGTATTATAAGCGGATCCGGGTCGGGGTCTTGAACCCGAACTTTCTTTCCTCAAAAATCTGAGGGTCCCGAGTCCGTCCCAAGAAAAAAATAGTTTCCCGGAATCAGGGTAAAAATAACTAACTCTGGTAAAAATTTCGAAAAAATCAAAGTTTTTACTAAACTAGAGTTGTTCCTAACAAACTGTGACCCCCATCTAATGTTTACATTTTTGTTTTCAGGATACCACAATCTATCTAAAGGAAAAAAATCAGATCAATCCGAGAGTTATAGCAAAATAAAGATTGTTCCTTTAGCCGATTTCAGCTGACATATCCAATGGTGGTTTACATCAGCAAAAATGATAGGCGCTTCCATGTCTGATCGGAATACATTTTACAAACTGTGCCTGCATTGCTAATATTTTGGCTAGACTTGTTTATTATACTAACTTACCTCTTCAAACTTTATTATATACAAAATTTTGTTGACGTTTTCACTACTACTAAAATCAATATCACTTGTTAATGTCATTGTTAATAATTTTGTTGGATATTTGTCAGTTCTGCTTTAATGCAATCTCCACAGTAAATTAACAACAAAGCTGCTGTTAGACAACAAAGCGAAACGATGTTCTTGACGGCGACGGCCCTTTTCTTGACTGCAACTACAGCTTTACCTAAAATTTGACGTACTCTGTCGACGTATTTCATCACACAAGTTATGCTAGGAACACAATTGGAGCGAACGACGAATTTCGCCCTACGCGGCGACAAAATGAGTCGCGTAAATTCGTCGTATGGAACACAATACCGACGAAATTATAAAACAGCTGATGAAGTTGTTTACTTTTTGCTCATTTGTTGACTACAATGAATTATACAAGAACACATAATTCTTTACGTTCTCTATTATAATTTCACTTATGTCCATCTTCTCTATTATAAATTCACTGATATCCATCTTCACTCAGGCGCAAGTACACAAATAAATAAACAAATTAATTATGTTTTTTTATACGAGTAACAGATAGTAGAGTGACCATAACAAATTTTAAAGTAAAAACCAACTTCATTTACTAACACATAAAATTCGTACAAGTATGGCCACTTTGTACTGTTTTGTTCGCCGTTCACCGGCGTATGAAGTAGAAATAAGGCTAATTGAGTTCGCGGCGTGCGACGAAAATTTCGCCGGCGCCGTGATTGTGTGCATTTCCATATACACTTAGGTTTTTTTTTTTTTGACAACGAACATACGCCGCAAAAAATTCGTCGTTCGCTCCAATTGTGTTCCTAGCATTAAACAGAGAGCGTTACCTGGATGGCGCACATAAATATTTAACTTTCCCACCATGGTAAAATGTTTTATTCATTCGTATTAACAATGGCAGAAGAATACAGGTAGATGCATCAACGCTTGGGAGCATTGATGTGTCAAAAAAAATTAAATGTTTTTTTTCAAATATAAGTAGATTTTTATATGTTTTCTTATACTACGTTATTCGGAGGCAATTATAATTCGCGTTTTTCAACAATTTTTACAAATTCAAATAATTTTTCATTCAAGATTTTCCTCCCAGCTGATTACAATTTTTTCTAAGTGTGCTCGACTTCTGCCAATTTTGTGTATGTATTTGTTGTTTTGAAAAATAAAAACAAAATATTTTCAAAATCAATGATTGGAAGAAACTTATACTGCGAGGCGCGCATTAATAATATTAACAAAATTTGCCATTGTATATCTGTAGTTTTACGAAGCTGTTCTACCTCCTTATTGTACCATGGATAGGTGTATCATTATTTCAAAAATAAGTAGAAGGGGCTGTTATGATAAGCAATTTTTTCATTTTTTTTTTTTTTTTTTTTTTGAAAATTTTTACAAATTTGAATAATTTTTCATTAAAAATGTAATTTCCGCTGTTTTGGCTATTTGTTTCAAATTTGGTATTTGAAGTTCAAAATGTGTATAACAGCCTATGACAGAAAATATTTGACGAAAAATGTCAAATATTTCTTTGTCACAATCTGACCAACAAATATTATTTGACGGTAAATACAAATACAGCTGATTTTGGGAAAACAAAATTATTTGCTAGAAAACAAAAATTTGACCAGTGTGTCCATAATGTGAAGACATATGATCAATTATTTTCCTCTTTTTTGGTCAAACATTTATTTGACGTTGCAAATGTTTTGTAAGATCAAACAAGGACAAAATTAATTTAAAACATTGGGCAGCATTTTGCTTTAAGAACAGGATCATTTGTAGCATGATGTTTAATGAATAGAAAAACAAACGAATGCAATAAGTGGTATTGTTTATTTGATATTTTTGAATTAACTGAATTTGAATGTTTAGTAAAAAATGTTTATATTTGGTCTGTTCCAGAACTGCAAGAATGTAAATGTCTTTACGGCGATAACCGATTTCCCTTTATTATATCGAAGAAAATTGCGAAACTAGTAGATTCTTGCACGTTCTGGAACATCATGGAAATTTTGAAATGTTTCCTTATACGACGCAAATAGGAGGTTGTAATGAAATGTATTTTTTCTACAATTTTTACAAATTTCAATAATACTTCATTCATTATTTTCAATTCAACAATTGTTTTGACAGTTTATAGTCCCAGCAGCTATGTCGATGCGACTACCTGTATTCTTCTATATATATATATATATGGGGTATATATATATATATATATTAAAGGGCTGCAAATGTGACACTTTTCTCTATTTATGCCATGGAGAGAAAACGCTCGTCATGTTGTGCCCTGTTTGATCAAACACATAACAGTACGATGTCTCGTCATGTCGGTCACACTCAAACCCATCGTCATAACATGTAATGACCAATAAAAGGGAATGTTGAATAGAGTGTCATACAAAAATGTTCTATCAAAAAAAAACAACAACAATTATGAAACAATTGCCAACGAAAAAGACACACACGTGTTGAAGGCAAAGCGCAATCGCTACCTGCTTTTCCGATATGTGAAAAAATACATTTTTTGTAATAAAAAATTTCTTGGCGATTACTAAAATATTAAAGGTACTTCTAAAGGTACAAAATGTTCACATTTCGTGGTTATTGACGAAACAATCTAAAATGTTAATCCCTATTAAAAAACAATAATCCCCTGAAAATTTTTCTTATTTTGATTATAATTTCATAATTGTTGGCCTCCGGTAGTGAGGTGTAAATGAGAATGAGTGCTACTGTAATTCACGTAACAACACTTTATACTTCCATTGTTCAATTCTGTGCATATTCTGTTATTGAATGAGAATCAAATCTCTGCCCACAAACTATAATTTTAAAAGAACAATATATGTAGATAGAAAATATGCAAACAATATTTACCTCTTTTTATGACCAAAATTTTATGATAATCACCAATAAATTGGGATTATTAAATGTATATTTCATTTTTTCTATTCATTTGTTGATCCCAATGCACATTTTGTTATTGAACTCAATTTTATATATATATATATATATATATATATATATATATATATATATATATATATATATATATATATATATATATATATGTATATATATATATATATATATATATATATATATATATATATATATATATATATATATATATATATATATATATATATATATATATGTATATATAAACTTAATTTATCGACGACAGTCAAGTTTGCGTCAAAAAGGTGTCTTAGACAATCTCAGCAATTGTGGGGTATAAAATTGTAAAACTTTAAGGAATTGTGATTTTGGAATTGTTGTATATTTTCGGAGACATTTCTATTGCTTCATTATGTTATTAATAGTTAGATGGGTTGGTATTTTTGTAAATAGTGAACCAACGTCGAATGAAACCAAGATGTCGTCGTCTTCCACATTTATCTCATCTTGTTTTTTTCTTCAATTCCTTCGAGTTCATTATACTATATTTATCAACTATAATGTGTTTAAGTATTTCTCCGACTTGTAAAAGTTTGTAACATGGAACCTCTTAAGTAGATATTAGTCGCAAAGGCATATTTGTCTTGTGTACTTTGGCCATATAATCCCGGAGCATTACATGCATATGTTGTAAATTTGAGTTTTTCTTGGGCAGTTATGTAAGTCTGTTTGTGTAATTCCATGATTATTTTGTTATTTGTTCTTTGTAACTTTTGTGTGGGTTCCATACTTAATATTATGTATGTTGTTTTGTTCGCTAAAAGGGTTTCCTACAATGCGTGTAAGTGTCTCTGTACATAACCATTGTTTTATTTCCTTTATCAGCTTTCTTTTTTGTGTTTTCTTAATAACTGTTTCGTCTCCTCAAATATTTGAATAATGAATTCATCTTTTTGGCTAAGACAATGCGATAGAATTCTATTCGTTATTTTTGAGCCTGTTATTTCTTTTTGTCTGTCATTCGTTAAGGTTTGCAATTATTGTTCCAACTGTATCGACGAAATTTATTGTGGATTTATGAATACGAATTACGTGACGTATACATTATGGAATCGACATTTGGAATGTGTGTGGATTTTATCTAAATGGATTCTATCTAAACGTGCTATAGCAAAAAAAATTAGATTTTACTTGCTCATGATAATCATTGGGAGATGCATTACTTTACTTGCCGAAGGTCACCAATGTGTATTTTTAAACATCAATTGTCTCTATACTTGATTCTAAGTAAAATTATGAAAGTCATTTCAAATAAGCACATCCATCACCGCATTTTCTGTATTTTAACATGTCAAATTTCTCTGCATAGAAAACAGGTTCCCATCTCTGATTTGTGTATGTATAATGGATTTACAAGTATAAATTATGTCAAATTTTGGTTCACTCCATCAAGTACCTCCCCCTCAAATGCTCAAAATTTTGAATAATTATAATTCTTATAAAATTTGCAATTAGGGCCTGATTGTCTTCGAGCAGTTCAATATTGTTACGAACATAAGATCTGGTATGAAATTGAAATATATCGGATCACCTCTTCTGGTATCAACGGGCCAAAAACAGGTCAAAAATTTTAATAATAAAAACGATCATAAATACAAATTGAACACCCGATTTTCTTCAAATTTCACATATCTTAATATTTTTTATTAAAAAAGATCTGGTGTATCCCCCACAACATGCTGAACATCAAACTTCTGTATCATAATATATCTGTTAACATACCACCTGGTTAAACTTTTACAATTATTCCGATAGAATTGTAAATATGTGTTTGATTTTTTTAAATCTTGTACATTCCAATATGTTTATCAGTAGAAAGTGGAACACTTCGATTCACTGTGAGCCATACACATTTGAACATTTTCCAAAACATATCTCATATGGGCCGGTTATTATATCTTTCCGATAGATAAAAAATTATGTTGTCGGACACATACATTTTCGTTATTACAAGTTTAATGTAAGTATGAACTGTCTGATAAGCCAAATATCAGACCATCTTCCCTTTATCTTTTAAAGTAAAGGTTACCGAATTCATGTTGCTATATTTAATATTGATAATATGGCAATAACAGCAAAATTTATTTAAATAAAAAATAATAACGCAAATATTTATATCAGACTCACAGTACGTTAACATGGGTGGATTAACCCTCTGGATTTGTATCAAAATTGTCATATCCAGTATTTACACTTAAAATAAATCCACATGAGAAGGTTAAGGTTCTAATGCAAACATGGCATTAGGTCAAGAATCAGTCATGGCAGAAGAATACTTCTACCATGGAATCAGTAATCAATCGCAAGTCAATTTATTTGTAAACAAACAGATGTTGTATAGCTAATACATCTGTCGGCAGAACCGCCGGGTACTTTCTAACCTGTTTTTTTTTTTACTTTTATTATTTGAAATATTTCCGGTAAAAATATTGCGAAAATAACCAAAATAAAGAATAATACGAAATACGAACAGATGTACATCGCTAAATCGGCTTAGAATTTAACGCTAATCAAGAAAAAATGTACTTTGTTGAGCCTGACATGAGTATTTCGAGGAGTTACAAATGGAATGACAATGTTAATATACGCTCCATATTACGGTGAAGAGTATACAAATTGATTTAAATGGAATGATTTAAAATAAAGTGGAATGATTTTGGTGCCGAAACCTGGAATTTAAGTGTCGGTTAGTTTTGTTAAATAAATAGAAAAACCATTTGTTACAATTCTGCAAAGAGAAGATAAAGAACTGCTTTTATAAAATTAAATAAAAGACTTCATTTACTGCCGTCAACTGTTGTTCCAGTCATCATCAACGCCCGTAAACATAATCAGATTAGTGATTCTGATTTCCAGGCAAAAGCGTTTGTTTAATTTGTGTGAATCGTAACCTGTAAATTATTTAGTATTTGAGAATTTGCCAATATTGTTCGTAATTACAATTCACAATAACTTCACAGATCTCAAACTTGACTGTCGTCGATAAATTAAGTTTATATATATATATATATATAAACTTAATTTAATTTTATATATATATATATATATATATATATATATATATATATATATATATATATATATATATATATATATATATGTATATATATATATATATATATATATATATATATATATATATATATATATATATATATATATATATATATATATATATATATATATATATATATATATATGTATATATTAACTTAATTTATCGACGACAGTCAAGTTTGAGTTATATTATACATTAGAAGATCTGTGAAGTCTTGAATGAAGTCTTTTATTTAATTTTATAAAAGCAGTTCTTTATCTTCTCTTTGCAGAATTGTAACAAATGGTTTTTCTATTTATTTAACAAAACTAACCGACACTTAAATTCCAGGTTTCGGCACCAAAATCATTCCACTTTATTTTAAATCATTCCATTTAAATCAATTTGTATACTCTTCACCGTAATATGGAGCGTATATTAACATTGTCATTCCATTTGTAACTCCTCGAAATACTCATGTCAGGCTCAACAAAGTACATTTTTTCTTGATTAGCGTTAAATTCTAAGCCGATTTAGCGATGTACATCTGTTCGTATTTCGTATTATTCGTTATTTTGGTTATTTTCGCAATATTTTTACCGGAAATATTTCAAATAATAAAAGTAAAAAAAAAAAACAGGTTAGAAAGTACCCGGCGGTTCTGTCGACAGATGTATTAGCTATACAACATCTGTTTGTTTACAAATAAATTGACTTGCGATTGATTACTGATTCCATGGTAGAAGTATTCTTCTGCCATGACTGATTCTTGACCTAATGCCATGTTTGCATTAGAACCTTAACCTTCTCATGTGGATTTATTTTAAGTGTAAATACTGGATATGACAATTTTGATACAAATCCAGAGGGTTAATCCACCCATGTTAACGTACTGTGAGTCTGATATAAATATTTGCGTTATTATTTTTTATTTAAATAAATTTTGCTGTTATTGCCATATTATCAATATTAAATATAGCAACATGAATTCGGTAACCTTTACTTTAAAAGATAAAGGGAAGATGGTCTGATATTTGGCTTATCAGACAGTTCATACTTACATTAAACTTGTAATAACGAAAATGTATGTGTCCGACAACATAATTTTTTATCTATCGGAAAGATATAATAACCGGCCCATATGAGATATGTTTTGGAAAATGTTCAAATGTGTATGGCTCACAGTGAATCGAAGTGTTCCACTTTCTACTGATAAACATATTGGAATGTACAAGATTTAAAAAAATCAAACACATATTTACAATTCTATCGGAATAATTGTAAAAGTTTAACCAGGTGGTATGTTAACAGATATATTATGATACAGAAGTTTGATGTTCAGCATGTTGTGGGGGATACACCAGATCTTTTTTAATAAAAAATATTAAGATATGTGAAATTTGAAGAAAATCGGGTGTTCAATTTGTATTTATGATCGTTTTTATTATTAAAATTTTTGACCTGTTTTTGGCCCGTTGATACCAGAAGAGGTGATCCGATATATTTCAATTTCATACCAGATCTTATGTTCGTAACAATATTGAACTGCTCGAAGACAATCAGGCCCTAATTGCAAATTTTATAAGAATTATAATTATTCAAAATTTTGAGCATTTGAGGGGGAGGTACTTGATGGAGTGAACCAAAATTTGACATAATTTATACTTGTAAATCCATTATACATACACAAATCAGAGATGGGAACCTGTTTTCTATGCAGAGAAATTTGACATGTTAAAATACAGAAAATGCGGTGATGGATGTGCTTATTTGAAATGACTTTACCTTCATAATTTTACTTAGAATCAAGTATAGAGACAATTGATGTTTAAAAATACACATTGGTGACCTTCAGCAAGTAAAGTAATGCATCTCCCAATGATTATCATGAGCAAGTAAAATCTAATTTTTTTTTGCTATAGCACGTTTAGATAGAATCCATTTAGATAAAATCCACACACATTCCAAATGTCGATTCCATAATGTATACGTCACGTAATTCGTATTCATAAATCCACAATAAATTTCGTCGATACAGTTGGAACAATAATTGCAAACCTTAACGAATGACAGACAAAAAGAAATAACAGGCTCAAAAATAACGAATAGAATTCTATCGCATTGTCTTAGCCAAAAAGATGAATTCATTATTCAAATAATTGAGGAGACGAAACAGTTATTAAGAAAACACAAAAAAGAAAGCTGATAAAGGAAATAAAACAATGGTTATGTACAGAGACACTTACACACATTGTAGGAAACCCTTTTAGCGAACAAAACAACATACATAATATTAAGTATGGAACCCACACAAAAGTTACAAAGAACAAATAACAAAATAATCATGGAATTACACAAACAGACTTACATAACTGCCCAAAAAAAATTAGAGAAATACTTAAACACATTATAGTTGATAAATATAGTATAAAGAACTCGAAGGAATTGAAGAAAAAACAAGATGAGATAAATGTGGAAGACGACGACATCTTGGTTTCATTCGACGTTGGTTCACTATTTACAAAAATACCAACCCATCTAACTATTAATAACATAATGAAGCAATAGAAATGTCTCCGAAAATATACAACAATTCCAAAATCACAATTCCTTAAAGTTTTACAATTTTATACCCCACAATTGCTGAGATTGTTTAAGACACCCTTTTGACGCAAGTAATAAAAGATAACATATTATTTTACACACTCTAACAAACCAAGGCTGTCAATATGTTTCTTAAAATTTCACAAGTCATTTCATAAAAATATTTAATTTTTTATATTATTTTAATCCTGAATATTGTTATCTTAAATATGATTTTAAAATTTTAATTTATATAAATTAGACACTCATTTACAACAAAAAATAACAACAACACTAATAAAAAACGTTGTTTTTATAAAAACAATTTAGGAATTAAGCCTAACTATGCAGCAACGAAATACTACGGTATCCCGAAGAAACATACCATCAATGTTTTGTTTTACAAGAACTTTTATCGAAAGCTGATAAAAATACGGTGCTGCATCAAACTAGGGAGTAAAAGTGCGTCAACAAATATTATTTGACGGCAAATACAAAAACAGCTGATTTTGGAAAAAAAAATTATTTGCCAGGAAACAAAAATTTGTCCAGTGTGTCCATAATGTGAACACACATGATCAATTATTTCCCTCATTTTTGGTGAAACATTTATTTGACGTTGCAAATGTTTTGTAAGGTGAAACAAGGAAAAATATCGGTTTAAAACATTGCATCGCAGCATTTTTCTTTAAGAACAGAAGCATTTGTAGCATGATGTTTAATGAATATAATGACAAACGAATGCAATAACTAGTTTTGTTTGTTTGGTATTTTTGAATTAATTAGGAGTAGGAGGTCAAGATTTCTTCTCAAAATAAAATTCTATATATATATATATATATATATATATATATATATATATATATATATATATATATATATATATATATATATATATATATATATATATATATTTTATTTATGCATCTCTTTTACTCTCTCTCTCTATATTTCTCTAGGCCAAATAAACTTATGTTTCGTCACAGTTCCATCAAAGAATTTCGTTACGAAAATTTGTTCCACGAATGTGAACATAGGTCAAACATGTTTTTCCATATCACTATTTGACACTGTTTGGTGACTGTTTCAACAAACAAAATCTGTCAAATATTTGACTGTAATGTGAACATCGAATCAACTCTGTATGAATTTTACATTTGTTCAGTCAAATATGGGAAAACAAATTTCGATCAAATAGTTGCCCAGTGTGACCGTGCCTTAACTAGTGCGTTTACATAAAATTTAATCCGGATTAACCCACATTATCAGGATTTATTACGTAATCCGGAGTCGCTGATAGTTTCGCAAAATATGAAACAATAACAAAAAAAAACTTTAAATTTTATTTGTTCATGACAATACATTGGAATACGCATTATTAATTGAAGAAAGCCATCACTGTGAATAAACAATTATTTTCCAACAACAATTGTATCTATATTAGGTTTTTTTAATTAATTGTTGGCTGTTTTTTGATTCTCTTTTGGTTGTGTATGTACACATAAACAAACATCTTCTGAACAGCATTTATATCCTCCTAACGGTGTACCACGGCTGGGACAATGAACTGTCAAACCAATTTTGAATGCATATCATAACAATCTCTGATTGGCGTCGTATAAGAAAATGTATAAAAATCCACTTATTTTGAAAAAAAAATTAAAAAATTGACATATCAATGTTCCCAAGCGTTGGTGCATCTACCTGTATTCTTCTACCATGAGTGTACCTAATCACTCAAAATTAACCCACTGGATCTAATAAAGGGCTACACAGACTTGAATTGGAAGACGATTTGCTACAGATAGGCCCGTTCTTATATCTTTTTTATAGTCCCCTTTTGTTATACCCTCATTAAGAAAAGTAAAGGATAAAGTTCACACTATCGCGTATTCATTATTGCATCTATCCGTTAAAATAAATGCATTTTTGCAGAGATATGATAAGTTTTTGTAAAAGTAATTGGTAATCACTGCATGTTTTCGCAATGACATCTTCGTTTTAGTTTAAAAAAAACAAACGAGACGCGTTTGTAATTAATTTTGTGAAATAAATCTAAATCATTTGCGTTATCCATTTTTTATTTTAATTAATGTTGCTTTTACTCTCACATTATTAATATAAAATATGGCAACATGAATTCAGTAAAATTTTCGTTAAAAGATTAAGGGAAGATAGTCTGACCTTTTGCATGTTTTTTTTTTTCTTTATTATGTTATCTCCAAACTGGAAGTCTTGGCTCCAGCAACAAGTCAGGGGTTTAGCACCATCACTAATTAATAGACACCGTCTATTAGGTTTCGCAAACTTGAACAAATCGACGTACAGTTTGGAGTTCAATATTAGCTTTCTCACAGAAATCGAGTAGTGTTTTAAGACTGCCAAACCCATACTTGACCACAAAGTCTTCAAAAGTGAAGACTTCGTTTAATTCGGGAAAAGGCTTCCTCGTATTATTGTACTTAGAAAAGTTAAAAATTATGTGTGAAGCCGATACTTCTATTAAACAATCATCGCAAAGACTATATGCAACCACTTTCATTTTTGCCAAAGTGGCTTTACAAAAGCAATGTCCACTTAAAATTAAAAAAAATCTTATAATTGACTGGGTTCATTGAAATTTTATTGAGCCAAAGCTTTCTGGACGTTTCAGGAAAAATTTTGTAATAGGCAGAATTTCGGCCACGTGCCAGACTTGCGTACTCTTGTGACCATTCTTCCCAAAGAGACCTAGATATTTTATAAATAGCATCGTGTAAGGGATAATTAATATCCAATAGTAAATCACTCAAAGAAGCGTTTTAGCAGCATTATCCGCAATGTTGTTAGATTTGATATTAGAATGACCTGGGACAAAATGGATTTTATCCACTTTCTTTATGAAAGTGTCAATGATATAGTTTTTGTGCTTTTTGTTTGAAATGGCATGTAGACCACTGAAACTGTCCGTAAGTATTGCTATTTTAGCAATGTTATGTTCTTGAGCATAACATGCTACCTGGTAAAAAGCTATTAACTCTGCTGACATTGACGACAACTTATAATGCATGAAAAGGATTTAGTGATATTATTGTTGGTGTGATAGAAAGCAGCCCCAGAAAAATGATCGGTGACTGATCCGTCATTGAAAAATATTGTTACGTTCTTGGATTTTACTTAATCCCGTGTAGACGTTGTTTTATTTCCCAATACAGCTCGTACCAAATAAAACGCGGGTTCTTTCGGATTACGATTATTACAATGATTTTATTCACACAACTTTACTTTGCACTTTACTTTACTCGACGGTTTCAATTCGCGATCTGATTCACAACTGACTAACTGCCTTTCCATTTCCCCTATTTATATGAGCCTCGCCTGTCGCTACAGAAGTTTCTAGACGATCTGGTAACGCCTAGATTACGAACAATCTACCAATGCAACGAACACATACAACTTACATTGAGTGAACAATAACAACAACACATACACAGGCGAGGGGGTAACAAAGAAAGAGGAATTAAGCGATCATCAATGATGACGTTTAACAAGAATTGTACGTCAGCAACAAAATAGAAAATGAAAGAGGAAATGGAAGGATGTAGAAAAATCTATACAGTAGTTGTTGTTGTGAAGTTATTCAAATAAACTGCGTAGTAGAAATTTACGTTACAATTCAAATTCTTAAATTAACGGAATTCATCTAAATTAACTTAAATCTAAAGTTATATTCGTAACATTGCCCCCCGCTTAAGCCTGTTCGTCCCGAATAGGCACAGTTCCCGTTCCGTAGGGGGTCAGCCGCTCCAAATGTACAACTTTCATCTTCGACCTGGGACTGTCGCTCCTCTGGATGCGATAAACGACGTCATTTATTTTCGTGACAATCTTGTAGGGTCCTTCCCAGTGCGTTTGTAATTTGGGGCATAGTCCTTTCTTTCGTTGTGGGTTGAACAATAGTACCAGATGCCCTTCTTGAAACCCATCGGTATTTGCCGCTCGATCGTACCTTGCCTTCATGCGGTTGCTAACCATTTTTATTCGATGTCGGACTGCATCGTGGACTTTACTAAAAGAGTTTTGACTGTCTTCATTTAATTCATTTCCGAACAGAACTTTGGCTGGGGTCCGGGATGTGGAATCATGAATGGCCGATCTATAAGCCAGTAAAAACTTGGGAATATGCTCATCCCAGTCTCGTTGGCCACTGTCCACCACTTTCCGTAGATGTTCTTCCAGGGTGCGATTGAATCTTTCCACCATGCCATCTGATTGTGGATGTAGGGGCGTCGTTCTGGTTTTCTTGATTCCGTAGGAGTCACACATTTCCTTGAAGATCGCTGATTCAAAATTCCTCCCTTGATCGGAATGAACCTCAGATGGAACACCATAGCGACAAATTCAATTTCTGCTGAACACATCCACAATTGTCCTGGCTTCTTGATTTGGGATAGCATAAACCTCTGGCCATTTACTGAAGTAATCCATGACCACTAAGACATACCGGTTCCCAGAGTCGCTTGTTGGGAACGGTCCAGCTACATCCATTGCGATTCTTTCAAAAGGGGCTCCTGAATTATACTGCTGCATGTAGCCTCGACTCTTCCGTGTTGGACCTTTAGCTCTTATGCACCTTTCACAATTGGCGATCCAGTCGGCAATGGATTTTTGACAGCCGACCCAGTAGAATCTCTGCTTTACCTTTTCAGCGGTTTTTGCTATGCCAAGATGTCCTCCACTTGGCCCATCGTGAAACTCCGACAAGACATCTCTTATTTTGGAGTCTGGGACGACGATCAAGTTCCGGTGAGATTTACCGTCCTCACTTTCCCATTTGCGATATAGGCAACCATCTATTATAAGTAGACTGTCCCACTGGGCCCAATAGGATTTTAAAAGAGGGCTTTCGGAGGTAATTTCTTTGCGACTAGGTCGTTTGCCCGTTTCTATGGCCGAAATTACTTTGCCCAGAATGGGATCTCTTCGTTGTTCCGTCGACCAATCTTCACCCGACTCAAATTGCAATAGTCGGACATCAACGATATTCTCTTTATTCTCAGCCTTTGAGCAGTGCTTGCATTCTACTTTGCATGGCCGACGAGACAGGGCATCAGCATTACCGTGTTTTCCGCCTTTTCTGTGCTCGATTCTGAAGTCATAACTCTGGAGCCTCTCGATCCAACGGGCTAGTTGACCTTCCGGATTCTTAAACTGCAGCAACCATTGGAGAGCAGCGTGGTCGGTCCTCAGCAGGAAATGCTGGCCATATAGGTATTTGTGGAAGTGTTTAACGCACTCAAGGACAGCAAGCAGCTCTCTCCTCGTCACACAGTAATTCCTCTCAGGTTTCGACAATGTCCGGCTGTAGTACCCGATGACTTTTTCCTGTCCGACGATTTCCTGGGAAAGGACGCCACCGATGCCGCACGCACTTGCGTCTGTGTCCAGGACAAACTTGCCGCCAGGTATAGGGTATGCCAAAATGGGGGCTCTGCATAGCATGTCTTTGAGCTTTCTGAATGCCTCCTCCTGGTCGTTGCCCCACTGAAACCTCTGGCCTTTTTGCGTCAAACGGTGTAAACAGGCGGCGATGTTGGCAAAATTTTGGACAAATCGACGGTAGTATGTGCAGAGACCCAGAAAGCTTCGCAGCTCATGGAGATTTCGGGGCTGCGGCCAATCTCTGACGGCTTGAATTTTCTCCTTATCCGTCGATATGCCCTCCGGCGTCACGTGGTGCCCCAGGAACTTCACCTCTCGTTGGAAGAGACTGCACTTCTTTGGGTTCAGCTTGAGGCCTGAAGACGAAAGCTGCTGTAGAACATCCTTTAAGTTCTTGATGTGTTAGTCGAAGTTGCGTCCCATGACTATGATGTCATCCAGGTATATGAGGCACGACTTCCACTGCAGCCCTTTTAACACACGCTCCATCAGCCTTTCAAATGTAGCCGGGGCGTTGCAGAGTCCGAATGGCATGACATTGAACTGCCAGAGACCCCCATTTCCTTATCTTTCTCGGCGATCTCTACTTGCCAGTACCCACTCTGCAGGTCGAGGGTGGAGAACCATGACGTCACGGCTAATGTGTCCAATGTGTCGTCGATTCTTGGGAGCGGATAGCTGTCTTTCTTGGTGACATCATTCAACTTTCTGTAGTCCACACAAAATCGGGTGCTTCCGTCTTTCTTCTTGACCAAGACCACTGGGGAGCACCATGGACTTGACGATGGTTCTATTACACCACTCTTTTCCATTTCACTTATCAGCTTCTGAACCTCGTCTCTTTTTGCCAGGGGAACACTTCTTGGAGGCTGTTTAATGGGTCTCGCGTCTGCTGTATTGATTTCATGCTTCACCACTGATGTTCTTCCTTGGTGCTCTTTTGTCAACGCAAAGGTAGAGGCATATTTCCATAATAGCTGCTTAGCCTTGTTCCTCTCGGAAGGTGATAATTGGTGTGTCCACTCTTTTATGTAGCCGTCGAGGTGCTTCTTCTCCATGGCAGCTGGCTTTTCGGTGCTAGTTTCCAAATTAACTACAGCTTCAGCTGGTGTGCATTGTCCAACATCGGAAAATTGGCAAATTTGCTCTTGCTTGTTTGACAGGTTCAAAACTCTAACAGGAATTAATCCGTCCTTGTTGCTTTTCACCAGGGCATTCGCTATTAGGATGTTACTGTTTCTGTTTTCTGCTGGTTCCACCACCCACAACTTCTCGGCTCCACAATCTCCATTCATTGGTACCCATATTATTGCTTCGGCACAGGGCGGTATTATCTCTGGATGGTCCGTGGTCAGACGTCTAATGGGTGTACTTTCATCGTAGCCCACGTTTAACGGAATTTCGACGTTAGACCAGGTCATCACACGTTCTTTCATATCCAGATTGATACCAAAGGCAATCATAAAATCTGCGCCTATTATCACTTCGTCTACGATATCGGCAACTATAAACTCGTAATTCTCCGATTTATTGGCAATAGTTAGTCTCAGGGTAATCTTGCCGTGTACTGCCGCGGGCTCCCCCGTTGCTGTGCGCAGTCTGACTCCATTAAGTTGCGTTATTTTTCCCTTTACCAGATCTGATCTTACGATGGACTTTGATGCGCCAGTATCTAACGTCAGAACTCGCTTATCACCATTGATGTACCCAGTTGTTGTTAGGTTGTGACTTTCCTGTTGTACTATTGCTATGGAGATTGTGGGGCCATCGTCGATGGGAGCCAGTTCATGCCCCGCTGGACTGGCTCGATTTAGTTTAACTGTGACTCATTGGTGGACTGTTGGGCCATTCTTCTACCATCTTTCGTTGGAGGTGGTGACGATGACCTGGATCGTTTGCGCTTAGCTCTGCATTCGCGCGCAATATGACCTGCTTTATCGCAGTTGTAGCATCTAACCCTGGGCTTAGTCATCCCAACTAACTTTGTCTCTTCTACTACCCGCCTCATGGCGTCTTCGATCGAGTTAACGAGAGATTTGGGTTCGCAACCTTCGGTCTCCAGTTGGCGAATCTTGTGGGTCTGGGGCTTAACAACTATTCGTGCCGTCTCTTGGGCAAGGGCAAACGACACAGTTTCGGAAAATGATGCTTTTGGTGACGCATATGTTGCATACTTAATCTCAGGGTCACGTATGCCATTCACAAAGGTTTCGATTTTCATACGGTCCAGCAATGGGTGATCCTCTCCTGGATACGTCATTAGCACCAAAAGTTCCACCTCAGCTGCAAAGTCTTGTAACGTCTCGTTTGCCCTCTGTACTCTTCCCCTTAATTCCATAAGGTAGATGTTTCGTTTATGTTCGCCACCGTACTTACGTTCCAGTGCAGCAATAACATCTTCATAGTTGTTTCTAGAAGCGACAGGAATACTCTGTATAACATCAGCAGCACTGCCCTTCAATGTCAGAAGTAGTGCAACCGCTTTGTCGCTGTCGTTCCACGAATTTCTAGAAGCCACTGTCTCGAACTGTAACTTGAAAACATTGAATGACGTAGAGCCGTCGAATACAGGAGGTTTGATTTTTAGTGTGTTATCAGGAACTCGCACCGGACCACCTTTGATTTCCAGTTCCGAAATTTTCTTCTCCAGATTTGTAACCCTATGGTCGTGGGACAGAAATTTCTCGTCAACCGACTGCACTTTCTTATCCAACTCTTTTATTTGGACCTCCACGGTTTCCACTCTCCTTCCAATAACTTCTGCAATGTACTCGAGTTTCTCGTTCGTTATTCTTGAATTTTCTTCGAACCTTCTGAAATTTTCCTCAAACATTTTGGCTAGCATTTCTCTGAAATCGTCACCCCTGGCAGCTACTGACGAGACTTCCCCACCGTTGGATTCGCCCATTTCCGATAAATCCACTTCATCCTTACTGTCAAACTCATATGTATCGATGTTCATACCACGGCGCTCGAACTCATCCAACAGACGTTTTTGTAGTTCAGCCTTGTTGCCAGTAGAGGACAATTCCAATTTATTAAGTTCCTTCTTCAAGTCTTCCACTCGTAGATCCTTAAACTTCATCGTAGTATTATCGTAATCTCACTTCCGACACCAATTGTTACGTTCTTGGATTTTACTTAATCCCGTGTAGACGTTGTTTTATTTCCCAATACAGCTCGTACCAAATAAAACGCGGGTTCTTTCGGATTACGATTATTACAATGATTTTATTCACACAACTTTACTTTGCACTTTACTTTACTCGACGGTTTCAATTCGCGATCTGATTCACAACTGACTAACTGCCTTTCCATTTCCCCTATTTATATGAGCCTCGCCTGTCGCTACAGAAGTTTCTAGACGATCTGGTAACGCCTAGATTACGAACAATCTACCAATGCAACGAACACATACAACTTACATTGAGTGAACAATAACAACAACACATACACAGGCGAGGGGGTAACAAAGAAAGAGGAATTAAGCGATCATCAATGATGACGTTTAACAAGAATTGTACGTCAGCAACAAAATAGAAAATGAAAGAGGAAATGGAAGGATGTAGAAAAATCTATACAGTAGTTGTTGTTGTGAAGTTATTCAAATAAACTGCGTAGTAGAAATTTACGTTACAATTCAAATTCTTAAATTAACGGAATTCATCTAAATTAACTTAAATCTAAAGTTATATTCGTAACAATATATTCAAACCTTCATTTTGGAGTTTATAGATCAGTTGTTGTATATCTTGACTCGCCTCATTATTGCTGCTTACGATATTGTTAAAAAAAAGTCTCCATATGTTTTTATGACCTTCGTCGATTCACTGACAGAGTTTGTTGGGTTTATGTTTAAAAGAGTGTTTTTAAATTTCCTCCAAACATAGGCGTAACTGGTGTTAATTTGGTCATTTTGATTCACAAGGCTTGCTCCAGGTAAATTCAAATCTAAATCGAGACCACAGTCAATTGATAAATAATTGGAACTAGAGTAGATTTAATTAAACCCAAACTGTTCTGTACACACACTTAAAGCTTTTGTTCAGACGTTTTTATTGAATTGGAAATGGCTGAGGCATCATATTCAATTTTTGGTCTTACAAATGCTTTATAAAAATGCAAAGCTTTTGAAGGTTTTACACCGAATTTGCAACAGCTTAATATTTTGAGGAATGAACAATTGCGAGTTATTGATGAAGTTGCAGAATCGATATGAATCTTTGCGGACCCGCTTAATGAGAGATGAACACCCAAAAATTTCATGTTTTTTTCTGATTTAATTTTTTGTAGTTGATCGTGATGTTCAGATCTTGTCATCTTTTGCTGAAATTAATGACGCTAATTTTCTCCATGTTGAAATTTAATTTTTTTCCACATCGTGTAATTCCTGTATTTTGTTTGCAAGGATTTTTTTGTACTTTTTAAATCTTTGTCGTGACACAGTAACAGAAAATCATCTGCAATGATTTGATGATCGGCTATAGAAAACATTTTTGCGAAGTAACTTCATGCATAATGATGTTCACTTACCTTGCATGAATGCGTAAGACCTTCTGGGGATTGCGTTATCTTCATTTAAAAAGTGTTGAATAATTGGTTTTAGGGCGCTCTCCAAATTTTTTTGTCCAGTGCAAATTAATGCTACTGGTCTGTAATTTTTTACATAAGACAAATCTTTGTTCCTTTTTGGTACAGGGCCCACCTCGACACACATCTCCACTGGCCCGGGAATTCACCTTTGGTCCACATGTTTGAAAGAGCGTTGAAAACTTTGGACTTCCCGCAGTTATTAAGGCTATCAATCATTTTGTAGGAAATGTCGTCTGCACGTTCCGCAGAGTCTGGATTTCTAGAGCTAAGGAATTTTTCCATATCATTAGTATCTAAAACTGGTTTCAGGCCCTGAAGTATTTCCAAGATTACTGGAATTGGTGGGTTTCCTATAGAAGAGGAATTGTTCTATAATTTAAATATTCTTCTTTCTGCTTCTCACTCTAAAGGTAAGGTCACATTGGGCAAATATTTGACGAAAAATGTGAAATATTTCTTTGTCACAATCTGACCACCAAATATTATTTGACGGTAAATACAAAAACAGCTGATTTTGGGAAAACAAAATTATTTGCCGGAAAACAAAAATTTGACCAATGTGTCCATAATGTGAACATATATGATCAATTATTTTCCTATTTTTTGGTCAAACATTTATTTGACGATGGAAATGTTTTGTAAGGTCAAACAAGGGAAAATATCAGTTTAAAACATTGGGCAGCATTTTGCTTTAAGAACAGGAGCATTTGTAGCATGATTTTTAATGAATAGAAAAACAAACGAATGCAATAAGTGGCTTTGTTTATTTGATATTTTTGAATTAACTGAATTTGAATGTTTAGTAAAAAATGTTTATATTTGGTCTGTTCCAGAACTGCGAGAATATATGTAAGTGTTTTTACTACGATAACCGATTTTCCCTTTATTATATCGAAGAAAATTGCGAAACTAGTAGATTCTTGCAGGTTCTGGAACAGGATATGGGTAGATGCATCAACGCTTGAAACAATGATATGTCAAAAATTTTGAAATGTTTTGACAAAAATAGTAGATTTTTATGTTTTCCTATACAGCGAAAAATCGGAGTTTGCAATGATATATATTTTTCAACAATTTTTACAAATTTCAATAATATTTCATTCATTATTTTCAATTCCAAAATTGTTTTGACAGTTCATTGTCCCAGCAGCTATGTCGATGTGACTACCTGTATTCTTCTATCATGATACAAACAAAAATGCAAAAAAAAATTGTTCTGACAAGGAATGTATTCCACAACAGCTGTTCTATTGCTTCCCTTCTCCAAATAAGTTATACCCGAAACTACATTTTCTTTATGTCTCTCTTTCACTCTCTCTGTCTATTTCTCTCGGCCAAATAAACTTATGTTTCCTCACAGTTTGATCAAACAATTCAATGGGAAAATATATTTTACGAATGTGAACATGTGTCAAACATGTTTTCCCATAGCACTGTTTGACGCTGTTTGGTGACTGTTTGAACAAACAAAATCTGTCAAATATTTGACTGTAATGTGAACATCGAATCAACTCTGTATGAATTTCACATTTGTTCAGTCAAATATGGGAAAACAAATTTCGATCAAATATTTGCCAGTGTGACCGTACCTTAAGAGTTGTTTGGTGGTTTCTCCTTCTGATACTTCTTGACGTTCCTTAAAGCTGCCCACATTTGACGTGAGTTACTAGTTTCTGAAAGATTCTTGATGAAATTGTTGAAGTTGTTTTTTTTTTGTCTTTTTTGTAATCAATTCATACATTTAAGAACAGAAGCATTTGTAGCATGATGTTTAATGAAGATAATGACAAACGAATGCAATAACTAGTTTTGTTTGTTTGGTATTTTTGAATTAATTAGGAGTAGGAGGTCAAGATTTCTTCTCAACAATATATATATATATATATATATATATATATATATATATATATATATATATATATATATATATATATATATATATATATATATATATATATATATATATATATATATATATATATATATATGTGTATATATATATTTTATTTATGCATCTCTTTTACTCTCTCTCTCTCTCTCTCTCTATATTTCTCTAGGCATTTTTGAATTAATTAGGAGTAGGAGGTCAAGATTTCTTCTCAAAATAAAATATTTTATATATATAAGTTAACACCAGACATATTCAAATTCAACATTAGCAACCCAAAGAATTCATCAACCAAAGTATAAGCGTGTCATTTTGCTGACACTGCAGTTCCCACCGAAACACTGACAACAACATCCAACAGGCAGACAGCAACATTCCATCGCCAACACGAGCAGGTGTCCAGTATCATCTGGGTGCATGAATCCAAAGTATAAGTTAGGGTAGTTTTATTTCATTATTCACTTTTTAGTCCGGAACCTTAACCAATAAAGACGTGATTGCTTGCAGTAAGCAGCAATCACAAATTTTTAAAAAAATAAATAAATTAACATTGAATTAATTGGCGCCCGAGAGCAGGGACCTGTTTTTAAACAGGTACTCGAAACCCGAAGAAAGGATTTCCGACAAAAGTCAAGCCTTCAGGTGGCGCCCCAGTAACTTAATTGTGAAAAGGACGTAACGTTATGTTACAGCCCCTAAAGCCCGCGACGCGGATCACTAGATTACGGTAGTTTACAAATAAAAATTTAAAAAAAAAAGTGAAAGTAAAATAAAAACATTGATACAAGAATTGTGAAAAATGAAAAACTATTAAAGAAAATAAAAAAACTCCTGAAAAATTAAAAAACAAAGTAAATTAAATTAAATAAAAAGTGAGAATTTTAAAAAAAAATAAAAAAAAGTATCAAAATAAAGGAAATTAAAATGATAATTACAAAATGAAAACTTAAAAAAAAAACTTGTGAAAACTTAAATGCAAAGTAAATTAAATGAAGTGAGAAATAAAAGAGAAACAATTGTGAGAAATTATAAAAAAAAAAAAAAAAAGAGATAAAAAATAAAGCAATTTAAATAAGTTTGAATGAATATAAATAAAAATAAAGTTAAGACAGAAATAAAAATTTTAAAAAAAGTGAAAGTAAAATAAAAACATTGATACAAGAATTGTGAAAAATGAGAAACTATTAAAGAAAATAAAAAAAACTCCTGAAAAATTAAAAAACAAAGTAAATTAAATTAAATAAAAAGTGAGAATTTAAAAAAAAAAAATAAAAAAGTATCAAAATAAAGGAAATTAAAATGATAATTACAAAATGAAAACTTAAAAAAAAAAAAAAAAAAAAAAAAAACTTGTGAAAACTTAAATGCAAAGTAAATTAAATGAAGTGAGAAATAAAAGAGAAACAATTGTGAGAAAATAAAAAAAAAAAGGAGATAAAAAATAAAGCAATTTAAATAAGTTTGAATGAATATAAATAAAAATAAAGTTAAGACAGAAATAAAAATTAAAATAAAAAAATTGTTTGAACAATATTAAATATTTTAACAATTTATAAATAAAAGTGAAAAAAATCGGACACAACAAAACTTTGAAAACTTTGAAAGGACTAAGAAAAACGATCATCTCATCTCATCTCATCTCATCTGTACTAGAAGGATGCTACTCCAGACTCTAATGATGCTGCTATTGTAAGAATAACTTTAAGAATTCAAATTAAGAACAAATTTAGTTCCTAACATTTTATAGTTATAGTTATTTGTTACCTATGAAATATTTTTTTGTTCCCAATACTGATAAATAACGTAACTTTGATAGCTCCACCTTTCCTTTTGATAAAGAGAAAAAATGTTAGAATCAGTGGATGATATTGCCGCAAAATTAAATAGAATTACGATAAATCCATCTTCAAATAACATGGAGACTCAAACAAGGGCAAACACCCTTACATCAGGTAGTTCAGCACTCACGGACAGACAAAGAAATGAAATCACACGAATGATTACAAACCTTTTGGCCGGACGAGACGAAACGTTTGACGATGGTAGTGACATACCGGTAGGAACAGTCTCCTCGAGACTGGAGGAACTGGACAAAGTTCCAGATATAGTGAAATCCTTGAGGGAATTTTCGGGAAAACCCGGAGAATTCAGCTCTTGGAGGAAATCAGTCGAAAGGGTGATTGATTTATACTCATCACTTCGTGGTACCGGGAAATACTACGCAATTTTGCATACAATTCGTACGAAAATTATAGGTGAGGCCGATACTGCTTTGGAATCCTATAGGACTCCATTGGATTGGGCCAAAATACGCAAATGCCTGATGGTGCACTACGCGGATAAACGAGATATAGGTACACTAGAGTACCAAATGAATGTTTTGTGTCAGGGGCACAGAGGTGTCACAGAGTTCTATCAGGACGTCTATCAAACACTATCTCTAATTTTGGATAAGGTTTCCTGCCTGGAATTGGACGACGGTAGTCTCAGAGCCATGACGAATACATATCGAGAGAAGGCACTTGATACCTTCATAAGAGGCCTGAACGGCGACCTTCCTAGGCTGCTCAGTGTCAAGGGTCCTACATCTCTACCAGAGGCTCTACATCTTTGTTTGAAGCTAGACAATATGGCATTTCGGAGAGATTATGCCCAGAAGGGAGGCCATAGACAGGAACCATTGAGGATGTCAACTGGTTCGAAATTTTACCCAGAATTGGCAAATATTCCGACTCATAGGCCTAGAGTATCCCCAGCTTTTCCATTTCCGAACAATTTGAATATGCAGAATCAGCGTCCTCAGTTTGGGGGACAACCATTTGCTCATCGTCCTCAGCAATTCTTTCAACGAAATCAGATGGGAGGACACCAAATCACTCGTCCTTATACGGGAACCCAGAATTTTCCTCAGAACCAATTTAGGCAATTTCCCTCACAATTTTACAATAACCAGAGTAAGCCAGAACCCATGGATATTGACAGGTCAATACAAGTAAGACCCCAACAGAACCAGAATTTTAAAAGACCTGCCCAGTTTTCGGTACAGACTCCTATGAATAAGATTCAGCGTAATTTTCATGTAAACGTGGATAATCAATACCCAGATATTGAGAACCAATCCCCAAATATCGACGATTACCGAGACAACAGTGACTATCAGCCAGTAGACGAAAATGACACAGGGAATTACGGACAACAGGATATAATACCGGACGATTACCAGGAACGTAACCCCGATGACATTCCAGCCAACTTCATAGATATGAATTTTTAGATTAAACTGTTCCTCGTTGCCATACTTTCAAGTCAAAACGAGGGACGGGAAGACATTAGACTTTTTATTGGATACAGGAAGCAGTAAAAATTATATAAGACCAACTTTGGTCCTGAGACCCAAGTTGAATGACAATAGGTTTAGCGTAAAATCTGTAGGCGGCGATGTGGAAGTTTCACACCACACTCTTCTTAACATGTTCGGCGTCAATGACGTCCCACTAAAATTCTTCCTTCTACCTGGTTTGGTATCTTTCGACGGGATTTTGGGGAATGACAGCTTGAAGGAATTATCGGCAGTAATTCATACTTCCGAAGATTATTTCCAAGTAAGAGGTGGCAAGAAAATTGCCATTAGACAGAGAATATCCCAGAATGTTAATAGTCTGGAGCTGGAGGCTGATCATCTATCATTAAGTCAGAGGAGTTCTCTCAATAATATTGCAAGGCAGCACCGGAACCTGTTCTCAGATCCGGATGAGAGATTAACATACACCTCTGTTGTGGTTGGAGAAATCCGAACTGAAAACGAATCTCCAATCTATACGCGAAGTTATCCTTACCCAATGGCATTAAAAGATGTCGTGGAGGAAGAGATTCGTCGTCTCCTTCGGGATGGCATCATAAGACCATCCAGATCCCCGTACAACTCCCCTATTTGGGTAGTGCCCAAAAAGGAGGACAGTTCTGGTCGAAAAAAATATCGTTTGGTCGTTGACTTTAGAAAGCTCAACGCCGTCACCATACCGGATAAATATCCGATTCCCGAGGTGACGGAAGTCCTATCTAACCTAGGGGGAAATCAATATTTTACGGTCATTGATCTTAAAAGCGGTTTCCATCAAATACCCCTACGGGAGGAGGATAGACAGAAAACCGCATTCTCAATCAACAATGGCAAGTACGAGTTCACGAGACTGCCATTTGGCCTGAGGAACGCGCCAGCAATATTTCAGCGAACGCTGGACGATATACTCAGAGAATTGATTGGAAAAATCTGTTTTGTTTACATCGATGATATTATCATCTTTGGCAAGGACGAGAAGTCACACGCCGAGAACATAAAGAAAGTTTTCCAAACACTAGAGTCCGCTAATATGAAGATCCAGTTGGACAAGTGTTCATTCTTTAAACAAGAAGTGGAATTTTTGGGATTTATTGTGTCAAGGGATGGTATAAAAACCAACCCAAAGAAAGTGGAAGCCATTCTTAATTTCCCGATTCCTAAGACACTTAAGGAACTTCGTTCTTTCCTTGGCCTCTCGGGCTACTATCGAAGGTTCGTAAGGGGATATGCCGATGTAGCAAAGCCGCTAACATCGCTCCTCAGAGGGGAGGAAGGCAGAATTCCAAAGACAGCTTCCAGTCAAATTCCGGTGACATTAGATGTTTCCGCCGTAGAAGCTTTCAACGAGCTAAGAAATGCATTGGTTTCAAACGATGTGATACTTGCGTATCCAGATTTCAGAGAAGATTTTGACCTAACGACGGATGCCTCCAGTGTCGCTCTTGGAGCAGTGTTGAGTCAAAAGGGAAGACCAATTGCATTCATTTCAAGAACTCTGGATGAAACAGAGGAGCATTACGCCACAAATGAGAGGGAAATGTTGGCCATCATATGGGCCCTCACTACCTTGAGGAATTATCTATACGGATCGAAGAAAGTTATAATTTATACCGACCACCAACCCCTCACTTACGCCATTAGTAACAAAAATAGCAATGTGAAGATGAAACGCTGGAAATGTACTCTGGAGGAATATAATTACGAATTGCGGTACAAACCCGGAAGACAGAATGTCGTAGCAGATGCTCTGTCTAGAACGGTACAGAAGGACAATAATGCTATTACTCCGATTAATTCACTGACTCCCACACAGCATAGTGCGGAGAGCTCACCAGAGACCCTTATACCCAGTGTTGAGTCACCCATTAATGTTTTCAAGAACCAGCTTCTCATAAGTGTGGATGACACATCAACGTACCAGTTCAATGTTGTTTTCCCAAGCATCCACCGTCACACAATTACTGAACCACATTATGACGAACGAAAACTTCAAACAATCTTGAAGAGGTATTTGAACCCGTCTGTAATTAACGGAATCAAGGCACCCGAACAAATAATGGGAAAAATTCAGAACATTTATCCACTCCATTTTAGCCAGTACAAATGCAGGTTTACTCAGAAGGTAGTAGAAGATATATTATCAGAAAATGACCAGGAAAGAATAATTATTGATACCCACAATAGAGCCCATAGGAACGACAGAGAGAACAAAACACAGATTTTGGAAAATTATTATTTTCCGGGGATGTCGGGAAAAATAAAGCGAATTATAAAACTGTGCACGACGTGTAAGAAAAACAAATACGAGAGACATCCCAATGAACCTTACCTTTGTGAGACGCCTATTCCAAATTACCCAGGTCATACTATTCATATTGATATATTCTCTACAGATAGGAAATTAGTTCTGACCTCCATTGACAAATTCTCAAAGTACGTTAAAGTGAAAATACTAGACGGAAGATCTACTGAGGCTATTAGAAGACCACTGAGGGAATTATTATTCTCTTACGGAGTTCCGAAGAATGTGGTAATGGACAACGAACCGTCTTTAAATTCCAGTTCGATATTATTCATGATGAAGGACGAATTAGGAATAAATATTTTTACGACCCCATCCTACAGGAGCGAGGCTAACGGACAGATAGAACGCTTTCATTCTACCCTCGCTGAGATAATGAGATGTTTGAAAGGTGATGGAACATCCAGGAATTTTGAGGAATTACTGGAGAGGGCTGTTAATGAATACAATCACTCGATTCACTCCACGGTGAATAGAAGACCTGTTGATTTGTATTTTGGACGCACAATTGACTTTTCTCCACAAGACATAGAGACTACCAGACGGAATATTGTTGACAAACTCAGACAGAAACAGGCCAACGACTTGACGTATCATAACAAAAAGAAACGACCAGTTAAGGATTATATTCCCGGACAATTAATTTATGTAAGCAACAACAAAAGGTTAGGAACGAAACTAAGCGACCGTTACAAAGAGGAAATAGTTAAGGAAAACCGGAATACCACCGTTTTGACCGAAAGCGGAAGGGTTATTCACAAAAGCCATATTAGAAATTAATAAAATCCTAAATTTTACAGATTGTTTCCTGGAAACGCCCTGGCTGACTTCAGCATCCTCGACTACTCGAACGCAAGACTCATTTCAATTCATAATGGAATAGCAAGGAAACAGAACGGGACATTTAAAGTAATTCATTCAATAGATCTTGAACAGTATGAAAACCTCACTCGTGAAACCGAACACATTCTAGACAAATTCGTGAACCTAGACCATCCTCTCCGTCCATTTATGAAGCAACAATTAATTGACATCAATGGACTATTAGACCGTCTGATGCCGCACAGAGAGAAAAGATCGATAGACTTCATAGGGAGTGCTTGGAAGTGGATTGCAGGCAGTCCAGATAGTCATGATTTTCAGATCCTAGAACAGAAAATTGGCAATATTTTGGAAAATAACAATAGACAGCTGATAATAAACCAATTAATTTCGGAAAGAATAACCGAAATAACTAATAAGACGAATGAAATAATAAAAAGGGAAGGGTGGAACGATGAAGTAGTATCCAAAATCGAAAGAAAACTTAATTTTATTGAAAAAGAGTTACAAAACGTAGAGTTTGCAATACAGTGGGCTAAAGCTAATATCGTCAATTCATTTCTGCTTTCTAAAATCGAAATCGAGCAAATAAACACTGTTTTTGAAAAATATAATATTCCTACTTATTCGATAGATGAACTATTAACTTTTGGATCCGTAAAAATTGTTACAAATAAACGAGAAATTTTGTACATCCTTAGTATCCCTGTAACTCAAGAAGAAGTTTGTAAAGTATATTTCATAAAACCTATAAAAACTGGAGATGTAATTGATAAAATTGAATACGAAAAAATTTTGGAATGTAATAAAGAATTATTTGGAATAAAAACAGAATGTAAAAGTAATTACGACATAACAATTTGTAATAGAGATAAGCTTATTTCATTAAGAAATGATAATTGTATAACTAATTTGTTCAAAAGTAGAGTAGGGAAATGCACCCAAATAAACAACGAACACATACCAACAATTGAAGAGATCGGATCGGACTTGCTCTTGCTGAACCAATATCAAGGCGCTATCAGTGTAGACAACGAGCAGATTTTTTTAAACGGGACTTATCTCATCAAACATTTCAACGTCACTATAAGAATCGATGGCCACAGTTACAGTTCAAGAGGAATAAGTGCCAATAAACCTCTTCCCGCCTTTTTGCAACCAAAAGGTCCAAAAGACAAATTAGAAGAAGTAATATCATTGGAGCTGCTTAAACAGTTGAACGTAAAGAACATCGAACGAATACGATCTATGGAAACCAAAGGTACCTTAGCAGTCGGCATCGGTTGTGTTTCTGCAATAATCCTTACAACTATAACAATAATATCACTGAGAAGAAAATATGCAAAAAACTCCGAAAATAATAATCTGAAAATCGAAGATGCCCCAGGAGATGAAATAGAGATTGCGGAAGTAAATTTACCTACAACTTCGAAAGAAACAAAAACATCCAGCATTTACAATATTCATTCATTTTGAACAATCGGGACGATTGTATTTAAGAGGGGAGGAGTTAACACCAGACATATTCAAATTCAACATTAGCAACCCAAAGAATTCATCAACCAAAGTATAAGCGTGTCATTTTGCTGACACTGCAGTTCCCACCGAAACACTGACAACAACATCCAACAGGCAGACAGCAACATTCCATCGCCAACACGAGCAGGTGTCCAGTATCATCTGGGTGCATGAATCCAAAGTATAAGTTAGGGTAGTTTTATTTCATTATTCACTTTTTAGTCCGGAACCTTAACCAATAAAGACGTGATTGCTTGCAGTAAGCAGCAATCACAAATTTTTAAAAAAATAAATAAATTAACATTGAATTAATTTATATATATATATATATATATATATATATATATATATATATATATATATATATCTATATATATATATCTGTTTTATATATATATATATGTTATATATATATGTATATATATATACATATATATATGTTATATATATATATATATATATATATATATATATATATATATATATATATATATATATATATATATATATATATATATATATATATATATACATATATATATATGTATATATATATATATATTTTATTTATGCATCTCTTTTACTCCCTCTCTCTCTATATTTCTCTAGGCCAAATAAACTTATGTTTCGTCACAGTTCCATCAAAGAATTTCGTTACGAAAATTTGTTCCACGAATGTGAACATAGGTCAAACATGTTTTTCCATATCACTATTTGACACTGTTTGGTGACTGTTTGAACAACCAAAATCTGTCAAATATTTGACTGTAATGTGAACATCGAATCAACTCTGTATGAATTTTACATTTGTTCACTCAAATATGGGAAAACAAATTTCGATCAAATATTTGCGCAGTGTGACCGTACCTTAACTAGTGCGTTTACATAAAATTTAATCCGGATTAACCCACATTATCAGGATTTATTACGTAATCCGGAGTCGCAGATAGTTTCGCAAAATATGAAACAATAACAAAAAAAAACTTTAAATTTTATTTGTTCATGACAATACATTGGAATACGCATTATTAATTGAAGAAAGCCATCACTGTGAATAAACAATTATTTTCCAACAACAATTGTATCTATATTAGGTTTTTTTAATTAATTGTTGGCTGTTTTTTGATTCTCTTTTGGTTGTGTATGTACACATAAACAAACATTTTTTGAACAGCATTTATATCCTCCTAACGGTGTACCACGGCTGGGATAATGAACTGTCAAACCAATTTTGAATGCATATCATAACAATCTCTGATTGGCGTCGTATAAGAAAATGTATAAAAATCCACTTATTTTGAAAAAAATTAAAAAATTGACATATCAATGTTCCCAAGCGTTGGTGCATCTACCTGTATTCTTCTACCATGAGTGTACCTAATCACTCAAAATTAACCCACTGGATCTAATAAAGGGCTACACAGACTTGAATTGGAAGACGATTTGCTACAGATAGGCCCGTTCTTATATCTTTTTTATAGTCCCCTTTTGTTATACCCTCATTAAGAAAAGTAAAGGATAAAGTTCACACTATCGCGTATTCATTATTGCATCTATCCGTTAAAATAAATGCATTTTTGCAGAGATATGATAAGTTTTTGTAAAAGTAATTGGTAATCACTGCATGTTTTCGCAATGACATCTTCGTTTTAGTTTAAAAAAAAACAAACGAGACGCGTTTGTAATTAATTTTGTGAAATAAATCTAAATCATTTGCGTTATCCATTTTTTATTTTAATTAATGTTGCTTTTACTCTCACATTATTAATATAAAATATGGCAACATGAATTCAGTAAAATTTTCGTTAAAAGATTAAGGGAAGATAGTCTGACCTTTTGCATGTTTTTTTTTTCTTTATTATGTTATCTCCAAACTGGAAGTCTTGGCTCCAGCAACAAGTCAGGGGTTTAGCACCATCACTAATTAATAGACACCGTCTATTAGGTTTCGCAAACTTGAACAAATCAACGTACAGTTTGGAGTTCAATATTAGCTTTCTCACAGAAATCGAGTAGTGTTTTAAGACTGCCAAACCCATACTTTACCACAAAGTCTTCAAAAGTGAAGACTTCGTTTAATTCGGGAAAAGGTTTCCTCGTATTATTGTACTTAGAACAGTTAAAAATTATGTGTGAAGCCGATACTTCTATTAAACAATCATCGCAAAGACTATATGCAACCACTTTCATTTTTGCCAAAGTGGCTTTACAAAAGCAATGTCCACTTAAAATTAAAAAAAATCTTATAATTGACTAGGTTCATTGAAATTTTATTGAACCAAAGCTTTCTGGACGTTTCAGGAAAAATTTTGTAATAGGCAGAATTTCGGCCACGTGCCAGACTTGCGTACTCTTGTGACCATTCTTCCCAAAGAGACCTAGATATTTTATAAATAGCATCGTGTAAGGGATAATTAATATCCAATAGTAAATCACTCAAAGAAGCGTTTTAGCAGCATTATCCGCAATGTTGTTAGATTTGATATTAGAATGACCTGGGACAAAATGGATTTTATCCACTTTCTTTATGAAAGTGTCAATGATATAGTTTTTGTGCTTTTTGTTTGAAATGGCATGTAGACCACTGAAACTGTCCGTAAGTATTGCTATTTTAGCAATGTTATGTTCTTGAGCATAACATGCTACCTGGTAAAAAGCTATTAACTCTGCTGACATTGACGACAACTTATAATGCATGAAAAGGATTTAGTGATATTATTGTTGGTGTGATAGAAAGCAGCCCCAGAAAAATGATCGGTGACTGATCCGTCATTGAAAAATATATTCAAACCTTCATTTTGGAGTTTATAGATCAGTTGTTGTATATCTTGACTCGCCTCATTATTGCTGCTTACGATATTGTTAAAAAAAAGTCTCCATATGTTTTTATGACCTTCGTCGATTCACTGACAGAGTTTGTTGGGTTTATGTTTAAAAGAGTGTTTTTAAATTTCCTCCAAACATAGGCGTAATGGTGTTAATTTGGTCATTTTGATTCACAAGGCTTGCTCCAGGTAAATTCAAATCTAAATCGAGACCACAGTCAATTGATAAATAATTGGAACTAGAGTAGATTTAATTAAACCCAAACTGTTCTGTACACACACTTAAAGCTTTTGTTCAGACGTTTTTATTGAATTGGAAATGGCTGAGGCATCATATTCAATTTTTGGTCTTACAAATGCTTTATAAAAATGCAAAGCTTTTGAAGGTTTTACACCGAATTTGCAACAGCTTAATATTTTGAGGAATGAACAATTGCGAGTTATTGATGAAGTTGCAGAATCGATATGAATCTTTGCGGACCCGCTTAATGAGAGATGAACACCCAAAAATTTCATGTTTTTTTCTGATTTAATTTTTTGTAGTTGATCGTGATGTTCAGATCTTGTCATCTTTTGCTGAAATTAATGACGCTAATTTTCTCCATGTTGAAATTTAATTTTTTTCCACATCGTGTAATTCCTGTATTTTGTTTGCAAGGATTTTTTTTGTACTTTTTAAATCTTTGTCGTGACACAGTAACAGAAAATCATCTGCAATGATTTGATGATCGGCTATAGAAAACATTTTTGCGAAGTAACTTCATGCATAATGATGTTCACTTACCTTGCATGAATGCGTAAGACCTTCTGGCGATTGCGTTATCTTCATTTAAAAAGTGTTGAATAATTGGTTTTAGGGCGCTCTCCAAATTTTTTTGTCCAGTGCAAATTAATGCTACTGGTCTGTAATTTTTTACATAAGACAAATCTTTGTTCTTTTTTGTTACAGGGCCCACCTCGACACACATCTCCACTGGCCCGGGAATTCACCTTTGGTCCACATGTTTGAAAGAGCGTTGAAAACTTTGGACTTCCCGCAGTTATTAAGGCTATCAATCATTTTGTATGAAATGTCGTCTGCACGTTCCGCAGAGTCTGGATTTCTAGAGCTAAGGAATTTTTCCATATCATTAGTATCTAAAACTGGTTTCAGGCCCTGAAGTATTTCCAAGATTACTGGAATTGGTGGGTTTCCTATAGAAGAGGAATTGTTCTATAATTTAAATATTCTTCTTTCTGCTTCTCACTCTAAGAGTTGTTTGGTGGTTACTCCTTCTGATACTTCTTGACGTTCCTTAAAGCTGCCCACATTTGACGTGAGTTACTAGTTTCTGAAAGATTCTTGATGAAATTGTTCAAGTTGTTTTTTTTTTTGTCTTTTTTGTAATGAATTCATACATTTTTCTCTCTATTTCATCCACTTTGACTGCATTTTCACAGCTTCGATTGGCTTCATAATTTCTCCTCAGTCTTGTTCATTGAGTTTCTGGTTGCGGGTTATTTTTTGTTATTTCTTTTTAGTTATTGGCTGGGGGCCATTTTTATGGTTGTTTATTTTCCGTGTAGTACATAATTTTATTGTTTTTTTTCTTTTTTAAGGATTTTTTTGGGAGTGATGATTAGCGCTTAAGTGTACTGTAGCTCTTGAAAGTGGGAAGCTCTTTTTCTTTTCCTTTCCCTGTTCCTCAGGGGACCTGATCCTCTTTCCTGACTCCAATAGAGGGGGAGCATTCTAAGAAGATATCCCAGACTCGACAGAAGAGGAACTGGTCCGAGGAAACGGGTAAGAATCTACCATCTTATGCAAAAGCAGCCAGGAAATATTATAGGGATGAAATGAACCACGCATTGATCGAAACCAAAAAAGGTTAAGGCATTTTACCTAAAGACCACCTGAAAACCATAGAGGAAATGGTCAACAACAAAATTTTGGAACAAATAATTGAAGACGGTGTCTCGATAGAGAACTTGTATAATATGTCACAAAAAATTATGTTTTCATTTCTCTCCAGATGCAACAGTTCTGAAGCAGGGGAATGGCAACATATAACTAGCGTCAGTTATCTACCGTTCGACTTTCCGATACTATCACCTACTTCGGAACTGCATCGGCTGGTGAGCAAGGCAAATCTAACAGGTAATGAAGTACTAATGGGTACAAAGGTTGCTAAGGGAATGTGTGACCTTTTGCTCATCGGACAGTTCATACTTTAATGAAGCTTGTAGTAATGAAAAAGGAAAAACGGTTATGGTTTCTATCTGCATATAATATACAATCTAGATTAAACAATACCATTTCTGTTGCCAGATTAAATAAAATTATCCTTAAAGAAGTTGGAAGGTTCCAACGAAACATTGGATAAAAAAATTAAATTAATAGTTTCTATTTTCATTAAATAAAACACACACCTAAAAAGCTCAATATGACAAAGTCCTAAATCATCCATATAAAAACAACAAGTAAAACTTCAGCTAATTTCAGCCCGGCCGAACTTTTAACACTATTTAATTCACCTATCACCGTTGATGGTTCCGGGGTACAAGGTTCTGCGTAATGTCCGTGTTGGCCGCGTTGGTGGAGGTGTAATGCTATATGTACGTGATAATTTGTCATATAAGGTGGTTTACCGTTCGGAAAATCATGATGTGTGTGAATCTTTGTCTGCTGAGCTTTTCACATTTAATCTTATTTTGATTTATATGCGAACCTTGTTGTCTGTGGCGATTTTAACTATAATTTGTTTAAACCGTTGAATTCTTTATCAATGCGAAGACTGTGCAGATCTCTTGGGCTTTCTGTTGTACACAATTCCAGTCCGACTCACCTTGATGTTGCTCGTAGCACTACCTCATTAATTGACTTTTGCCTGGTCTCTGATGTCTTGACTGTGAATTTTTCCTCGCAGGGGCAGTGCCCTGGTATTTCCCACCATGCATTGATTTTTGGAGGGGTTGAACTCCCGGTTTTTGCTGAAGAAAAGGTTATTGAGTTCCTGGATTTTCGTAAAACTGACTGGCGGGGTGTGGAAGATTATGTTTGCAATTTTGATTTTAGTCCTCTGTATCTTACAAGTGATGTTGACCAACAGTTGGCTTTGTTTGATTTGTTGTTTCAAAATTTGTTGTCTTTTGTACCTACTGCTACCAGCTGTTCTCGCCCAAAAAATGATGCATGGTTGGGGTTGGATGTGGTAAAGTCGGCCTGTTACGTTAGGGATCAGGCTTATCTGGAGTGGCGTAGGCGTCCCACGGTTCGCAACAGCCAGATATTTTGTATGTATAGAAACCGCTGTAAGGCTGTCATGCGTAATGAAAAAAGGAAATTTTATGAGGAAATGTTTGGTCGTATGAGTAGTGTGCAGATATGGAAGTCGTTAAAGTCGTTTGGTTGTCTTGATGATGGTTGTGATGTCCCATTTATTGATGTCAATGCTGTTAATAATTACTTTTGTAGTGTTGGTAATTTAAGTTCGTCTCGGAATTTTGTTGTTAGTGAGGCCAATGGTTTTGATTCTTTTAGATTTGACTGTGTGTACATGGATGATTTGTCTCGTGCTTTGCGGAATATTAAGTCAAATGCTGTAGGTGTTGATGGCATACCTATTAAGTTTTTCAAATGCGTGTTCTCTTACATTTGTAGTCACTTTCTGCATTTTGTAAATTGTATTTTTATGACGTCTACCTTTCCACTTGCGTGGAAGGTTGCTCGTGTGGTGCCTGTGCCGAAGAAGGGGAGTTCTTATCATCAGACGAATCTTCGACCAATAAGCATTCTGCCGGCTATGTCGAAATTGGTTGAACATGTTGTTAAAGATGCGATTGTTGATTTTCTGGAAGACCGTAAGTATTTGAGTAGTTCCCAGTTTGGGCTTCGGCGTGGTTCTAGCACCACGGTTCGTCTTTTAGCCCTCACTGATCTCATTCGTGATGTGTTCAATAGTTCTGATGCTGGTTTGCTTGTTGGCCTTGATTTGTCTAAGGCCTTTGATTCTGTGGATCATACGCTTCTGCTCTGTAAGCTAAGAGACAAGTTTTGTTTCTCTCTTTCTTCGTGTAGATTGATATCGACGTATTTGAGTGGAAGATCTTAGTTTGTTGTGCACAGGGGTGTTCAGTCTGATGTTTGTGCTGTGCGGTGTGGTGTCCCACAAGGATCTGTACTTGGCCCTCTGCTTTTTATTATGTTCATTAATGACATTGTGGGGTCTGTGTCTAATTCCAGTTGTGAAGTTTTCATTTATGCGGATGACATTCATGTCTGTGGCAAACACTACTTTGGGATTGCTTTCTATGTGGATCTCCTCTAATGGTTTGTCTGCCAATTGGAATAAAACTGAAGCTGTTCTGTTTAATAGTCCTCGTTATGTTCCTACGCCGTGCATCTGTGTTGGCTCCTTTGTGGTTAATGTTGTGGATGAGATGAGATGTTTAGGTGTAGTCATTGACACCAAGCTTAATTTTTCAGCGCATGTTGATTCTTTGCTGTCTCGTGTGCGTTTTCAGATGCGGAGGCTATATAGTTTTCAAGCTCATTTGCCTCTTAGTGTTAGGATTATGGCTGCCAGATCTTTATTAATGTCTCATGTCACCTTTTGTTTGGAAGTCATCTCTGGGGCGAATGCTCGCCTAATTCTCCGCGTACGCAAACTTGTTAACTCTATTGTTAGATATGTGTTTGGGTTGCGCCATAGTGATCGTGTAACACAGTATGTTATTAAGTTTCTTGGACTGTCCTTTGACAGGTATGTTGAATATCGCCTGCTTTTGTGTCATTACAGAATTATGAGGAATGTTAATTCTCCTTTATATAATAAGTTTGTGTTTTGTAGCTCATCTCGAAATCCGCAATTGCTGTTTCCAAGATTTTCGTCTGTAGTTGGTGAGAAGGCGTTTGTTGTGAGAGTTGTGAGATTGTGGAATCAGCTCCCTCTGCAGGGTCATTTTTACCTGTTCTTTTGATATTTACAAGAAGAGGTGTTTTGAGTATTTGTCTGTTCATTGAGTTTCTGGTTGCGGGTTATTTTTTGTTATTTCTTTTTAGTTATTGGCTGGGGGCCATTTTTATGGTTGTTTATTTTCCGTGTAGTACATAATTTTATTGTTTTTTCTCTTTTTTAAGGATTTTTTTTGCGAGTGATGATTAGCGCTTAAGTGTATTGATGCCTCTTGCCTTTTTCCTTTCTACCTTGCTAAACTGTTGTTCAGCTTGGTAGAGGAGTTGTGTCTGAGGGTCTAATTACTAAATTGCTACTAAATTTAAATTATTATTATTTTTTTGTGTATATATTACTATTCGTTGATTGTTATTTGTTATTTATTTAGTTTTTTTATATTAATTTGGTTACAGGCTGTTTTTTGGTTATAGGCTGTTGTATGTTAATATAAGATTTTGGCCATGTTGGCTTATTTATATTGAATTGTATGAAATAAATGAAATGAAATAGGAAAGTTGAAAAAAATCCTGTGAATTTTGTTACTAAAATCTATAAAATACCGAATATCGGGAAAAATCGTTGTGTGAAGGCTATTCGGAGTTTACCGCACTAATGCTGTGTCCAGTGAAGCTTTCAATTAGTATGTAGATTCCACACTGGATTTAAAATAAATCTGGTTGCCAGAAAATCTTTTTTTGTGTGGAAATCTGGTTGAATAAATCTGGAATAAGCAATAAATCCGGATAATGTGGGTTAATCCGGATAATCGAGCATCCTTGACTGAGTTGTCCTGTAGCTCTTGAAAGTGGGAAGCTCTTTTTCTTTTCCTTTCCCTGTTCCTCAGGGGACCTGATCCTCTTTCCTGACTCCAATAGAGGGGGAGCATTATAAGAAGATATCCCAGACTCGACAGAAGAGGAACTGGTCCGAGGAAACGGGTAAGAATCTACCATCTTATGCAAAAGCAGCCAGGAAATATAGGGATGAAATGAACCACACATTGATCGAAACCAAAAAAGGTTAAGGCATTTTACCTAAAGACCACCTGAAAACCATAGAGGAAATGGTCAACAACAAAATTTTGGAACACATAATTGAAGACGGTGTCTCGATAGAGAACTTGTATAATATGTCACAAAAAATTATGTTTTCATTTCTCTCCAGATGCAACAGTTCTGAAGCAGTTGAATGGCAACATATAACTAGCGTCAGTTATCTACCGTTCGACTTTCCGACACTATCACCTACTTCGGAACTGCATCGGCTGGTGAGCAAGGCAAATCTAACAGGTAATGAAGTACTAATGGGTACAAAGGTTGCTAAGGGAATGTGTGACCTTTTGCTCATCGGACAGTTCATACTTTAATGAAGCTTGTAGTAATGAAAAAGGAAAAACGGTTATGGTTTCTATCTGCATATAATATACAATCTAGATTAAACAATACCATTTATGTTGCCAGATTAAATAAAATTATCCTTAAAGAAGTTGGAAGGTTCCAACGAAACATTGGATAAAAAAATTAAATTAATAGTTTCTATTTTCATTAAATAAAACACACACCTAAAAAGCTCAATATGACAAAGTCCTAAATCATCCATATAAAAACAACAAGTAAAACTTCAGCTAATTTCAGCCCGGCCGAACTTTTAACACTATTTAATTCACCTATCACCGTTGATGGTTCCGGGGTACAAGGTTCTGCGTAATGTCCGTGTTGGCCGCGTTGGTGGAGGTGTAATGCTATATGTACGTGATAATTTGTCATATAAGGTGGTTTACCGTTCGGAAAATCATGATGTGTGTGAATCTTTGTCTGCTGAGCTTTTCCTGTGCGGCACTACAGTGCTCTTTACTGTCGTCTACTTACCTCGTGGGGATGTAGACACATTTAGTCTTATTTTGATTTATATGCGAACCTTGTTGTCTGTGGCGATTTTAACTATAATTTGTTTAAACCGTTGAATTCTTTATCAATGCGAAGACTGTGCAGATCTCTTGGGCTTTCTGTTGTACACAATTCCAGTCCGACTCACCTTGATGTTGCTCGTAGCACTACCTCATTAATTGACTTTTGCCTGGTCTCTGATGTCTTGACTGTGAATTTTTCCTCGCAGGGGCAGTGCCCTGGTATTTCCCACCATGCATTGATTTTTGGAGGGGCTGAACTCCCGGTTTTTGCTGAAGAAAAGGTTATTGAGTTCCTGGATTTTCGTAAAACTGACTGGCGGGGTGTGGAAGATTATGTTTGCAATTTTGATTTTAGTCCTCTGTATCTTACAAGTGATGTTGACCAACAGTTGGCTTTGTTTGATTTGTTGTTTCAAAATTTGTTGTCTTTTGTACCTACTGCTACCAGCTGTTCACGCCCAAAAAATGATGCATGGTTGGGGTTGGATGTGGTAAAGTCGGCCTGTTACGTTAGGGATCAGGCTTATCTGGAGTGGCGTAGGCGTCCCACGGTTCGCAACAGCCAGATATTTTGTATGTATAGAAACCGCTGTAAGGCTGTCATGCGTAATGAAAAAAGGAAATTTTATGAGGAAATGTTTGGTCGTATGAGTAGTGTGCAGATATGGAAGTCGTTAAAGTCGTTTGGTTGTCTTGATGATGGTTGTGATGTCCCATTTATTGATGTCAATGCTGTTAATAATTACTTTTGTAGTGTTGGTAATTTAGGTTCGTCTCGGAATTTTGTTGTTAGTGAGGCCAATGGTTTTGATTCTTTTAGATTTGACTGTGTGTACATGGATGATTTGTCTCGTGCTTTGCGGAATATTAAGTCAAATGCTGTAGGTGTTGATGGCATACCTATTAAGTTTTTCAAATGCGTGTTCTCTTACATTTGTAGTCACTTTCTGCATTTTGTAAATTGTATTTTTATGACGTCTACCTTTCCACTTGCGTGGAAGGTTGCTCGTGTGGTGCCTGTGCCGAAGAAGGGGAGTTCTTATCATCAGACGAATCTTCGACCAATAAGCATTCTGACGGCTATGTCGAAATTGGTTGAACATGTTGTTAAAGATGCGATTGTTGATTTTCTGGAAGACCGTAAGTATTTGAGTAGTTCCCAGTTTGGGCTTCGGCGTGGTTCTAGCACCACGGTTCATCTTTTAGCCCTCACTGATCTCATTCGTGATGTGTTCAATAGTTCTGATGTTGGTTTGCTTGTTGGCTTTGATTTGTCTAAGGACTTTGATTCTGTGGATCATACGCTTCTGCTCTGTAAGCTAAGAGACAAGTTTTGTTTCTCTCTTTCTTCGTGTAGATTGATATCGACGTATTTGAGTGGAAGATCTTAGTTTGTTGTGCACAGGGGTGTTCAGTCTGATGTTTGTGCTGTGCGGTGTGGTGTCCCACAAGGATCTGTACTTGGCCCTCTGCTTTTTATTATGTTCATTAATGACATTGTGGGGTCTGTGACTAATTCCAGTTGTGAAGTTTTCATTTATGCGGATGACATTCATGTCTGTGGCAAACACTACTTTGGGATTGCTTTCTATGTGGATCTCCTCTAATGGTTTGTCTGTCAATTGGAATAAAACTGAAGCTGTTCTGTTTAATAGTCCTCGTTATGTTCCTACGCCGTGCATCTGTGTTGGCTCCTTTGTGGTTAATGTTGTGGATGAGATGAGATGTTTAGGTGTAGTCATTGACACCAAGCTTAATTTTTCAGCGCATGTTGATTCTTTGCTGTCTCGTGTGCGTTTTCAGATGCGGAGGCTATATAGTTTTCAAGCTCATTTGCCTCTTAGTGTTAGGATTATGGCTGCCAGATCTTTATTAATGTCTCATGTCAACTATTGTTTGGAAGTCATCTCTCCGGCGAATGCTTGCCTAATTCTCCGCGTACGCAAACTTGTTAACTCTATTGTTAGATATGTGTTTGGGTTGCGCCATAGTGATCGTGTAACACAGTATGTTATTAAATTTCTTGGACTGTCCTTTGACAGGTATGTTGAATATCGCCTGCTTTTGTGTCATTACAGAATTATGAGGAATGTTAATTCTCCTTTATATAATAAGTTTGTGTTTTGTAGCTCATCTCGAAATCCGCAATTGCTGTTTCCAAGATTTTCGTCTGTAGTTGGTGAGAAGGCGTTTGTTGTGAGAGTTGTGAGATTGTGGAATCAGCTCCCTCTGCAGGGTCATTTTTACCTGTTCTTTTGATATTTACAAGAAGAGGTGTTTTGAGTATTTGTCTGTTCATTGAGTTTCTGGTTGCGGGTTATTTTTTGTTATTTCTTTTTAGTTATTGGCTGGGGGCCATTTTTATGGTTGTTTATTTTCCGTGTAGTACATAATTTTATTGTTTTTTCTCTTTTTTAAGGATTTTTTTGCGAGTGATGATTAGCGCTTAAGTGTACTGTAGCTCTTGAAAGTGGGAAGCTCTTTTTCTTTTCCTTTCCCTGTTCCTCAGGGGACCTGATCCTCTTTCCTGACTCCAATAGAGGGGGAGCATTATAAGAAGATATCCCAGACTCGACAGAAGAGGAACTGGTCCGAGGAAACGGGTAAGAATCTACCATCTTATGCAAAAGCAGCCAGGAAATATTATAGGGATGAAATGAACCACGCATTGATCGAAACCAAAAAAGGTTAAGGCATTTTACCTAAAGACCACCTGAAAACCATAGAGGAAATGGTCAACAACAAAATTTTGGAACAAATAATTGAAGACGGTGTCTCGATAGAGAACTTGTATAATATGTCACAAAAAATTATGTTTTCATTTCTCTCCAGATGCAACAGTTCTGAAGCAGGGGAATGGCAACATATAACTAGCGTCAGTTATCTACCGTTCGACTTTCCGACACTATCACCTACTTCGGAACTGCATCGGCTGGTGAGCAAGGCAAATCTAACAGGTAATGAAGTACTAATGGGTACAAAGGTTGCTAAGGGAATGTGTGACCTTTTGCTCATCGGACAGTTCATACTTTAATGAAGCTTGTAGTAATGAAAAAGGAAAAACGGTTATGGTTTCTATCTGCATATAATATACAATCTAGATTAAACAATACCATTTCTGTTGCCAGATTAAATAAAATTATCCTTAAAGAAGTTGGAAGGTTCCAACGAAACATTGGATAAAAAAATTAAATTAATAGTTTCTATTTTCATTAAATAAAACACACACCTAAAAAGCTCAATATGACAAAGTCCTAAATCATCCATATAAAAACAACAAGTAAAACTTCAGCTAATTTCAGCCCGGCCGAACTTTTAACACTATTTAATTCACCTATCACCGTTGATGGTTCCGGGGTACAAGGTTCTGCGTAATGTCCGTGTTGGCCGCGTTGGTGGAGGTGTAATGCTATATGTACGTGATAATTTGTCATATAAGGTGGTTTACCGTTCGGAAAATCATGATGTGTGTGAATCTTTGTCTGCTGAGCTTTTCCTGTGCGGCACTACAGTGCTCTTTACTGTCGTCTACTTACCTCGTGGGGATGTAGACACATTTAATCTTATTTTGATTTATATGCGAACCTTGTTGTCTGTGGCGATTTTAACTATAATTTGTTTAAACCGTTGAATTCTTTATCAATGCGAAGACTGTGCAGATCTCTTGGGCTTTCTGTTGTACACAATTCCAGTCCGACTCACCTTGATGTTGCTCGTAGCACTACCTCATTAATTGACTTTTGCCTGGTCTCTGATGTCTTGACTGTGAATTTTTCCTCGCAGGGGCAGTGCCCTGGTATTTCCCACCATGCATTGATTTTTGGAGGGGTTGAACTCCCGGTTTTTGCTGAAGAAAAGGTTATTGAGTTCCTGGATTTTCGTAAAACTGACTGGCGGGGTGTGGAAGATTATGTTTGCAATTTTGATTTTAGTCCTCTGTATCTTACAAGTGATGTTGACCAACAGTTGGCTTTGTTTGATTTGTTGTTTCAAAATTTGTTGTCTTTTGTACCTACTGCTACCAGCTGTTCTCGCCCAAAAAATGATGCATGGTTGGGGTTGGATGTGGTAAAGTCGGCCTGTTACGTTAGGGATCAGGCTTATCTGGAGTGGCGTAGGCGTCCCACGGTTCGCAACAGCCAGATATGCGTAATGAAAAAAGGAAATTTTATGAGGAAATGTTTGGTCGTATGAGTAGTGTGCAGATATGGAAGTCGTTAAAGTCGTTTGGTTGTCTTGATGATGGTTGTGATGTCCCATTTATTGATGTCAATGCTGTTAATAATTACTTTTGTAGTGTTGGTAATTTAGGTTCGTCTCGGAATTTTTTTGTTAGTGAGGCCAATGGTTTTGATTCTTTTAGATTTGACTGTGTGTACATGGATGATTTGTCTCGTGCTTTGCGGAATATTAAGTCAAATGCTGTAGGTGTTGATGGCATACCTATTAAGTTTTTCAAATGCGTGTTCTCTTACATTTGTAGTCACTTTCTGCGTTTTGTAAATTGTATTTTTATGACGTCTACCTTTCCACTTGCGTGGAAGGTTGCTCGTGTGGTGCCTGTGCCGAAGAAGGGGAGTTCTTATCATCAGACGAATCTTCGACCAATAAGCATTCTGCCGGCTATATCGAAATTGGTTGAACATGTTGTTAAAGATGCGATTGTTGATTTTCTGGAAGACCGTAAGTATTTGAGTAGTTCCCAGTTTGGGCTTCGGCGTGGTTCTAGCACCACGGTTCGTCTTTTAGCCCTCACTGATCTCATTCGTGATGTGTTCAATAGTTCTGATGCTGGTTTGCTTGTTGGCCTTGATTTGTCTAAGGCCTTTGATTCTGTGGATCATACGCTTCTGCTCTGTAAGCTAAGAGACAAGTTTTGTTTCTCTCTTTCTTCGTGTAGATTGATATCGACGTATTTGAGTGGAAGATCTTAGTTTGTTGTGCACAGGGGTGTTCAGTCTGATGTTTGTGCTGTGCGGTGTGGTGTCCCACAAGGATCTGTACTTGGCCCTCTGCTTTTTATTATGTTCATTAATGACATTGTGGGGTCTGTGTCTAATTCCAGTTGTGAAGTTTTCATTTATGCGGATGACATTCATGTCTGTGGCAAACACTACTTTGGAATTGCTTTCTATGTGGATCTCCTCTAATGGTTTGTCTGTCAATTGGAATAAAACTGAAGCTGTTCTGTTTAATAGTCCTCGTTATGTTCCTACGCCGTGCATCTGTGTTGGCTCCTTTGTGGTTAATGTTGTGGATGAGATGAGATGTTTAGGTGTAGTCATTGACACCAAGCTTAATTTTTCAGCGCATGTTGATTCTTTGCTGTCTCGTGTGCGTTTTCAGATGCGGAGGCTATATAGTTTTCAAGCTCATTTGCCTCTTAGTGTTAGGATTATGGCTGCCAGATCTTTATTAATGTCTCATGTCACCTTTTGTTTGGAAGTCATCTCTGGGGCGAATGCTCGCCTAATTCTCCGCGTACGCAAACTTGTTAACTCTATTGTTAGATATGTGTTTGGGTTGCGCCATAGTGATCGTGTAACACAGTATGTTATTAACTTTCTTGGACTGTCCTTTGACAGGTATGTTGAATATCGCCTGCTTTTGTGTCATTACAGAATTATGAGGAATGTTAATTCTCCTTTATATAATAAGTTTGTGTTTTGTAGCTCATCTCGAAATCCGCAATTGCTGTTTCCAAGATTTTCGTCTGTAGTTGGTGAGAAGGCGTTTGTTGTGAGAGTTGTGAGATTGTGGAATCAGCTCCCTCTGCAGGGTCATTTTTACCTGTTCTTTTGATATTTACAAGAAGAGGTGTTTTGAGTATTTGTCTGTTCATTGAGTTTCTGGTTGCGGGTTATTTTTTGTTATTTCTTTTTAGTTATTGGCTGGGGGCCATTTTTATGGTTGTTTATTTTCCGTGTAGTACATAATTTTATTGTTTTTTCTCTTTTTTAAGGATTTTTTGCTATACTTGTAGTAGCTACATTCGCTAGGTTGGAAACGAGTGATGATTAGCGCTTAAGTGTATTGATGCCTCTTGCCTTTTTCCTCTCTACCTTGCTAAACTGTTGTTGTTCATTACTAAATTGCTACTAAATTTAAATTATTATTATTTTTTTGTGTATATATTACTATTCGTTGATTGTTATTTGTTATTTATTTAGTTTTTTTATATTAATTTGGTTATAGGCTGTTTTTTTTTGGTTATAGGGTAAGTGTACCAGTAGTCGGCACTTTTAGGATTTTCGCGTTTTTAATCGCTCACCATTCTGAATGGAACTTTTCAATTATGACAAAGTTAATTTATTCAGATTCGAAATTTTGTATAGTTTTTGCAATAATAAATAAAGTTTTAATAACTTTTTATTAAATTTCATAAATTTGTAGTTTTATTAAAACAATGCTTTTTTGCCAGTAGTCGGCACCACTTGCCAATTGTCGGTATGGCATGTTCCAACAGTCGGCATACCATTTTTTTTGTAAGAATAATTAATAATAATAATAAATTAATTCATTAAAATATAATATTTTTGTTTAGTTAAACTGATTTGACGTCTTTATTGTACTTTTCTTAAGAATATGAATTGTTGAGGACCTTCACAGACAAAAATTTAATTTTTATTAGAATAAATCATCTTTTCTTAGCGAAATTGTACACAAAGATAGCTGACAATATATTTGAAGTAAACAAAATGTATTTAGTTGTAAAAGTTTCATTTATTTGGGCTTAAAAATAAAAAGTGCCGACTACTGGGACATGCCGAACTTAGGCACACTTACCCTAGGCTGTTGTATGTTAATATAAGATTTTGGGCATGTTGGCTTATTTATATTGAATTGTATGAAATAAATGAAATGAAATAGGAAAGTTGAAAAAAATCCTGTGAATTTTGTTACTAAAATCTATAAAATACCGAATATCGGGAAAATCGTTGTGTGAAGGCTATTCGGAGTTTACCGCACTAATGCTGTGTCCAGTGAAGCTTTCAATTAGTATGTAGATTCCACACTGGATTTAAAATAAATCTGGTTGCCAGAAAATCTTTTTTTTTGTGGAAATCTGGTTGAATAAATCTGGACTAAGCAATAAATCCGGATAATGTGGGTTAATCCGGATAATCGAGCATCCTTGACTGAGTTGTCCTGTAGCTCTTGAAAGTGGGAAGCTCTTTTTCTTTTTCGGCGGCTTTGCAGTGTTCTGTTCCTCAGGGGACCTGATCCTCTTTCCTGACTCCAATAGAGGGGGAGCATTCTAAGAAGATATCCCAGACTCGACAGAAGAGGAACTGGTCCGAGGAAACGGGTAAGAATCTACCATCCTATGCAAAAGCAGCCAGGAAATATTATAGGGATGAAATGAACCACGCATTGATCGAAACCAAAACAGGTTAAGGCATTTTACCTAAAGACCACCTGAAACCATAGAGGAAATGGTCAACAACAAAATTTTGGAACACATAATTGAAGACGGTGTCTCGATAGAGAACTTGTATAATATGTCACAAAAAATTATGTTTTCATTTCTCTCCAGATGCAACAGTTCTGAAGCAGGGGAATGGCAACATATAACTAGCGTCAGTATATCTACCGTTCGACTTTCCGACACTATCACCTACTTCGGAACTGCATCGGCTGGTGAGCAAGGCAAATCTAACAGGTAATGAAGTACTAATGGGTACAGAGGCAAACTCACACCAGATTGCGTGGGGTATGCCAAACCCTTCCAGATTATCTAAATATTAATGAACTCATAATTCTTCTTCGGAATAAAGCAACCTTTGTAAATAAAGTGAGGGAGGAGGTTTTTCGACATTACTTTTGTTCAGAAATAACGAAAATCAGAAATGGAGGGTCCTGGATGACAGGAATTAAAGATCCGAAAGTTTTAAAATTAAGCTCGGCTTAAAAATCTAGTAATATTCTCCGATTGCTATCATAACAAACTTAAAGAATACAACAAAATATTAGGAACAGCAAAACTTGAAAGCTTTTCTGCGAATAAGTTCATAGCGTAAATGATGTATCAAAAACTAAAAAGTTTCTTCCAAAAACCAATACACAAGCCGAGACAATGGTGGATATGGGTAATAAGATGGAAACAATAGAAGAGACCCTAGGGTTTTTGATGGACACACTTCACGCCGAACATCACGACACGCGAAGATATATCGAATGTTAGAGGAAATGGGACTGATGAAGCACCAAAAATTGATGAATGGATGGCAAAGGATACCATCAAAAGTTTCAAACCGTTGAAGGCAGGGGGACCAGATATGATACTCCCGGCTCTGCTCCAAAAGAAAGTGGACTACATCTCTTCCAACTTTGCCGGAATTTTAAACGCATGCCTAAAATGTGCGTATATTCCATAAGCCTGGCAGGATGCGGGGGTAGTTTTTATACCCAAACCTGGTAAGGCAAGCTACGCAATACCTAAGACTTATCGACCAATAAGTCTAACATCGTTCTTACAGTACGTTTATATATAAATGGGTTAACCGACTGGATTTGGATTAAAATTGTCATATCCATTACTTATACTTCAAATAAATCCTCCCAAAGTAGGTTAACCCTACAAAAAGTTCTAACGTAAACATGGCATTACTCAAAACCATGGAACGCACAATCAATATCATGATTAAGAGTAAGATCTCAAACGTTTAGTAGAAACCGCATTGCATGTGGTTGTCCACCACATCGAGACCACTTTCAGTAAAAATGTGTATATACCAGCAGTATGCATTTAGATCGAAGGCGCTATCAATAACATCAGCACATATACACTAATCCAATCTTTAGACAATTTCCAGGTCGAGCGGGCCCTCAGAGACTGGATAAATCATATGCTAAGGAATAGATGGATAAGTTCTGGGCTATATGACATATATGAACATAAGGGACAAAGTTGGTCAAGGAACCCCGAAGAGGGGGTTTTATTGGTTACTACGGTAAACAGTCTTCTAAGGACTTTAACTACCGAAGGTTTTGAACCAGTCTGCTATGCAGACGACTTTATAATACTTCTGACGGTAAAGAACCCAAACTTATTGTGCAGAATGGCCGAGTCGGCTCTAAAACTTGCATACAAGAGGTCTTAACGTTAAGCCGGAAAAAAACTGAGATATGTCTTTCCACTAGGAAAAGAAAACTGGGGCATAGCGATAAATCAATCTTTCTGAACAAGAAAAATCAATATTTCCAATAAGGTTAAATATCTAGGTGTGATACTAGATAGGAAACTTAATTGAAAGGACCACATCCAAGAAAGAGCAAACAAAGCTCATAGACGCAACATCCAAAAGGGCTATAGGCTCAACGTGGGGCTGCAATCCAAAGAACACCCTCAGAAGAACTTAAAACATCCTCAGGAATGGAAAATAGTTTTAATATACTCAAAAAAGTTGTTTCTGTGAAAACTTTATTTGTTTTTTTTTTTTTTAATTCCAGACACAAAAAAAACATTTTTATATATACAAACATGTCTTTTGGACAAAAAATATTTTTTGTTTTGATTGTTGATTGTGTTTGTACAATTGGTGTTGATTTTGCAATGATGTTGATGTGAGTGCCAAGCTATGGAAGGAATCCCAAAACAGAATGACGAAATTAAATAAAAAAAAACAAGTTAAAAAGTATCAGTCGGTATTGCCGCCAGAGATATACCCTCAGCCTATGTTCGATTATCTAAATATATTTTGACTAGTGTTAAGGTTATTCAAACGTTTGACCCTCTATGGGGCAGATCCCGAAGGAATGGGCCAATATTGCCCATTTCCTATCGGACCCAAAATATGATATAAATATTTTGACAGATGTGCCAAGCCTAAATGGAATCGGATGTTAATTTGGCGATTTATGAGTTTCATGGGTACTCAAAATTTCAATATTTTGTGGGGGAGGTACTTGATGGAGTGGACCGATATTGTCCATTTTCACACCTATCCTAGCACTGACGCAAATATTAGGATTCGCAAAGTCGGAGCAAATTCGGATTATCCTTTCTCTTTCTGTGCAAAGAATATATTTTTTGAACATGTCGACCTTTTGTGGGGGAGGTACCGGAAGGAGTGGGCCGATATTGTTCATCTTAACACAAGACCTTGGGTTAATATAAATATTGGGATGTGTGAAATTTGAAGACAGTCGGACTCTTACATAACATTTTATGAGAGTTGTAATTATTCAAAATTTTGACCATTTGTGGGGGAGGTACTTGATGGAGTGGACCGATATTGCCCATTTTTACACCTGAACTAGCACTGATGCAAATATTAGGATTTGCAAAGTTGGAGCAAATTCGGATTATCCTTTCTCTTCCTGTGCAAAAAATAATAATAATTAGTTTTTATTCCCACATTTTATGTAGAATATGAGTATTTCAAAACAAACAATAAAACAAAAGAATATCTAAAAAAATATAAATTAACAGAAATCCTATCAAAAAATATATAATTTTTTGATGGACATTAAATCCATCAATCAATTTGAAGATGGTGCTATTTTTTGAAAATTTCTACCTTTTGACTTGGTTGTTGACTGCCTCGTCATATTGACTTAGTCCAGTCAACAACCAAGTCAAATTACAACTATTGACCAGTAGATGGCGCCCAATAAATAAGTAAACTTACTTACCGACACCAATAGTGTTCAACTTAACCACACTTTTGTATGGAAGCCCGAGCTCACAATAGATTCACTCTAAATTTTACACTTTTTCATAATGGCCACCAAAACGTCCATATATATATATATATATATATATATATATATATTTTTTTTTTTTTGGGCGCCATCTACTGGTCAATAGTTGTAATTTGACTTGGTTGTTGACTGGACTAAGTCAATATGACGAGGCAGTCAACAACCAAGTCAAAAGGTAGAAATTTTCAAAAAATAGCACCATCTTCAAATTGATTGATGGATTTAATGTCCATCAAAAAATTATATATTTTTTTTGATAGGATTTCAGTTAATTTATATTTTTTTAGATATTCTTTTGTTTTATTGTTTGTTTTGAAATACTCATATTCTACATAAAATGTGGGAATAAAAACTAATTATTATTATTTTTTGCACAGGAAGAGAAAGGATAATCCGAATTTGCTCCAACTTTGCAAATCCTAATATTTGCATCAGTGCTAGTTCAGGTGTGAAAATGGGCAATATCGGTCCACTCCATCAAGTACCTCCCCCACAAATGGTCAAAATTTTGAATAATTACAACTCTCATAAAATGTTATGTAAGAGTCCGACTGTCTTCAAATTTCACACATCCCAATATTTATATTAACCCAAGGTCTTGTGTTAAGATGAACAATATCGGCCCACTCCTTCCGGTACCTCCCCCACAAAAGGTCGACATGTTCAAAAAATATATTCTTTGCACAGAAAGAGAAAGGATAATCCGAATTTTCTCCGACTTTGCGAATCCTAATATTTGCGTCAGTGCTAGGACAGGTGTGAAAATGGACAATATCGGTCCACTCCATCAAGTACCTCCCCCACAAAATATTGAAATTTTGAGTACCCATGAAACTCATAAATCGCCAAATTAACATCCGATTCCATTTAGGCTTGGCACATCTGTCAAAATATTTATATCATATTTTGGATCCGATAGGAAATGGGCAATATTGGCCCATTCCTTCGGGATCTGCTCCATAGAGGGTCAAACGTTTGAATAACCTTAACACTAGTCAAAATATATTTAGATAATCGAACATAGGCTGAGGGTATATCTCTGGCGGCAATACCGACTGATACTTTTTAACTTGTTTTTTTTATTTAATTTCGTCATTCTGTTTTGGGATTCCTTCCATAGCTTGGCACTCACATCAACATCATTGCAAAATCAACACCAATTGTACAAACACAATCAACAATCAAAACAAAAAATATTTTTTGTCCAAAAGACATGTTTGTATATATAAAAATGTTTTTTTTGTGTCTGGAATTAAAAAAAAAAACAAATAAAGTTTTCACAGAAACAACTTTTTTGAGTATATTAAAACTATTTTCCATTCCTGAGGATGTTTTAAGTTCTTCTGAGGGTGTTCTTTGGATTGCAGCCCCACGTTGAGCCTATAGCCCTTTTGGATGTTGCGTCTATGAGCTTTGTTTGCTCTTTCTTGGATGTGGTCCTTTCAATTAAGTTTCCTATCTAGTATCACACCTAGATATTTAACCTTATTGGAAATATTGATTTTTCTTGTTCAGAAAGATTGGTTTATCGCTATGCCCCAGTTTTCTTTTCCTAGTGGAAAGACATATCTCAGTTTTTTTCCGGCTTAACGTTAAGACCTCTTGTATGCAAGTTTTAGAGCCGACTCGGCCATTCTGCACAATAAGTTTGGGTTCTTTACCGTCAGAAGTATTATAAAGTCGTCTGCATAGCAGACTGGTTCAAAACCTTCGGTAGTTAAAGTCCTTAGAAGACTGTTTATCGTAGTAACCAATTAAACCCCCTCTTCGGGGTTCCTTGACCAACTTTGTCCCTTATGTTCATATATGTCATATAGCCCAGAACTTATCCATCTATTCCTTAGCATATGATTTATCCAGTCTCTGAGGGCCCGCTCGACCTGGAAATTGTCTAAAGATTGGATTAGTGTATATGTGCTCATGTTATTGATAGCGCCTTCGATCTAAATGCATACTGCTGGTATATACACATTTTTACTGAAAGTGGTCTCGATGTGGTGGACAACCACATGCAATGCGGTTTCTACTAAACGTTTGCGATCTTACTCTTAATCATGATATTGATTGTGCGTTCCATGGTTTTGAGTAATGCCATGTTTACGTTAGAACTTTTTGTAGGGTTAACCTACTTTGGGAGGATTTATTTGAAGTATAAGTAATGGATATGACAATTTTAATCCAAATCCAGTCGGTTAACCCATTTATATATAAACGTACTGTAAGAACGATGTTAGACTTATTGGTCGATAAGTCTTAGGTATTGCGTAGCTTGCCTTACCAGGTTTGGGTATAAAAACTACCCCCGCATCCTGCCAGGCTTATGGAATATACGCACATTTTAGGCATGCGTTTAAAATTCCGGCAAAGTTGGAAGAGATGTAGTCCACTTTCTTTTGGAGCAGAGCCGGGAGTATCATATCTGGTCCCCCTGCCTTCAACGGTTTGAAACTTTTGATGGTATCCTTTGCCATCCATTCATCAATTTTTGGTGCTTCATCAGTCCCATTTCCTCTAACATTCGATATATCTTCGCGTGTCGTGATGTTCGGCGTGAAGTGTGTCCATCAAAAACCCTAGGGTCTCTTCTATTGTTTCCATCTTATTACCCATATCCACCATTGTCTCGGCTTGTGTATTGGTTTTTGGAAGAAACTTTTTAGTTTTTGATACATCATTTACGCTATGAACTTATTCGCAGAAAAGCTTTCAAGTTTTGCTGTTCCTAATATTTTGTTGTATTCTTTAAGTTTGTTATGATAGCAATCGGAGAATATTACTAGATTTTTAAGCCGAGCCGAGCCGATCTTTAATTCCTGTCATCCAGGACCCTCCATTTCTGATTTTCTGTTGTATTACGTTGTTGGTGGGGAATCCTTTGGGGTAAACCACCAAACCATTGGTGTCTCACCGCAGCAGACATTCCGTGCGCGCGCCAGTGAGTGGTATTGGAACATTGGAATCTGGTATTGACAAGTGCAGTGTTTTGGCTTTCGAGTTTGGTTACTGTTTGGACATTGGTGATTCTTCTTGGAGTGCTCTGGCCATTGAGGAGCTCGGGCTTCCATACAAAAGTGTGGTTAAGTTGAACACTATTGGTGTCGGTAAGTAAGTTTACTTATTTATTGGGCGCCATCTACTGGTCAATAGTTGTCATTTGACTTGGTTGTTGACTGGACTAAGTCAATATGACGAGGCAGTTAGGAAAAAGAAGACGAGCGTTATGGCTGACGGTTCAGTGGTAGAGACGGAGATGACGGTGGATGAATCGTCAGGTAAGGAGGAGGTGATGCAGCCTCCCCCTTCGAGGAAGATGAGGAACACAGATAGTGAGGTTTCTGGTGAAGAAGGAGGTGATGGGGCGAAACGCTGTTAGTACGGCAATTGATGGTGTGGTTGCTTCTGCAGATGACAGACCTAGCTGTAGTAACGTTCCAAAGGTTGTTTTGAGTGACAGCGAGGTTGAAGCCCTTGGCAGTAAGCGGCAGAGCAGGTCGCGTAAGCGAGGTCAACAGACTGTTGTTGGAAGAGGAATAGGAGTAGGGGCTATAAAGCAAATTACTGATAGTCTTGTTGAGGTAGCCTTAGGCGGAGGCGTCAGTAGTGACGTTGCCAAGGTGATTATTGCTCATGCTGGCAGATATGAGACGTTGCTTATGCAGATGATGGTGGAGAATGAGATATTGAGGGGAAGACTTGATGTCTATGTGGCGTACCTATGGCTTCAAGGCCTCCTGTAAGTGTTGCGGCCCCTGTCGTGAGGCCCCCTGTTTCGGGAGCTGCTGCCACCTTGCCTGCTGTACCTGTGGCTATCCCTAAACCGGTTGAAACGTGGTCTATGGTGGTTAAAGGAAAGAAGGGTACGTCTTCCAAAGAAGTGGTAAAGAAGGTGGTGGATGAGGTGGGTCCCTCACTGGGAGAGATGGGCGTGCGTATCCATGGCGTTAAACCTACTCGTGATGGTGGTGCCGTCATTCGCACCCCGTCAGTTGCTGAGAGGGAAAGAATCGCTTCTAATGCGAAGTTCCAAGAAGTCGGTCTGGAGGTCAGTGTCAATGATAGATTGGGACCAAAGGTTGTTGTGCATAGAGTACATTCTCAGATTAGTCCAGATGAGTTCATGACGGAGATGTATGAAATGAACCTGAAGACAATAATGTCTCCTGAGACTTACAAGAAGTCAGTAAGGCTGGTTTCCACCCCGTGGAAGTGTGATCCTGACAAAACTGTCAATTTTATGGTGGAATGTACAAACAGGGTTATGGAGACGTTCGTGGAAGAGGGCGTATGTATAAGGTGGTTCTGCTTTATTGTACGTGCCCTAGATGCTGTACCTTCGTGCCACCGGTGTTTCAGTTTTGACCACTGGGTGAGGAACTGCAGGATGACCGAAGATGTTTGTCGGCGCCGCAGTATGGCAGGACATGTGGCATCTCGATGCCCAAATCCCTGTCATTGCAGGAACTGCGAGTTTAAGGGCCTTCCAGCTGATCATATGATGATCTCTCCAATGTGTCCCTTATATGCGGCGATGATGGCGAGGGCGAACGCTAGACACTAATGGAGCTGCATATTCTCCAGCTAAATTGTTAGGGTTCTAGGTCGGTGATGCATGAGTTTGGAGAGGTGCTACGTAGTATTGGAGCTGTCATTGCTCTTGTTCAGGAGCCATACACAGTTGGTGGTGTTGTTCGAGGTTTGCCTATGGGTGTGCGGGTCTTCGCAGATCTTCGAGGAGATGCTGCAGTCATTGTTTGTGATCCTAGCTTGGATTGTACTGTGGTCAGTAGGAGCGAATGGGGGACATGTGTCTCTGTTGAAGGAGGCTTTGGCAGAATCCTTGTGGCTAGCATCTATTGCAGGTTTAGTGCACCGTTGGAACCCTATCTCAGGTACATGGATACGGTGTTACTCCTTGGGAGTAATAACCCGCTCATACTCAGCCTGGATGCGAACGCATCGTCCTCCATGTGGTTCTCCAAGATGTCCAGACACTCGTCCGGATATCAGAACCACATGAGAGGAGAGATGCTTAGTGAGTGGATGATTTCGATGAGCGTGGGAGTTTTAAATAAATAACGCATGCCCCCTACGATTTTATTATAGGAAGTGTAAAAATTTATATTTCGTACGAAATGCAGAGTTTTTTGTAATGTTTACCTTTGATGGGCCCAACGGTGTAAGCGACATAGATGTTACCGCTGCAAATCGTGCAGCTTTTGCCGCCTTTAGCTTTAGCTGGTGGATCTCTGAGGAGTGGTGACCATAGGTTGATCCATATAAAGGTCTCTAGTGACAGGAGTTCTAGGACAACTGAGCGTTCCAGATCTTGATATGATCGTGAAGTTGACGAGGGTATTTATGCTGAATGCTTGAGAGCTGTGGTAGTACCGCTTGAGCAATTTAGAAGGCTCACACTAGAAGGTCAGGTTAGTAGTCTGGACCCATGGATATGCGAGGTGAATGATGCCTTGCTTGGTAGGCGCCATAAGGACCTACCAAGCAAGGTAAGCTGTTGGACACGTGAATTGGATCTGATTCGGAGATCCGTTGGCCGCCTCAGGAAGCGATTTCAGAGGTCAAGACGAGTCAATGCTGATGATCTAGCCCAGCGAAAAGCCGAATATTTGTCTGCTCTCAGAGCTTATAAGGACAGCATATCCAGAAGGAAGGATGAGGACTGGAGGAACTTTGTTCGTGGTAACCGCGATGACCCTTGGGGAAGAGTCTATCGCATATGTAGAGGTAGAGAAAGGGTGACTGACTTAACATCCTTCCAGGCATCTAATGCATTATCTTCTTGGAGTGAGAGTGTGGCGACCCTATTGGAAAACTTCTTTCCAGAGGCTATGGATGCTACTTCCTTCAGCGGGGTGTCAATTGACCCTCCGCCTCTGGACAGCGCAGAGATTGCTGAGAGTAAGTCTCCAGGTATTGATGGTATTACGGGAAGAATGGTGAAGGCTGTTTGGAAAGGAATTCCGGAATACCTGGAGACTATTCTTGGTAGTTGCTTTAGAGAAGGAAGTTTTCCAACGGTGTGGAAGAGAGCTCGTGTGGTGGTCCTCCTGAAGTCACCTGATAAGGACAGGAGAAATCCTCGTTCGTATCGCGGCATCAGTCTCCTCCCAGTACTTGCAAAAGTGCCTGAGAGGATACTGGTGTCGAGACTGATGGAAGTCTACGGAGAAAGGTCCTCCATACACCAGTATGGGTTCAAGAAGGGTTGTAGCGTTGAGGATGCCTGGATGTATGTTAAGAGTGTAGTAAGTCAGTCGTCTGCTAAGTATGTCCTCGGCATATTTGTAGACTTCAAAGGGTGCCTTTCTTGGGATAGGGTTATCAGGAGACTGGAAGACCTTGGATGCAGGGAGATTGACCTATGGCGGAGCTATTTCTCTGACAGGAGTGCTTGTGTTGAGGGTGCTAGTGGCCAAGTATGGAGAAGGGTGACGAGAGGTTGTCCACACGGTTCCATTTGTGGTCCATTCATTTGGAACATAATGATGGATCCCCTATTGCACACTCTCTCTCAATCATTTAAAGTTTGTGCGTATGCCGATGATCTACTAATCATTGTTGAAGGTCAGTCCCATTCTGAACTAGAGAGAGGTGGAGAACAGGCGATCAGTGTCACAGGTGAATGGGGACTTAATGTTGGTATAGAACTTGCTGCGGATAAAACCTCGATGATGCTTTTCAAAGGTAAATTGTCACATAGTCGTCCTCCGGTGATTAGGTCAAACGGCAGGAGCTTGAGGTATGACACCAAGGTCAAGTACTTGGGTATAATGGTTGGTGAGAGGTTGAACTTCCTGGCTCACATTAAATATGTGAACGACAAGCTGCTCGCTGTTGTGGGTAAAGTCAGAAGGATCCTAAGGAGTGTTTGGGGACTCAGCAGACGAGCTGTACGCACCATATATGGGGGGCTATTTGTTGCCTGTGTAACATATAGTTCACCCGTTTGGTATAATACAGTGATGTCTGCTGCAGGGCTTAGGAAAATTCTTACCTGCCACGAGTGGCTTTGCTTGGTTGTATGCCTCTTTGTAGGACTGTATCGACGGACGCGCTCCAGGTTCTATTAGGTGTTCCTCCTCTGGATCTTGAGGTAACACGGAGGGGCATTTCTTTTAAGATTAAGAGAGGTTTACCCCTCTCGGAACATGACTGGGTATCAGCGTTTGAGGTGTCTCGAGATGTGGCAAGAAACAAGGCTCTCCTTCTTGAACGTATGATCACTAAGTGGCAAAACAGATGGAATGAGAGTCAGAATGTGAGAGTCACGTATGGATTTATTCCAAATGTGACCTTCGTCATGAATCGTCCAAGCTTTGGTTTTGGCCTCAGTCTAGGATTTGTACTGACTGGACATGGTTCATTAAATGCCTTTCTGCACGCTAGGGGCCTGTCTGACACTGCTGAATGTGCATGTGGCAGGGGTCGTGAGAACTCCGCGCATGTGCTGACGCAGTGTCCGTTGTATGATGACATACGTGATATTAATAGAATGGGGATAGTTTTTGTTGATGGCCGTTGGGACTTTAGCAAGTGCTTGGATGATGAGGGTACGTTCCAAGCTTTAGACTCGTTCTCCAAAGAAGTTTTCAATAGAAGAAGGACTGCTGCTCCGAAAGCCGAGAGCTAATCAACTCGTATTTGTGGCCTGAGTTGTTTCATAATTGCTGCGCCTGTCCAGACTCTAAATTGCTGGTCTTCCTTGGCGGTTGTTGTTTTGTGGCTTGCCTTTAGTGTCTTCGTTGTTAGTTGGTGTATTTTTGAGATATGCCTTTTCCACTGTGTCATGTCGTGAGATTCTTCGTGAGGAGGATCTTGTCTATTGTTGTGTCTTTTGTCTCTACTTGTGAAGGTGATGGCCATGTATTGGTCGCACGTCACCCGTGAGGGAGGCTGAGTCGTTGTCTGTGTGTCCACTGTTGGTGTGCTTTGTTTATGCATTGCTGGTTTGTGATGGCGTTGGTCACCAGTCCAGGAATGTTTGGAGTCCAACTGTTAGCAACTTCGGTTACGAAGCCTGACCGGAGGCTATATTCTGGTACCGCGGGTGCCAGGTGCCCCTAGGTCCTAGGACATAGCCTGAAAGTTGGTGTTGGCCCCTGTGGGAGCTTTGCGGTGGCTGTGGTTTTGTACCCAAATCGCGGGTAGAGTATTAACTCGAATGTGGAGTCGCATTTTCAACCGGGTGTCTGACCCATAGAAAGGCAGGAGTTTAGATAGGCTCCGCCCCTAACCAAGGGGGTGATCACATCCAAATACGTGTGAACAATTGGTACTCACATTTCGATGTGGGGGCGTTGTATTCACCCGGTGTTTAGAGCACCGTGGGGTTAAGCCAAAGCGGCAGGTACCCACGTACTCAAAATCACGAAACTCTCCAGAATATTTTCGTGAAAATATTCGATTAATACGAGCGGAGAGCGACCATCGACTGTTATGGCGGTCCACAACATCACCATGGCCGGCGCTTGAGTTTTGGTGGCCAAACGAAGGTGCACACATTCAGCTGACCTCTTTGTTTGTTTACAAACTGCTGGACAACGAATGTTTTCTCATCGGAGAAAACCAAATTCGGCAGCTCACCACTTTCGGTCAAGCGAAGCAACTCTTTAGCTCTTTTGAGTCTATTTTCTTTCTGTTGCGGTGTAAGTTCTTGCACTTTTTGGAGTTTCAATGGCTTTACCCCGAGCCCATTGTTCAATATACGCTGAATGAAATATGTTCAGCTCCCGAGCCATTTTTCGGCCATTGCGACGCGGGTTTCGATCAAGTCGCTTCTTTACTTTTCGAGCCATTTCTGCTGATGTTGCTGTTTTTTCCGTACACTTCCTTGACGTCGGGCTACGCTACAGATACGAGAAACAAACTTTCGAAATTATCATTTTTTGGAATTTGATAAGAGATAGCGAGATAATTTAACAGCACAAATGAGCACAAACCGAATATAATTCAGCACAACTGTAATTTTTTGAAGTTCAAACAAACAAGCCAACACTGTTCTATTATGGTTATCATGGTTATGCTACTTCGTACAGGTTGAACGAAAGCATAACAAGTGGAGAAAGATGTAAATGTTTATAAGTGCGGTTGTAAGATTTAGAATATTTTCCTAAAGAATATATAATATAATATAATATAATATAATATAATATAATATAATATAATATAATATAATATAATATAATATAATATAAAACAATAAAATATAATTTAATATGGTATAATATATTATAATATAATAGAATATAATATAATATAATATAATATAATATAATATAATATAATATAATATAATATAATATAATATAATATAATATAACATTATATTATATAATATAATATTATATTATATTATATTATATAATATAATATAATATAATATAATATAATATAATATAATATAATATAATATAATATAATATAATATAATATAATATAATATAATATAATATAATATAATATAATATTATATAATATAATATAATATAATATAATATAATATAATATAATATAATATAATATAATATAATATAATATAATATAATATAATATAATATAATATAATATAATATAATATAATATAATATAATGTAATATAATATAATATAATATAATGCTCGTATTTGGCATTTCATTTTGACGTTTGATTTGAGATAAACAATTCACTTATATGTAAAAATATATGATTACTGGTGCCACGATTTCACTCGTCGAAAAGAAACCGGCTCTCGATAAGCTAAGCAGGAAACTTAAGCTGCAATTGACTGAGCTCGGAAGTTAAAGACCAACGTATCTTACTAATACATTATCGATCACTTAGAGACATATATAGGTGTGAACAAAAGTAAACTTGTACTAAATATCATTATAATTAAATAAGTTAAAGAAATATATAGACAAGTAGGATCGCAAGTTCGGATTTATGAGAGTAGTTTATTTACATATACAATTCAATTCTACATTATAAGAAAAATTTTGTTTAGAGAGGGACGGGACCCGAAAGGACGCATCCAAAGGTTTTATATTTGGTTGTAGATAAGCCCGGTGTAATTACTGGAGTAGAAATAATTTTATAATAAATTTGTTGGCCGAAAACCATGGCACGCTATGCCGAACGTAGAATCCACGAGTTCGAGAGCAACGAACGATTGGCATATTGCGGGGAAAACAGACATTGTCGGAGAAACATCACGGGTAATATTTGCAACCTAGCCGTTACAAAATGTCTCTGGACAGAATGAAACCGCGATATTATAAGTAAATCAGCGTACTTTAATAATTTAATTTTATTGTTGTCCATCGTAACTATGTAACAAGCAACGCTTAAACTTAGGTAATATTAGTCAAGCCGTGCCTTTACTGGAATGGTCAAATGTGGCTAACAAAGACGGATCAACAGTATTAATCCGTCTTTGTTAGAGAAACAATACACGACCAATAGGCAGTACTGATGTCAGTAAAACATGAGGGTGGTGGTGGGAATACACCTCGAGAACAACCAATTTTAGAGGATTTCGTACCGCGCATGAACTTTACTTGCACCGATATTCACGAATTTTGTGCGAAATGGTGGAAGTCAATATCTCCATGATAGCGAACTGGGCAATATTTGGATATGTGATCTGGGCATAAACAATTATAACAGTATCGATTATAAGCTCCAGTATGCCAGCGTTACATTAACATAAATGGTGAAAGATAACAACACGAAAATATGTAGCAAAGACTTAATTATACGCTATCACTAACTTAACAAATGGACCCCTAATTATATGTCGCCATATCACATACATCATCCGTCCTAGTTTCTAAGTAGTAGGTAGTACCCCAAGAAAGGTACCGACTACCTCGTCAATGCTATCCGACAGAGGACACAATGATTGACAATTTTGAAATGCTTATATACGTTAAAGTAGTAGAAAATTTCTCAATTTCATATAAAAAGTAGTCTGCGCTAAAAAAAAAATAGTTGCCGATTGCTAGTGTTTTGGGTACAAACCTATAGATGTAAGACAAACCCCTTAACGTTCCTTACAATCATGGTACAATGAAGAGAAGGTAGGTCAACTTTGAAAAAATTGCAAGTATAGAGGTCTACCTGTTTGGCTTGTAATGTCAGAATTAGTATCAAAACAATAGAAATTCAAACAACTTGTTCCATTTATTTTGAATAAATAATTGAAAAACGCGATAACTGAATGAAAGGTCAACACTTCTTTTCAAAATCATGTACTATATATCTCTAAAGGATTATTCCGCTACAAAAACTCTAGAGTTTGTCGATGCATACGTTGAAATAAACATTTTGAAAACACCCGAATTTGAATATTTTCTGAACAATTTTTTTGTTATTGAAAAGAAAACACATACATAAACAAATAAGGATGACATATTAAGCCAAGAAAATAAAAAAATTAAAATCATATGGTATCATAGCCCTACCTTGATATCATTGTACCATGCTTACAATGATGAGAATAGACCTACGATATCTTCATATTTTGAGAAGAAAGGTGTGTTTTCACGTTACAAGCTTCTAGTTGAGTTTCAATAGCGATTATATTCGGAGGATGCCATTCAGAATTATCTAAACTTAACCAACTAGGAACCGTCCTCAAAGCGAACAATTTGCAAGATCTGTAAACTAAATTCCATGACTTCGATATCAGCTGGATTGTCTTCAGAACTAACAAGAAACCAGTTACTATTTCCTACGTTTTGACAAACTTTGTTGGCTACCAATATTTTCCATGTCGTTGGAGTTTTTCGCAATCAAGCTATCGAGTCGGTCCAGTAATAAAGGTGGGAATACATATAGCGCTTATCTGGCTGGCTTCTGCGGAAATGAGCCTAGGGCCAAAATCAAACTAAGTCAAACCATAAATAATCATGTATTTTACCTTTCGAAGTTTTGGTACAAACATAAAAAAGCTATGCAGTTTTGTCAAAAGGCTTGGTTCAGATTGAACCCAATGCCGAATTTTTTGTAAAGTTAACACGGGGATAGTTTTCAACAAATGCTTGCCATGCATTTTTAGTAACAACGGGAAGTGAATCATTCCAACCAATATTATCTAACCACACTTTTTGCATTATAATTCCTATAGCCCCCGTTATACAGGCCTGTATGTTTTCACCAACACAATTGTAAAAAATTAATTGTTATGATTTTTCTGTCAAAATCGTTTTAGCAGAGTATTTACTTTTATTCGAGCAGTCGGTATTTGCAATTGTACATCACATGAGCACGGTAACCCTTAGAATACCCAAATTATTAATAATAATGTTAGATATACATTGTACAAATACTCGCATACTCTTTTATATTCCCTCCTCTCTTATTTATTGCATTTTATATAGTTTGCCATGTCACATACATTATCCTAACATTCTATGCAATACATAGTTTATTTTTGTAACGTACAGTTAGTTGTCTTTTACTTCTTCTTAAAAAAAAAAAAAACTTGAATTGCTAAACTTAAACGATCCTCGTGTCTCAACAATCATTTCTATTAGGTTATGGGCCTATGCTATCGCATCTAGAGAGGATTTTGTTTTCGCTGTTTCTTGGAGAATAGAATTAAGTATTCTTGGTGCCCGGATTCTGCTATTTGTGCACAATTTCAAATTCTATTGGGAAATTTATCGTGGAAAATTACCCGATTGGAGCGAATCATGGCTGACTCAAAATTGTTGTTCACAAAGGTGAACAGGGATAATTATGAGTTGTGGAAATATAGAATACAGCTGTTGTTGAAGAAGGAAAAAGTGTGGGACATTGTCAGTGATCCTGTGGCGGCGGTTCCTGATGAAAAATGGAATGGATTAGCTGTTGAAGACAGTGAAGTGCATCGTATTGCAAATGCAAAAGCAGCCTGGGATACACTTAAATCATATCATGAAAAATCTTCTTTGAGTAACAAGGTGAAACTTATGAGGAGTATTTGTGAACTGAAGTTACAACCTGGGGAAGATATGGATGCTCATATAACAAAAATGAAGTTGATGTTTACAAAGTTGCAATCGTTGGGTGAAAAATTGTCTGAGTCATGGATTATATCACCCATGGATACCCTGATAACTGCTCTTGAGATAAGAGATGAAAAAGATCTCACAATGACTGTTGTGGAAAATAAATTTTTGGAAGAGCACGAGATATTAAAGAAAAGGCAAGTGAGCAAAGACTCTGTTTTGAAAGCAACAAATAAGTTTGCGCACAACAAAAAGAAAATAATTTGCCACCATTGTCACGGTATTGGGCACATTCGTAAGAATTGTTGGAAGTTAAAAAATAAGCAGTCGGATCAACACAAAGCTAAAATCTTACAAGAAAATGTATGTATGGAAAATGCATGTTTCATAATGAACGGTGCTGAAGGTGAATGGGTTGTTGATTCTGGAGCAACGTGCCATATTTGCAGTGATAAATATCAATTTGTGGAACTTGATACATCGTGGTGTGGGAAGGTGACCGTAACAAATGGTGATGATTCAAATGGTAAAGGGGTCTGTAAAGTATCGATGGTGAATGCCAAAGAGTCTGAAGTAGGCATTACTGTTGGGGATATTTTATACGTTCCATCATTTAAAGGAAATTTACTGTCGGTGAAATGGTTGTCAACTAAGGGTTACGTTTTCTGGTAATATGTGTAGAATACGCGACGATAAGGATTTGGAAATTGGATTAGCGGATTTAGTCAACAATTTGTATCAATTGCGTTGCAAAAGCACAGAGAAGGTAAACGTTGTTTCCTGCAAAATGGATCGTTGTCAACATTATTATCATAAATTGTTTGGACACAGATATATTAATGCTGTTAAATCTATGCAAGTTGGTAAGCTGGAAAAGAATTTTAACATCGTGGACTGTGGCGTAAGAAAGACCTGTGATGTATGTACCAAATGCAAATTGACTCAAAAACCCTTTCCAAAAATGTCAAAGTCAAAAGCACCTGGAAAGAAGTAATATATAATGACATTTATTGACGATTACAGCCGTTACACCGTTGTATATCTTTTACAGACCAGATAATGGTGGGGAATATAAATCTAGACAAATGGCTGATTTTCTTTCTAGTCGTAGTATAAAATCTCAGTTCACTGTGCCCTACTGCCCGCAACAGAACGGCGTGGCTGAACGAAAAAATCGGTATTTATTGGAAATGGCCTGATGTCTTCTGGAAGAAGCTGAATTACCCAAACAGTATTGGGGCGAAGAAGTCATGTGTGCTAATAATCTGCAAAATAGATTGATTTCAAATTCTGTTCCGTGTACCCCGTACGAAAGATGGGAAGGTTCAAAACCGAATATAGCCAACTTTAAGGTGTTTGGAACAAAGGCTTATGTTTTGATACCCCATGAGCAAAGAAAACAGTTCGACAATAAATCTAAGCTTTTAACTATCATGGGATACGACGAAGAAAGCAGAGGACTGCGGTTTGTTGATACCGATACCAATGAGTGGCAATAAGCAGAGATTTTAAAGTTGTAAATTCAAATGAAACCATTGAAGATAAAAGCGATATTGTCAAAGAACCAAGTCAAATAGAAATCGACATTTCGTCAAAACGGGAAATGGAGGAGGAAGAAGCTGTTGCGATTAACTCTTCTGTTGGTCCGTACTGTAGTTTGAGTAGTGGTTTGTACTGTAGTGTGATTTACAAATTAAAAACTAATAGTGACGGCAAAGTTAAACGCTATAAAGCTCGCCTTGTTGCAAAAGGATTTAATCAAAAATATGGGACTGATTATGAAGAAGTTTTTGCGCCTGTAACACGGCAATCAACATTGCGTATATTATTTTCAATTGCTGGACAAAAGAAGATGCCTATTCATCATATGGACGTCAAGTGTTCATTCCTGAATGGTAATTTAAAGGAGACAATATACATGGCACAACCACCTGGTTTTGTGAAGGCCGATTCAAACAAGGTTTGTAAGCTGAAGAAAAGTATTTACGGTTTGAAGCAAGCAGCAAACTTTTGGAACAATGCTCTTAATTACATTTTGATTAATAATGGTTTTTCGAGAAGCAAAGCGAATCCTCGTGTGTACACCAAAATTATCAATGGGGAATAGTTATTTATATTGCTGTATGTTGATGATTTGTTGGTATCTTCGAGAAAAGAAAATCATATTGTGGATGTTGGTAAAATGTTGAAAAAGAAGCAACCGACGACAATTTACGAAGATAACATAAGTTGCCTAAACTTAATCAAGGAGGAGAAATTAAGTAATAGAACAAAATATTACTTCGTAAAGGATTATATTGATAACAAGTAAAAAAGCAGTAAGTTCGGCCGGGCCGAACTTTGAATACCCTCCACCATTTGGAACGAATTAGAAAATTTTCAAAAAAATTAAATTCCAATAAAAAATACTTTAAAATCTTTAAAATATCTAATATAGGAAGGTGTCGATATATGGGGGGATATACGATATTGTGGACTTATAAAGACAAATCTATGTCTGCGTGTAAAGTACTCACAAGGAACACCTTGCATGGATTTTCAGATAATTCCATTGGAAAAGTGGCTAAAATCATCAAAATATCGAATATAGGAGAGTACCGTTATATGGGGGATATGCGATATTGTGGACCTATATAGACAATTCCGTTTCAGGGGTAATGTGCTCACAAAGAACTCCGTGTGTGGATTTTCAGACAATACGATTGGAAAATGTGGCTAAAATCATCAAAATACCGAATATCGCGGGGTACCGTTATATGGGAGCTATACGTTATCGTTAACGTATATAAAGAATTCTCTGTCGGGGGGTAAAGTACCCACAAGGAACTACTTGCGTGGATTTTCAGACAATTCCATTGAAAAATGTGGCTAACATCATCAAACTACCGAATATCGGGGGGTATCGTTATATGGGGGATATACGATATCGTGGACCTGTATAGACAATTCTCTCTCAGGGGGTAAAATACTCACAAGGAACTACTTGAGTGGATTTTAAGACAATTCCATTGAAAAATGTGGGTAAAATCATCAAAATACCGAATATCGGGGGTACCGTTACATAGGGGCTATACGATATTGTGGACCTATATAGATAATTCTATGCCGAGGTATAAAGTACCCACAAGGAACTACTTGTGTGGATATTCAGACAATTCCATGTTAGCCACACATCATCAAAATACCGAATATCGGGGGTACCGTTATATGAGGGCTATACGATATCGTGGATCTATATAGATAATTCTCTGCCGAGGTTTAAAGTACCCACAAGGAACTCCTTGTGTGGATTTTCAGGCAATTCCGATGAAAAATGTGGGTCAAATAATAAAATATCGAATATCGGGAGGTACCGTTATATGGGGGATACACGATATCGTGGACCTGTATAGACAATTCTCTCAATATCGGGAGGTACCGTTATATGGGGCATACACGATATCGTGGACCTGTATAGACAATTCTCTCTCGGTGGGTGAAGTACTCACAAGGAACTACTTGTGTTGATTGTAATACAATTCCATGTCAGCCACACATCATCAACATACCGAATATCGGGGTTACAGTTATATGGGGGATATAGGATATCGTGGACCTATATAGGCAATTCTTTTTGAGGAGGTAAAATGCCCACAAGGGACTCCTTTTGTGGAATTTCAGACAATTCCATTTAAAAATGTGGGTAAAATCATCAAACTATCTAATATCGGGGGTACCGTTACATGGGGGCTATACGATATTGTGGACCTATATAGATAATTCTCTGCCGAGGTATAAAGTACCCACAAGGAACTCCTTGTGTGGATTTTCAGACAATTCTGTTGAAAAATGTGGGTAAAATCATCAAAAAACCAAATATCGGGGGGGGGGGGGGGGGTACCGTTATATGCGATATTGTGGACCTATATAGATAATTCTCTGCCGAGGTATAAAGTACCCACAAGGAACTCCTTGTGTGGATTTTCAGACAATTCCATTGAAAAATGTGGCTAACATCATCAAACTACCGAATATCGCGGGGTACCGTTATATGGGGGATATACGATATCGTGGACCTGTATAGACAATTCTCTCTCAGGGGGTAAAATACTCACAAGGAACTACTTGTGTGGATTTTAAGACAATTCCATTGAAAAATGTGGGTAAAATCATCAAAATACCGAATATCGGAGGTACCGTTACATAGGGGCTATACGATATTGTGGACCTATATAGATAATTCTCTGCAGAGGTATAAAGTACCCACAAGGAACTACTTGTGTGGATTTTCAGACAATTCCATTGAAAAATGTGGCTAACATCATCAAACTACCGAATATCGGGGGGTACCGTTATATGGGGGATATACGATATCGTTGACCTGTATAGATAATTCTCTATCAGGGGGTAAAATACTCACAAGGAACTACTTGTGTGGATTTAAAGACAATTCCATTGAAAATGTGGGTAAAATCATCAAAATACCGAATATCGGGGGTACCGTTACATAGGGGCTAAACCTATATAGATAATTCTCTGCCGAGGTATAAAGTACCCACAAGGAACTCCTTGTGTGGATTTTCAGACAATTCCGTTGAAAAATGTGGGTAAAATCATCAAAATACCGAATATCGGGGGGTACCGTTATATGGGGGATGTACGATATTGTGGACCTATATAGATAATTCTCTGTCGAGGTATAAAATACTCACAAGGAACAACTTGTGTGGATTTTCAGACTATTCCATTGAAAAATGTGGCTAACATCATCAAAATACCGAATATCGGGGGTACCGTTATATGGGGGCTATACGATATCGTGGACCGATATAGCCCATCTTCGAACTTGACCTGCCTGCATACAAAAGAGAGATCTGTGCAAAATTTTAGCTTCCTATCTTAATTCGTTTAGACTGTAGCGTGATTACAACAGACGGACAGACGGACGGACAGGGCTAAATCGTCTTAGAATTTTACGCTGATCAAGAATATATATACTTTGTTGGGTCTAAAATGATTATTTCGATGAGTTACAAACGGAATGACGAACTTAATATACCCTCCATACCTTTTTTGGTGGAGGGTATAAAAAGGTCATCGAATGTAATTATAGTCAGTCCGAAGAAATGCTTGCTGATATGCTGACTAAACAACTACCATTGTCAAAGCTGGAGAAATTTAGAACCTTGGCACAAGTCATGTACAATTGAGGAGGAGTTTTGGTATTTGCAATTGCGCATCACATGAGCACGGTAACCCATGAGAATACGCAAATTATTAATAATAATATTAGATGTGGCAACATTGTTTCTTATGTACATTGTACAAATACACGCATACTCTTTTATGTACTCTCCTCTCTTATTTATTGCATTTTATATATTTTGCCATATCACATACATCATCCTAACATTCTATGTAATACATAGTTTATTTTTGTAACGTACAGTTAGTTGTCTTTTACTTCTTCTTAAATAAAGAAGTTGAATTGTTAAACTTAAACGATCCTTGTGTCTCAACAATCATTTCTAATAGTGAAGGAGGTGCCGTCGGATATTTGTATGAATAGACCGTTCGAAATATTGGAGCGAATGAAAAAACAAACTACATATTTGAAAAAAGTATATCCGATACCGTGGTTTCTATTTACCTGCATCAACATTAGCTGCGCATTGGCCTTTGCAGACCAAAAAACTTTTTTTATGCCATTTTTTTCTGAATCCCTTTATTTGAATTGTATTTAAGTGCCTTATCGATAGCTGCACATTGGACATTCCTGCCTCGAAAATTTGGTAATTTTTTTTAATTTGGTTACAAAAGTTGTATTTATCTGCACAAGAAAATTTTTTGCAAACTCAAAGAAGACACTAAAAACTACCACTTCGTTTTTGTTTTTGTATTCGCAAAAACAATAACAACACAAGAAAAGAGCATGCATTAAAAACATATTCTCGCTTCCTCTCCCACACTAAAAGATGGTTATGCTGGATAAAACACCACTGATGCTCAAATACATATGTTGTGAATTTGTCTCTCTGAGTTTGTCTATCCATTGCTTAACTACTTTTGATGAGCTAAAAGAGAACACTCTTTTGTTTGAAGTTTCGATGACGCTAATGGTGAGCATTGCTTGCCTAGACAATTCATGAGAATTATGAATTATTTATTTTATGTTAAATTGTTGTGTTTAATATAATTAAACCACTTAATAAATGTATTATAAACTTTAAAAGATTCCCCATTGATTTTGGCTGGCTATTACACGTACGTAAGTAAAATAAAGATTGCTGCTTTGTTGTGCACGAATAGAAAATTAAAGATACCTGCACTTTTTGTGCACGTAAGTAAAATTAAAGATACCTGCTTCATTGTGCAGATAAATGCAATGAAGCTACCTGCATTTTGGGCATTGCTGCACAAGATGTCGTGCAATTTTTGATTGTGCAGGTAAGCAAAAAATACTGTATAATAAAATTACAGCAGTAAGATTTAAATTTTACTTATTTTTTATATGTCTTTGTGTCCGCCTCGATATGTATAATTGCCATTTTTAGTACAACCAAAATTTTAAACAAAATTGTTAGAAATTTGCGATAATGTAGAATTATATATTTTTGTAGAGTAATTATATTATCTATCTCTCCCAAAATAAATTATGGTTGAAATAATTGTGCAATTTCTTATTAAGATATCAAACTTTAAGTACGAATTCCCATTACAAATTGATGTTAAAACAAATGTTTCTTAACAATAAATAACAAAATTGAATTTGTTGTAAAAACAGATATGTATATGCATGGTACAATGAATAGAAGGTAGGTCAACTTTAAAAAAATTGCAAGTATAGAGATCTACCTGCTTGGCTTGTAATGTCAGAATTACTATCAAAACAATAAAAAAGCAAACAACTTGTTGCATTGATTTTGAATAAATAATTTAAAACCGCGAAAACTGAATGAATGGTCAAAATTTCTTTTCAATATCATGTTCTATATATCTCTTATGGTTTATTTCGCGACAAAAACTGTAGATTTTGTCGATGCATTCGTTGCAATAAGCATTTTGAAAACACCCGAATTTGAATATTTTCTGAACAATTTTTTAATATTGAAAAGAAGACACACACATAAGCAAATGAAGTTGACATATTAAGCCAGAAAAATAAAAAAATTGAAATCATATGGTAGTTCTGCCCTACCTTGAATTCAATGTACCATGTGTATATGTATGTTTTAGTTAGAAACTTTTTACATCACACATTACACAGTAACAAACAATTTTTTTCAAGCAGATTTTGATGCTTCTATTTTCCTGATTTAAGATAAAATTCAATTAAATTTCTTCAATTACATCTTATATCTGACATGGCAGAGTTACAAAAGGTAAAACAAAGCTAACCCCTAATTAATTATTTTTCTTTTTTGTTCCTATCGAGGAGGACAGAACATATACACAGTGTTTTATGTGTGTGTATTGTTTTGAATAAAAAAGACAATTATTTTAAAATTAGGGCAACAGAAATGTATATTTTTCAAATAAATGGGCAATAAAATTTATAATTTGAGATAAAACAATCTTGTCCTACTATGTTGCACGTTTAAAAAGTCTATTTGGCACAATAAGACTCCAGCAGTTGAAGTTGAACAACCTTTTTTATTGAGCCATGATACCTGATAATTAGAATAAAACCAAATGCACGATTTTGTAATATTTTTAAGGAGTTTGCAATACCTTTTTGAAAATTCACCAAAAACACACGCAAATCTTACAACATTGTTTACTACAGGTGTTTGGTAGCTCCATTAAGGTGAGAATACATGAAATGCTTTTTGACAGGCTTAAGGTGAGAATACATAAAACACTTTTTTGACTGGCTTAAGTCATCGGCTGGCTTCTTCGGAAATAAAAAAGAAGCGTAGGACCAATCATCGAACTAGGTCAACCTAGAACTTCTTTCCCACCTAGCATTTGGTAGATTGTTTTTGAAAAAATCACTTTGGTGAGTCTTCTTTGAGTTCTTTTGGTGACCAAAAAATTGTTAACTGACTTGCATGATCGAAAAGCGACTCGATCATTTAGCGGAATCGCAAATCAATCATTGAGATGTGCAAAATGTGACTATTTTTCCGATATTTATTATCGTATTGCAATCATCTAGAGATTGAAAAATGATTAGTCTTAAAAAGATCTTGCAGCTGTTTGAAAAGTGATCAAAATGATGTATTTTGATCATATTTTGCAAAGATAAGTGCATAAATGCTGCTTGCTTATGCAAGAGTCATTTTGTTTCTGGACTGACTATCAAAAAGTTGAATTATTGTTCATTTACAAAAGTGCTGGAGGCGTCAGCAGCAAAAGTGTATGATATTGGAAAGTGAAAAAAATATGAAAAAGTGTACGTTTATCTCTTTGTTTATTTATTACTTTTTATAAAGAAAATGTCAGCAAGTTAAATTACAAAAATAGAAAATGCTAAAATAAAAACGATGGCAAATAAGAGGAAGAAAATTTAATTTTGCAAAAAAGAAGTAAAACTGAATATCAAAAAAATGAAGAAAATGTCTACAAACGTGAATTGGTGCAGCAAAATGAGACAGAACTTGATTTGTAAGTATAGAAAATTTGGTATTTGATTGATTAATTCACTACTTTATAAACTATTAATACTTACATAATTTTTTGATTAACCTATTTCCAGAAAGTGTTAATTGCAAAAACTGAAAGGTTTTTTCAGATAAATTAGCCTGCCAATACAGGTGGAAGGGGACAAGGTAAATCTGTGTGTAGAATCGTAAACATTCATGTAAGACTCATAAATGAGAAGAAATTAAGACAAAGAGGACTCATAAAAGACTCCTAAATGAATATACATATAAGTGATATATGACACTTAAAAAGCTAATAAATTACTCGCTTACGACTCATAAATGATAAAAAAATGATTTAAAAAAGACACGAAAAAGATTCAAAATTTAAGAGTTTTAGCGCAATAAATTATTAGAAAACGACTCGAAAAAGACTCGTAGAACGATCACAAAATGGTCGAAAAAGACTCTTAACTAATCTAGATGAAGACTCATATGTGATTTATTTAGAAGAGTCGGGGGAGGTCCCGTCTTTATTAGTCATATTCCAGCTTTTTAATCGCACAACCGGATCAAAAAATCGAATATGATTAAAAATGTCAAAAAATGCTGACTGAGAAGAAGACAGCCGGTGACATAGGCCAGTTAAAAAAGCATTTTAGGGTACACAAACCTTTAAGTCATTGGCTGGCTTCTTCGGAAAATAACCAAGGAGAATATGGCCAAAATCGACATAAGTCAGCCTGAAACTTCCTTGTTCCTCTACGAAGAAGCCAGTCAATGGTTTAATGTAAGGTCACATTGGGCAAATATTTGACGGAAAATGTAAACGATTCCTTTGTAACAATCAGACCAACAAATATTATTTAACGACAAATACAAATACAGCTTATTTTGGAAAAACAAAATTATTTGTCAGGAAACAAATATTTTACAAGTGTGCCCATAATGTGAACACTTATAATCAATTATTTTCCTCTTTTTGATCAAACATCTATTTGTCCATGTAAATGTTTTGTAAGGGAAACATCAGTTGAAAACATTATGTTTAATGAATATAATACAACCCATGGTACAATGATATCAATATGATTTAATTTTTTTTTTTTATTTTCTTGGCTTAATATGTCATCTTTATTTGCTTATGTATGTGTTTTCTTTTCAATAACAAAAAAATTGTTAAGAAAATATTAAAATTCGGGTGTTTTCAAAATGTTTATTTCAACGTATGCATCGACAAACTCTAGAGTTTTTGTAGCGAAATAATCCTTTAGAGATATATAGTACATGATTTTGAAAAGAAGTGTTGACCTTTCATTCAGTTATCGCGTTTTTCAATTATTTATTCAAAATAAATGGAACAAGTTGTTTGATTTTTTATTGTTTTGATACTAATTCTGACATTACAAGCCAAACAGGTAGACCTCTATACTTGCAATTTTTTCAAAGTTGGCCTGCCTTCTCTTCATTGTACCATGATACAACCGAATGCAATAAATGGTTTTTTTTTGATACTGATTTTGATACAAACTGAATAGAAGGCCAATATTTCCTTTTCCAAATAATTTTCCATATATATCTTTAATTAACGAAAAAAAATTTACCATAAAATATATTGAAATGTACCAATGTCTTGATGCATTGTGGAATGTGCGGACAGACGCGTATAGTAATAGGGATGAGAAGAAAAAAGATATTAAAAAAATAAATATATTAAAAATAAATATCCTCAAAAAATTTCTGTAGTCATCAACACTACTCATTCGCAGCTCCTTCAATAGGTTTTCATGTGTATATCTTTTGCGCTGTTCATACCACTTTTTCATCCATATTTTCTTTTTCATTTCCAATTTTTTTTAACACAACTGCTGTAACGAAAAGCCACTCATCTTCCGACGACGACGACATGACTGCACTCAACGAAAATAATTACAAAAAGAATGTTTCACAAACTTGTTTGTACATTTGCGGGCAAAACACGAAGGTACACACTAATACATACACACTTGCTTGATAAAAAAATTTGAACATCTCCAGGGCACTTTACCACTAAAAACCATGGTAAAACAATGGGACAATGAACTGTCATACAAGTTTTGGAATTGAAGATGTTGAATAAAAAATAATTAAAACTTGTAAAAATTGTCGCATAAAACAAGTAAAAAATGTACTTATATTTGAAAGAACATTAAAATTTTTTTGACATATCAATATTCCCCGCTGTTCTTCCTACATTTTCATTAATGTGAACACCCATGATTGGTCTGGAGTATAGCAAGTAGTGGTAAAAAACACTATTTATTACAGTGGTACTATGTGCATTGTAAATTTATGGTTTTATCGTTGCTGGTAGGCATCACTGGCAATAAGCTGTATGTAAAAGATGTCATGGTTGGTACCACTGATATAATTTAAGTCATTTAGTAAAGTACACATCGCATCCGTGGTTTTAAAATTACCTTTTTTGTAATAAAGCGCCATAGTAAACAGTCATACTGTGATTGGTATGTACATCAAAATATTTCTTGAAGTGAAATTATATGAACAAGTAATTTTGAATTATGTTTTGACATTGCACAATAAATACTGTGATTGGCCATCGATTTTTTTGCTGTGAAAATCTGTGAATGTTTACATTTCCTTATATACCGACAAATAGAACTATACACGGTGAAAGTGGATAATCAAAAACTTTGAAGTTCAAATTATATATACATTTATATTCGTAAACAAAATTTCTGAAACGAAATGTGTCAGTGAAATGTTAGGAATTTTTGTTAGCAGTATTGCAATCAAAATAATTTTCTAAAAGTATCAAAATTAAAGAGCTCTGTCATACCGACCGCATAGACAATGAATAAGTCTGATATAGCCTTGGAAATCAGGTGGACACTAGTATGAGAGTTAAAATATAAACCTAAATCTTCAAAAAAAAGTTTTTAATGTTTGTATAGCTAGTTTGCTGTTGGAATAGGGTTTACTTAGAATTGTACCGTTATTTGTGTGCCACTACTAAATGGAGCCTGAGTTTTAGTTTTTACACAGATGACTTTGAAAAAAGCCGTCTTGTAAATAAATTCCTTTTGAATGCATACGCAGCAATTTTTATTTTTGGCTCATTTTCCGACATTCGATATTTTTATATTTACGGCTAATTTGCATTTGTTTCATGGTGTTTCTATGTACAATGTGTTTGGAAAAGTCGATCACTTTTCTATGTTTATCTATGTTTAATAAAATTGGGTTTTTACTACTATAAGTTTGCCTGCTTTCATTTCCAGCAATAATTACATCAGTAAGTTATTGCGAGATAGTAGACAAAATGTTACTCGTTTATTGCAAAAAGTATAAATTAAACTTTCTATTTTATTGGGAAACAAATCATTTTTGTTCTTCCTGAATCTGTAAATTTTCAACAAGTTTTTGCATGATCAACATGCTGATTGGGCCCGTCTACCAACTTGATTTTTTTTGACAAATATTCTATTGCTTCTAATATATGTAATATTTTATATTTGAGTCAATAGTGTATTTTCGATCATATCCCTGAAACGGCATTAACGCGATTTGCTGATACTAATTTATGGTCTATGCTAAAACAAACATTCTAAGTATTAAATTTGTTAAAAAAAACTCTTTCACAATCTACTAAGCTTTCTGGGCTTAAATTGAGGACACCAAGCTGATAGCGGAGATTGGTTCTGATTATAACATTATTTTCCGGGACATGTTGTTCCAAAGTTTCCCAAATACTTTTTTTTTTATTCCGCTACCTATTAATGAAATAAACATTTCAAAATGTAGGAACAACTCTAGTTTAGTAAAAACTCTTCGATTTTTTTCGAATTTTTTCCAGGGGTAGGTATTTTTACCGTGATCCCGGGAAACTATTTTTTTTTTCAGGGGGACGGACCCGGGACCACAGATTTTTGACCCGAAAGTCCGGGATCAAGACACCGCCTGGACCCGGATCCACTTACCTGATATAGACAATATGGGTATCGATTGAAAGCTTATGGAAATACCTATCCAACAAGTGGACGTTTATTTTGGACCCGCATTTATAATGAAAGCCCCAAAAAGTCAAAAAAGGGCACATTATGGGGGTCAACAAAATTGTTTCCAAATTATAGCTGACACTTACCTTTCCAAAATGCTACAATTTGTGCTAATACCTTTTTCGGGTCCAGAGATATGGGTCTTTCCATCCGCATAACCCGATTCTAACCAGTTCATTAAAATGATGTTTTCAATAAAAAAAGGGTTTATTTCGCGTAGCAGTCGTCGGAATAACAAAAGTTTTCTAAATTTGGCACTTTTTGAAAATAGCCGGCCTTGAGATTTTCTCCTCTGGGTATGTCCGACACCGGCTAACGCGAACAAAAGGTTTCTAAATTCGGCACTTTTTGTAAATAGCCGGCCTTCGGCCGGGGCTTGAGATTTTCTCCTCTGGGTATGTCCCACGCCGGCTAACGCGGACCAAAGTTGTCTAAATTGGATACCTTTTGTAAATAGCCGGCCTTCGTCCGGGGCTTGGGATTTTCTCCTCTGAGTATGTCCAACACCGGCTAACGCAAACCAAAGATTTCTGAACTTGATGCTTACGCAAATTACACCTTTTTTTTATTGAAAACATAGTTTTAATGAACTGGTTAGACTCGGGTTATGCGGATGGAAAGACCCATATCTCTGGATTCAGTAAAGGTATTAGCACAAATTGTAGCATTTTGGAAAGGTAAGAGTGTCAGCTATAATTTGGCATCAATTTTGTTGTCCCAAATAATGGACCCTTTTTGACTTTTTGGGGGTTTTATAAAAAATCCGGGTCCAAAAAATCGATAATTTGACTATAACATCCGAACCGTAACATCTTACCCCATCATGTGACCACTTGTTGGATAGGTATTTTCAGCTTTCCAACGATATCTATGTATATTGTCTATATCGGGTAATTGGATCCGGGTCTAGTCGGGGTCTTGAACCCGGACTTTCGGGTCAAAAATCTGGGGTCCCAGGTCCCCCAAGAAAAAAATAGTTTCCCGGGATCAGGGTAAAAATACCTACCACTGGAAAAAATTTCGAAAAAACGAAGAGTTTTTACTAAACTAGAGTTAACCAAAAATAATGTATTCCTCTTACACCATAATTCCGAAACATACGGTGTAAAAGTTTATCAAATAACTTTTGTATACACTGCACGATACTATGGAGGGTATGTTAACTTTGTCAGACCCAACAAAGTACATATATTCTTGATCAGCGTAAAATTCTAAGTCAATTTAGCGATGTCCGTCTTTTTGTTTGTTCCTTTCGAACGAATTAAGATAGAAGGCGGCAAACATTAGACAGGTTAGTCTGCAGATCAATGTCTTCATATAGCCTCCATATCACGACACCTCCCTATATTCGGTATTTTTATGATTTAAGCTGCATTAATCACCGGAATCGCTTCAAATTTCGTGTTTAAACATCTTAATGTGAACTATAACCTACCACAAAAAATTACTTATGCAGGTCCTCGTCTTCGTATAGTCCCTTTATAATAGTACCTCCCTATACTCGGTTTCGATGATTTAAGCAACGTTATTCACCGGAACTGTTTTTTCAATACATTATTTTCAAGTTTTTTTTTTAAGTTCTATTCGAATGGTGGACGGTATTAAAAGTTGGGCCCTGCCGAACTTAGATGCTTTTTTACTTGTTATTTTTAATGAACTGCCAAAATGGAAGAATATTTTAATTTTTCTGGGAATGAAATAAACATTTTTGCACATATCATTGCCTTTATGGATTGACTAGCTGAAACCGGTGCGCTTCGCAACCTCTTTCGATTTTATATGCATTTAACATTTTATACACAAATGTATGTTGGTTAAAGAAACTCAAATGTAAATATATTATATTAAATATATTATAATATTTATATATATATATATATATATATATATATATTTTTTTTTTTTTTTTTTTTTTTTTTTTTTTGCACTCCAAAATTTCATTGGAATTTAACATACATATCGTGTTTGGTACATGAAATCGGCCGAAAATATATGTGAGCTATATCCAAATCTGTACCGATTTCAATATAACTTGGCAAATTTATGTTATGCCGAATTTCATTAGAATCGGACATACGTATCGTGTTTTGTGCATCAAATATGTGAAATCGGCCGAAAATATATATTGGAGCTATATCCCAATCTGTACGGATTTCAATATAATTTGACAAATGTATATTCGTTTTTATTTCCGTTACACATTCCAAATTTCATGGAAGTTGGAGATACATAGCGTGTTTTGTGCATCAAATTCATGAAAGCGGTCGAAAATATATATGGGAGCTATATTCAAATCTGAACCGATTTCAATATAATTTGGCAAATTTATTTTTGTTCCGAATTCCGTTACGCATTCCAAACTTGGTGACTGTATCTGTAATCGATCGACAGATTGGGCATATAAAATCTAAATTTTTGGGAGGTACCTCCGATTCTGATGCTATATCAAATTTATATATAGCCTATGTTACTTTCAAGCGATGTTGTAGTACTTGGAAATTTTCAGGAAAATCTGTTCAGTTGTTTTCGAATCCATAAATTACAAACATACAAACATTTTGCTCTTTTATATATATATATTTATGCTTTATGAATAAATTGTTCCTTCGCAACAAATGACTAGTTTTGGAATCATTTTTTTATATAATATATTACATTTATATTTTATTACAGTTGTTGAGAACTTCCTAATTTGAAACCAAATACAAAATAAAAATGATTTCTCTTTTGCAGTGACATTTTTATTGGTAGTAGGTTTAACATAAAATCAACTAATTATTACAACTGTAGTGAAAGAGGAATTTTTATTGACTATAAATATCTATGTCAACTAATTACTGTAATATTAATTATAATAACAAATTATTCTTTATTGATTCCATATAAAATATATTTCAACGAAACAAAATATTGTGTACGGGTTAGAGCGAACTATTCAATAACCTACACAACAATACTGCTCTATCTTAAAAATGAAACAAGCTGCGAAGAAAGAATCCTTTATTACTGCGGATCAAAAGTTTTCTATAAATATAAAAATCATAATAAATCTAAAATCTGAATCTCGTCCGGCCCATTTAATTTAAATTCACCAAATCTTCCTATCTTCTTCCTATATATAACAAACAAAAAGGTTTTTTTCTTCTTCGATACCGGAGTGACCCGAAACCACATTACAGTTTTGGCCAGAGGCTGACAGCTCGTTGTGTAGGTTTATGTGTGTATATTTTTCTGCTTGGGCCACAGCATATCGCCTCACCGACCCTCTCACAATGTTATGCTTCGTCGAAAGGAAATATTTTATATGAAACCAATAAAGAACAATTTGGTATTACAATTAATATTACAAAAATTAATTAACATAGATATTAATAGTCAATAAAAATTCCTCTTTATATGCAGTAGTGATAATTAGTTGATCTATCTACTTAAAAAAATGATTTCAAACTAGTTATTTGGTGTGAAGGAACCTTATTCATAAAGCATTATTTATCACCTCTGTGCAGAAACGTTGCCTTCCGTAACCGATTTTTTAACACCACGCTTCATTAGTGTTTCGAAGTCGGAGCACTACAAAATTTTAACTAATTGATTAAAACATGACTAGCGCTAAGTACTCCGTTTTATCTTGCAACGGTAGAAGCTCACAAAAAAAGATTCAATAATAATTTTAAAATGATAATTTAAAATTACAAGTTTAATAATAGTTAGCACGCCCACATTCCACGAAATAGTTTTAATGATTCAACAGTTTAAAATGAAATGCATTGTTGGATTGTGAAAAATTCTAAGTTCTAATGATTCCATATTCTTGCAACACGTATTACATACTCACTCCAAAAGATCTCCGGTTACAGCTCATTTAGGTAACCGCATAGCCTCATGATGTGTTTGGTTCACTGGTGTCATGAGGAGGCACCCTGTCGCAGTTCTTAGGGTAGCATTCTGGCAGGTCTGAATGTTTTTCCTCTACGTAGCACTTTTGATCGCAGACCACACTGGGGTCGCATTGCTGACCACAGATCGACCTGTCGCGTTATAAGAGGTCAACAATGGCTCATTGTCCGCAACCGAGCGTATTGAGAACCTAATTTCTACCTTTAATTGTATCGCAGATAGCGGTGACTCGCGCGGACGACTTGAGCATGTTGTCGAATGGGGTCCCTAAGATCTTGGGGTAGTTCGTGATCGGTATTATATTTCACGCATTCAGATTCGTTCTCGTCTCCGTAGACCATGTGGTAAAGAGTATGTCCCTTGATTTAGTGGAGGGTATTTTCACACTGATTGCCGTTGATAGGTCAAGGGCTCTCAACACTGTTCTATGACACGGCTGGTTCTGGTTTAATCCTCGACTGTATATAGATATGGCGCGCAATGCTGTTGTGATTCTATGTTGCGTTTCGGATGACATTCGCAACATCATCTCGTTAACAGCCTCCTCGGCGAGAAGAGACGTGATACGATTGTGGCACACATGAATCAAATGGCGAATACTTTCGTAGACGAAATGTTTGTCGAAAAACACATTTCAATTGATTCGTCTTGTGCTTTTGCATAAATTTTGCATATTTTTTAAATGATCTCTAGTACCTTTTCTTTGAATGGCAAAACTTCTAAATACTATGTTTGGGTTTGATCGGATAAAAAAAGAACATGCAAAAATCCAATGACTAACCTCAGTGGATAATTTGAAGGTGTTTGTATGCTACGTCAAGTTTAAGTAGGCCTGATAAACTTTTGATTCTTATACACACGTCATATTTGGTAGAATTCATTGAAGGATGAGATCCGAAAAAAATAATTATAACTATAGCATGAATACAAAATTGTGTGTATTTTATATCTTTTCAGAACGAAAAAATTGTTTATCCCTGCTGATCTGTTGATGAATTTGTTTTAAAAAGCTGACGTAAACATTAAAATAAGGTCATAAAAATGATGACGGAAAAAATCAACTCTCCGCTTGCCGATATTATAAATAAAAGGTAAGTCTGATCGCACAGCGTAAACAACATTTTCAACATCGGCTTTTCATCAAATGTATAAATTTATGTTAAACATTTCAATAAAATCGGTAGCAATTTTTAAGTTGTTTTTGTTAATTTAAATTTACCTGTATTTCTTAAATACGACCTACATGCTACTTGTGTGGGAAGTTAAAATTTATTGTCATTACGTACAATTTTGTGTAAATCTAATGATGTTGCCATAAAACTGTCTGTGACAGAAAATTGTCTATACAGGTCCACGTCTTCGTATACCAAACACTAAAACCTATGACAAAATAATTACTTATGCAGGTCCACGTCTTCGTAGAGCCACTATATAGCGGTACGTCCTGATATTCGGTATTTTTATGGTAAAGAGACATTATAGACCGGAATTGTTTCAAATTTTGTACTTAAATTTCATATGACAAAAAATTGCGTATGCGGGTCCACGTCTTCGTATAACCACCATATAACGATACCTCCCGATATTCGGTATTTTGATGGTTTTAGCGACGTTATTCACCGGAATTGTTCAATTTGTCGTAATGACAGAAAATTGTCTATGTAACTCTACGTCTTCGTATATCTCACATATTTTGATGATATTAGATTAAATATCATTGCACAATAGCCCGTCTGGTTTGTTGAAAATTCCAGGTGACTTCCAGAACTTCTAAAAAGTTTCGGGCTCTTAGGCGAAGCGTTGTTAAGGCTTTTACATAGTTTGACCATATACAAAGTGACTCCTATAATTTGAGATTTATTTGACAACATTTGAGATAGAGCTTTGAAATTTTATGAAAAATATGGAAATAGAGACTTGTTTTCTTTAGTGACTTCTTGACCTAAATATTTAAAAAAATGTGAGAGTCTTCTGTATATATCTCTACTTTTATATACTGCCGAATTTTCCCTGCAATAATGTTAATGTTTGTGAACCAGTTGTTTAAAAAATCTGCAACTGCATTTTTTGACGCAACAGGCATTTTTGAGTGCGAAAACTCCCACCGTAATAAGACTATAATATTCTAAAGACAGAATAAAGAACTTCGCCTTTTTACTTGAAACTAGAAGCCATCTGTGTAATTCCTAGGAATGAATAGAGTGCATGGATTCATTTTTTAATCTAGTCAAGATTAAATAGTGAATCCGTGCACTCTATCCAGTTGTTACGAAATTTGACAAAATGAATAATTGAATATACTTACTCGCAATTTTACTTACAGTAATCTAAACAAAGTTACAAACATTGGCGACGATATGGGCTGGAAATCAAAGCTTAAAATACCACCAAAGGACAATCGCTTTAAGACTAGTGTAAGTAATAAACAATACATAATATAACAATAATAAAATATGAACTGCACACCTTGATTGCTCACTGTCATGCACATTTATCGGATTTAATCCGAAACGTTTCACTCATTTTTAGTTATCTTTTATTTATTATTGGAGAATTCCAATTTCATTCATAATACTCAGTTGTAATTTGAAATTTAAATTTGTAATTGGAATTATTTATACATATTTTTATTATTACATTTTTTAATTTTTTGGTTTATTCTGATAGGATGTTACGGACACTCGTGGAAATGAATTCGAGGAATTCTGTTTAAAAAGAAAACTGTTAATGGGTATTTTTGAAAAAGGTTGGGAACGACCATCTCCCATTCAAGAAGCAGCAATTCCAATAGCTTTAAGTGGAAAAGATATTTTGGCGAGAGCTAAGAATGGTACTGGGAAAACTGGGGCATATTGTATTCCTGTTTTGGAGCAAATCGATCCATCAAAGGATTACATACAGGCCTTAATTATGGTTCCCACCCGAGAACTTGCGCTACAAACTTCACAAATATGTATTGAATTAGCTAAACATCTTGATATTCGAGTTATGGTCACCACTGGAGGTACAATTCTCAAGGATGATATACTTCGTTTGTACCAAAAAGGTAAGTAATATATTTAATTGTTTTTTTAAAGGATCGATCTGTTATTTATAATTTCACATTCCAGTGCAACTTATTATTGCAACGCCAGGGCGTATTCTTGATTTAATGGATAAGAGAGTAGCTGATATGTCGCACTGCAAAATTCTTGTTTTGGATGAAGCCGACAAACTATTATCACTCGACTTTCAAGGCATGCTGGATCATGTTATTTTAAAATTACCAAAGGATCCCCAGATTCTTTTATTCTCAGCTACTTTTCCACTAACTGTTAAGAATTTTATGGAGAAACATTTACGCGAACCTTATGAAATAAATTTGATGGAAGAACTTACATTAAAAGGTGTTACTCAATATTACGCATTTGTTCAAGAACGTCAAAAAGTGCACTGTCTGAATACGCTGTTCTCCAAGCTCCAAATAAACCAATCGATAATATTTTGCAACTCTACACAACGCGTGGAGCTTTTAGCAAAGAAAATCACGGAACTCGGGTATTGCTGTTATTACATCCATGCAAAAATGGCTCAGGCACACAGAAATCGAGTGTTTCACGATTTCCGACAAGGATTGTGTCGTAATCTCGTATGTTCAGATTTATTCACCCGTGGTATAGATGTTCAAGCGGTCAACGTTGTTATTAACTTTGATTTTCCACGAATGGCTGAAACATATTTGCACCGAATTGGTCGCTCTGGACGCTTTGGACATTTAGGTATGTTACTGTAGTCTGAAAATATTATTGTGTAGGCACAAATTCAAATATATTATATATTTTTAGGTATTGCAATTAATTTAATCACATATGAAGATAGATTTGACCTACACCGGATTGAAAAAGAACTAGGAACGGAAATCAAGCCCATACCTAAAGTCATTGACCCTGCTCTATACGTTGCTAATGTTGCCGTTAATTCCGGAGAATCTAGTAATAATGATCTTAATAATTCATGTATTGAAGAAGGAAATGTTAGCAAATAATATGCTATTATGGAAACAAATTATATATAAAATTCTAAAAAGAAATACATTACTGAATTTTTGGATTTTCATTTTTGTAAGATTCACTTTATTATATATTTTTTTAATAAACAAGTTCTGTACAGTTTTTTAGATCTGTATTTAATTTTGAAAAAAAGAAGAAGCGCCCATTTGAATTCGTTTTTCCACACCATTTTTCTTTTCGGTATTAGATTTTGTATCGAAGATGTTTGAAATTAACTACTAAATCGATAGCGGTTTTTTTTCCAACGTTCACATTTTCACCCCTGCCGACCGAGGGGAGGCGACATCTCTTTACGTAGGAATCGCGTAATCGTATCATAATGGGAATTTAGTAGGAAATTGAAAACCAGAAACAGAATTTAATTCATCTGCTAGTTTGCCAAATAATAAAAAATGTATTTTATTTGTTTAAAAATAAAATTATTATAGATTTAATAACTTCTAAACTCAAATCAAAGTCTACATTACAGTACACAGAATTAAAGTCAACATGCATTTTACTAAGAGGCCCATTCGAAAATCGGTATATAATAATTGGTAGTATTCATGGTACAATAAGGAGGTAGAACAGCTTCGTAAAACTGCAGAAATACAGCTCTGAGGCTATGCCCGCTTCCTGTCAGAATTATTCAAAATTATAGGCAACTAGTTGTTTTTATTTATTTCATATTTTTTGTTCATTTTTAAAACGAGTCAAATCGCGAAAGATGAATGAAATGCCTGTATATTCTCTCAAAAATATGATCCTAAGTGTTCAATCTTTAAATTCCATGGTAAATCTCGTTTATATTATTAATGCGCGGCCCGCAATTTAAGTTTCTTCCAATCATTGATTTTGAAATGGATACTACCATGGCACAATAAAAAGGTAGGGTAGACCTCCCAGCTAATTAGAATTTTTTTCTAAGTGTGCCCGACTTCTGCCAATTTTGTGTATTTGTTGTTTTGAAAAATAGAAACAAAATATTTTCAAGATAGATGAGATAGAGCTTTGAAATTTTATGAAAAACTAGCTGACCTGGTCCGCGTTTCCGGCCCGTACTTTTAGTCTTTAATGCATATTTCTTGAAGCATAATAGAACACAGATCTGAATTATGTAAGCGGACCGGGTCAGCTAAACAGTCATGGCAAAAATTATAATAGATAATCACACACCGCCGGTTTTAGATATCTTGAATAGGCTGATCTTAATTTTTCAGCCATAGGCTTTAATTGAGTGTTAAAAACCTATATGATATAGAACATCTATAATAGCCCCGTGTGAAAACTCAGCTCAATTTTTGGTATTATAAAGAGCTTAGCAACATTTTTCATTCAAATGAGCTGTAACTTGGGATTTGTATTTAGAATACCGTGCTGTGTGGTATTTAGTTTTGTCCACCTCATAATTAGGGACATAATGATTTCAGAATAGTCAAAGATAATTACTCTTCTACACCCATTACCGTAAGAATGTAATTTATTTATTTTTGTCATTTAAATAGTGCGTTAGAGACCCCATAAAGTCCATATTTTTTTTCATCATAGTATAATTCAATGACGATCAAAGAAATTAATTTTTTATTTTTTCATGTTTCTGCCAAAATTTCCAACAGAATGAGTCTCATTTCGGAGTTTATGTCATATAGACGTACATCCCATCTACGTTTCCAACCAATATTCTCTTGGGGGTTACAAATTCAATAGATCAATAGAATACAAAATTTTCTTTTTTACCACACATTGGTTGGGAAAGTAGACTTGGAGGTACACTAATGTGGGATCTATTCTCAAATAAATGCCTATATGGACAATTATCTGTAAGAAGATTCCCTACCCCAGAATAGCCAAAATACAATTTTTTAGCCAAATCAATTGCTGAATGTGGTCAAGACCAAGATGGACTCTACTCCGAAAGTTGAAAATTTTATGAGAGGAGGTTTTCTGCACTCTTAATAACAAAGATGCCAAATAAAGGCCTAAAAAATAAATGTCGAAGACCACGAAAATAGTTTAAATCATGTGATGGTTATACCAAAACGTGATCAATTTTTGCGAGGCTGGTTTCTTCTCAAATTACCAACTTTTGCTAAAATGAGTATGCAAAATATGCTTAAAATGTAAACTATACTTGAAATCGGATTGTAACCTTATCCGGCTGTCATATATCATGACCTGCAAAAGCGATTTAAGGTATCTTGCATTTTGAGTTCTCATTGGACGGATTATTGTCATATGAAAGAAGTAGGTCCAAGTAGGTCACTCATTACATTTTTAATATTATTCATTCAGAATTCAAAATAGAAGAGATATAGTATGTCAAATTGAAAAAAAACCTAACTCGGGGTATCACGAACGTTTGTATAAAAAATTATGCAAATCGGTCCAGCCGTTCTCAACTGATTCCATTACCAACCAACAACAATTGATTTTTATATATATAGAAGATTCTAAAAAGAAATACATTACTGAATTTTTGGATTTTCATTTTTGTAAGATTCACTTTATTATATATTTTTTTAATGAACAAGTTCTGTATAGTTTTTTAGATCTGTATTTAATTTTGAAAAAAGAAGAAGCGCCCATTTGAATTCGTTTTTCCGCACCATTTTTCTTTTCTAAATTAAGAATGTGGTTATAATGATTTATGGCATCCAAATGTTATGAATCGATATAGAAAATTTAGATTTTTTATCGAAGATGTTTGAAATTAACTACTAAATCGATAGCGGTTTTTTTTCGAACGTTCACAGTCCCACCCCTGCCGACCGAGGGGAGGCGACCTCACTTTACGTAGGAATCGCGTCGCGTACACATCATGATCCGTATCATAATGGGAATTTAGTGGGAAATTGAAAACCAGAAAGAGAATTTAATTCATCAGCTAGTATGTCAAATAATAAAAAATAAAAATAAAATTATTATAGATTTAATAACTTCTAAACTCACATCAAAGTCTACATTACAGTACACAGAATTAAAGTCAACACGCATTTTACTAAGAGGCCCATGTGAAAATCGGTATATAATAATTGGTAGTATACATGGTACAATAAGGAGGTAGAACAGCTTCGTAAAACTGCAGAAATACAGCTCTATGCCCGCTTCCTGTCATAATTATTCAAAATTATAGGCAACAATTTGTTTTCATTTATTTCATATTTTTTGTTCATTTCTAAAATGAGTCAAATATCGCAAAAGATGAATGAAATGCCTGGATATTTTCTCAAAAATATGATCCTAAGTGTTCAATCTTTCAATTCCATGGTAAATCTCGTTTATATTTTTAATGCGCGGCACGCAGTTTTAGTTTCTTCCAATCATTGATTTTGATACTTCCATGGTACAATAAAAAGTTAAGGTAGAGCTCCCAGCTGATTAGAATTTTTTTCTAATTGTGCCCGACTTCTGCCAATTTTGTGGATACTACCATGGTACAATAAAAAGGTAAGGTAGAGCTCCCAGCTGATTAGAATTTTTTTTAAGTGTGCCCGACTTCTGCCAATTTTGTGTATGAAAATAAAAACAAAATATTTCCAAGATAGATGAGATAGAGCTTTGAAATTTTATGAAAAATATAAAAATAGACATTTATTTGACTTCTTGACCTAAATATTTAAAAAATGTGAGAGTCTTCTGTACATATCTCTACTTTCATATTCTGCCAAATTTTCCCTGCAATAATTTTAATGTTTGTGAACCAGTTGTTTAAAAAATCTGCAACTTTTTTGAGTCCGAAAACTCCCACCGTAATAAGACTATAATATTCTAAAGACAGAATAAAAAACTTCGCTTTTTTACTTGAAACTAGAAGCCATCTGTGTAATTCCTAGGAATGAATAGAGTGCAGGGATTCACTATTTAATCTAGTCAAGATTAAATAGTGAATCCGTGCACTCTATCCAGTTGTATCGAAATTTGACAAAATGAATAATTGAATATACTTACTCGCAATTTTACTTACAGCAATCTAAACAAAATTACAAACATTGGCGACGATATGGGCTGGAAATCAAAGCACAAAATATCACCTAAGGACAATCGCTTTAAGACTAGTGTAAGTAATAAACAATACATAATATAACAATAATAAAATATGAACTGCACACCTTGATTGCCCACTGTCATACACATTTATCGGATTTAATCCGAAACGTTTCACTCATTTTTAGTTATCTTTTATTTATTATTAGAGAATTCCAATTTCATTCATAATACTCAGTTGTAATTTGAAATTTAAATTTGTAATTGGAATTATTAATACATATTTTTTTATCAATATTTTTTTTATTACATTTTTTAATTTTTTGGTTTATTCTGATAGGATGTTACGGACACTCGTGGAAATGAATTCGAGGAATTCTGTTTAAAAATAAAACTTTTAATGGGTATTTTTGAAAAAGATTGGGAACGACCATCTCCCATTCAAGAAGCAGCAATTCCAATAGCTTTAAGTGGAAAAGATATTTTGGCGAGAGCTAAGAATGGTACTGGGAAAACTGGGGCATATTGTATTCCTGTTTTGGAGCAAATCGATCCATCAAAGGATTACATACAGGCCTTAATTATGGTTCCCACCCGAGAACTTGCGCTACAAACTTCACAAATATGTATTGAATTAGCTAAACATCTTGATATTCGAGTTATGGTCACCACTGGAGGTACAATTCTCAAGGATGATATACTTCGTTTGTACCAAAAAGGTAAGTAATATATTTAATTGTTTTTTTAAAGGATCGATCTGTTATTTATAATTTCACATTCCAGTGCAACTTATTATTGCAACGCCAGGGCGTATTCTTGATTTAATGGATAAGAGAGTAGCTGATATGTCGCACTGCAAAATTCTTGTTTTGGATGAAGCCGACAAACTATTATCACTCGACTTTCAAGGCATGCTGGATCATGTTATTTTAAAATTACCAAAGGATCCCCAGATTCTTTTATTCTCAGCTACTTTTCCACTAACTGTTAAGAATTTTATGGAGAAACATTTACGCGAACCTTATGAAATAAATTTGATGGAAGAACTTACATTAAAAGGTGTTACTCAATATTACGCATTTGTTCAAGAACGTCAAAAAGTGCACTGTCTGAATACGCTGTTCTCCAAGCTCCAAATAAACCAATCGATAATATTTTGCAACTCTACACAACGCGTGGAGCTTTTAGCAAAGAAAATCACGGAACTCGGGTATTGCTGTTATTACATCCATGCAAAAATGGCTCAGGCACACAGAAATCGAGTGTTTCACGATTTCCGACAAGGATTGTGTCGTAATCTCGTATGTTCAGATTTATTCACCCGTGGTATAGATGTTCAAGCGGTCAACGTTGTTATTAACTTTGATTTTCCACGAATGGCTGAAACATATTTGCACCGAATTGGTCGCTCTGGACGCTTTGGACATTTAGGTATGTTACTATAGTCTGAAAATATTATTGTGTAGGCACAAATTCAAATATATTATATATTTTTAGGTATTGCAATTAATTTAATCACATATGAAGATAGATTTGACCTACACCGGATTGAAAAAGAACTAGGAACGGAAATCAAGCCCATACCTAAAGTCATTGACCCTGCTCTATACGTTGCTAATGTTGCCGTTAATTCCGGAGAATCTAGTAATAATGATCTTAATAATTCATGTATTGAAGAAGGAAATGTTAGCAAATAATATGCTATTATGGAAACAAATTATATATAAAATTCTAAAAAGAAATACATTACTGAATTTCTGGATTTTCATTTTTGTAAGATTCACTTTATTATATATTTTTTTAATAAACAAGTTCTGTACAGTTTTTTAGATCTGTATTTAATTTAAAAAAAAAGAAGAGGCGCCCATTTGAATTCGCTTTTCCACACCATTTTTCTTTTCGGTATGGCATCCAAATGTTATGAATCGATATAGAAAATTTAGATTTTGTATCGAAGATGTTTGAAATTAACTACTAAATCGATAGCGGTTTTTTTTCCAACGTTCACATTCCCACCCCTGCCGACCGAGGGGAGGCGACATCTCTTTAGGTAGGAATCGCGTAATCGTATCATAATGGGAATTTAGTAGGAAATTGAAACCCAGAAACAGAATTTAATTCATCTGCTAGTTTTGCAAATTTCAGATCATTAAGCTCGTCTCGAAAGAGAAAACAAACACTTTAATCATAAAACATATGATCTTCGCCTTAACAAGGCAAAACTCAAAAATTCAGCCGAGCCTGGCTGTGGGATTTGAACCGCGGACCTCTGTGTGCAGCCAACTAGAAGTTGCCGTCTCTACGTTCAGAGCCATTAACCCGTCTTCCTAAAGCAGCACTAAAACAAGTGTATGCATTGGAAGCAATGTAGTTGTTGTGGACAAAAAATCCATCACTACAAAAACAAAAAAAAAAAACGTTGCTGTGAAAAAGATCTGCCAATAGAACTTGAGTCGAACCTGGAGTGTTTCTAGTGTATAATTCGCATATGCTAATTTGCAATAAGTTCGAAATATATACTACTTTCCAGAGAACGGCCCTTGTAAGCCATCATCCACATCAAATATGCCTGATGAGCCGCTTAACCAACGGCGAAACGCGTCGCATAGTGGTGAGTGTGTGATAGTGTCTATCTGGCTTTCCTTTTCACTGCAAATTTCAGATCATTAAGCTCGTCTCGAAAGAGAAAACAAACACTTTAATCATAAAAAATGTATTTTATTTGTTTAAAAATAAAATTATTATAGATTTAATAACTTCTAAACTCATATCAAAGTCTACATTACAGTACACAGAATTAAAGTCAACATACATTTTACTAAGAGGCCCATGTGAAAATCGTTATATAATAATTGGTAGTATCCATGGTACAATAAGGAGGTAGAACAGCTTCGTAAAACTACAGAAATACAGCCCTGAGGCTATGCCCGCTTCCTGTCAGAATTATTCAAAATTATAGGCAACAAGTTGTTTTCATTTATTTTATATTTTTTTTGTTCATTTTTAAAATGAGTCAAATAACGCGAAAGATGAATGAAATGCCTGGATATTCTCTCAAAAATATGATCCTAAGTGTTCAATCTTTCAATTCCATGGTAAATCTCGTTTATATTATTAATGCGCGGCCCGCAATTTAAGTTTCTTCCAATCATTGATTTTTAAAATATTTTGTTTTTATTTTTCAAAACAGAGGTGAGATTAACGAAATTTAAGCTTTATGAGTCGGAAGAACATCAAGGTCGCAGCGATCCAGGAAACGAAGCTGAGTACCACCTGCAGGCTTCAAAGTTGTGATGGATACAACGTACTGAGGAAGGATCGCTCCAGAGGTGGAGGATTAGCGTTCCTATTGCACCACGCTGTCCAGTACAGACCTATCTCGCCTGAGCTTGATTCTAGTGACCCGTACATGGAATGTATGGGGGTAGCGGTCAAGTGTGGAACCGCCGATGTAGAGGTTAAATAGCTGTGCCCCACGTTATATGCCTAATATCAGTTCACTACTGGTAGGCAATAACCGTCTGGTGCTAGGGGATTTCAATGCCCATCATCAATTATGGCATTCCGTCCTAGGTAATGACCAGACCACGTTTTACACAGTGAATGAGGACGCGCCCACCAGAATAAGGGGAGACTGCCACAGTTCACCGGACATATCCATCGTGTCCCCAGGTCTGACGAATGACGTAACTTGGCAATCAGTCATTTCTCTATGCTCAGACCACCTCCCCATTATTATCGCCATCAACAGACCACCCGATTTCATTGACTCTGAACGCCGCACTTTCCTTAACCACGGGAAAGCCAATTGGCAAGAATTCAGAGAGTATACCAATCGCCGCTTCAGAGAACTGCCCAACCCATCTGATGTTCAGGCAGCAGATAGGTGTTTCCGGGACATCATCAAAGCTGCAGCCGCTCGTTATATACCTGCTGGTCGAATAACTGAAATAGGACCAAATTTCCCAGCAGAGGCAGCGGGATTAGCAAACGAGATGAGCTTCGCCGTACTAACCCTAATAACCACAGAGTCAGGGAACTTACTCTGGAGGAAAACAGGTTAGTAGGTGAGCATAAGCGGAAAATTGGTTAGAACATCTGAAGCATTGCAACATCAGTACCGGAACGAGTAAATTGTGGGCTACGGTTAAGTCGCTCTCGAACCCTGGGAAAAGGACGATCGGATCAGAAGTGCAAAGTCATCCAAAGCCCTTGGTCTCAATGGTGATGTTGAAGCAACTGGATGAACCAGGAGTTGAGTATCTTACAAAGCTCCTCAATCTGTCGTTAGCCACCCTGGTAGTTTCCGATGCCTGGAAAATGGGCAGGGTGGTCCCGCTACTGAAGCCAGGCAAGGATGCCCGCAAAAGTGTTTCATACAGGCCGATATCACTTTTATCACCAGTAGCAAAGACGCTTGAGGCTTTACTCCTCCCCAGCATAAGAGAGTGTTTCCCAGTAGCCGATCATCAACACGGATTCCGAAAATTGCACAGCACAACAAAAGCTTACACGTCATTTCCACACATGTCAGCAGAGGTCTCAACCAGAACAGGCCGTGCGGTATTAGGGGTCACATTCGATAGCCTCTTTAAGTCGTCCGCGCATACCACAGCTATCTGCGACAAGATTAGAAGTAGGAACAACGTCCTCAAGTCTCTGGCCGGCAGTACTTGGGGAGCTGATAAGGAAACCTTGTTGACCTCTTACAACGCGATAGGCCGGTCTGTGGTAAACTATGCGGCTCCGGTGTGGTCCGCCAACGTCAGTGCTACGCAGTGGAAAAATGTTCAGTCCTGCCAGAATGCCGGCCTTAGAACCGCAACAGGGTGCCCTCTCATGACACCTGTCGATCACCTACATGAGGAGGCGAAGTTCTCACCGGTGAGACAACATAACAAAATGCTGTCAATGCAATACCTGCATGGGTGTTATAGACAAAGCCATCCGAATCACCATCTTGTGGATAGGCAACCTTCGCCCAGGCACGTTAGGAAAGATCTTCATGATCTAGAGAGAGAGAGAGGTATAAGAGAGAGCCTCTAGATCAACAGGTCCATCAAGCGGGACTGATTAGTATTCACTCTAATGCAGTCTCAGAAGCCATTAAAGGATATAGAGTGAATACTGTGCTAGGAGACCATCCCTCTCCCGTCGCAGCTGAAGAACGAGAGCTGCCCCAACAAACTCGAGTAGTTTTGGTTTAATTACGATCCGCCTAAATTCCTACTGGGCCCGGATTAACAGCGACGTGCAGAACATCTGCCCAGCATGTGGCACAGGCCCACATTCACGCTGCACCTATTTACCCAGCCAAGCCTACTCACCTAACTCTAGTCTCATTATGGACACAACCCATACAGGTTGCATCCTTTTTGAGACTGGACTTAGAGGCAGAACCTGATTGAATTGAGTCAGAAAATGGAAACCGAACGAACACAGATGTATGAGCTGCTACAACAACAACACTTGATAACGAATGACCGTCAATATTATATTGCAATATCAGAGAAGAAGCAAATATGCTTACATTTGCTTAAATTTAAATTCATACAATTTAACCTGCATCATTGAAAAAGGCTACCTAAATTGTTATGAAGTAAGCTAGCTTGTTTATCACAATTATGGGAAATTAATAATTTAACATCATTTGCGTACATTAACAATTTCGAATAATTTATGGAATTAGGTAAATCGTTGATAAAAAATAAGGAGGACCGGTCCAAGGTGACTTCCGGAACTCCCGATGGAACTTTAATCGATTTAGATAGATAGACTTCAAACAAAACTAGTTGTTATCTATCTTGTAAGTAAGATGATATCCATTTGACTGAGTTTGTCCTGAAACCCATATAATTAAATTTATATATTAGGAGTTCATGGTTAACCCTATATTAAAACTTTACTAAAGTCAGTATAAATTGTGCCCTTTTATTACTGTTGACGTAAATTGTATAAGATCGCTAAGTATTGCGTCTTATCTTGCAACGACAAAAAATCATAAAAAAGATACAATAAAAAAATTAAAATGTTAAGCTCTAAAATAGTACAATAAAAAAAGCAAAAATTCTCAGTTCAAAAGGTAAATGATTCTATATTCTCACAACACGTATTTATCAAAAATATTCACTACATGGCCAGAAAGGTGCTTACAAAATTTCACACCAAAGACAAATTTATCTCAAATGAATAATTTTTGTTTGAGGAAAAAAAACTGGGTTTCAGTTATGGGTAACGTGACCATACGTCCCGCTTTGGGCGGGACAGTCCCGCTTTGAGGTTATCTGTCCCGCTGTCCCCAGCGAGAGCAAAAATGTCCCGCTTTCGAAAATACTGGATATTGATGAAAAATATATGAGTTATTTTTTTCCCCGTGAACATATAATTTATTTGCATAGTTTTTTTCAAGCAACATTAACATTAAAATTAACTCGAAAGATTTTGTAATGCTAATGCTGGAGTTAATGTCGACGTCGTCGACGGCGTCAAATGTCAAAAAAATTGAATCGTATGAAATTTTACGAGAGCAGTTAATCTTAACGCCGTAAGAAATTCGACGCCGAAAAAGTTCAATCTGTTTCAACTTTTTCGGCGTCGTCGACGGCGTTGACATTAACTCCAGCATAACAAGGGAAATCACCAAATTAAAAATGCTTATAAAAACAGAAAAAGTTTCTGTCACTCTGTCAGTACCCTAAGCATAGACGCTCTAAATTGTTCTGGTATCTTTTCATCGCGGAGTCGGAGAAGGCGAGCAAAGTCAAACAATTTATTTTCAATGTTAGTGATTGTAACATTACAATAATGCCTAAACGCAAGTGTACTTTTAACATTTCTTTGCAAAATAAGTATCCATTTATAAAACAAAGAAGTGGTGAATCAGACGTTACGTGTGAAAAATGTCGTACTGAGTTTAGTGTTGGACATGGTGGTGCCAGTGATATTGAGAAGCATTTAAAATCGGAAAAACACAAGCTTTCTAAACTAGCTGCCGCTTCAAGCTCGTCAATGCCTTCTTTTTTTAAAAGAACAAATTTGGCGACTTCCAAAGACTTGGATATAGCTGCAGCGGAGGCTGCGTGGGCGTACCACACAGTGCAAGAAAACCACAGTTTTCGTTCGAATGACTGTGCTTCAAATCTAATACAAACATGTTTTGAGCAAAAATTTAGATGTGCCCGTACAAAATCACAAGCTATAGTTGTAAATGTGCTGGCACCTATGGCGATGGACGAATTGAAAGAACACCTTCACGAAGCCCACTGCATATCTTTATTAACCGATGCTTCCAATCATGGCTCAATAAAATTATTCCCTGTTTTAGTTCGCTATTTTGTACCATACGAAGGCGTGAGAGTCAGGATTTTAGAGTTTCAAAAGCAGCCAGGCGAATCATCTGATATAATTGTGGATTATTTGAAAGAAGTATTATCTTGCAATGATTTGAATAAGAAAATTGTGGCATTTTGTGCAGACAATACAAACTGCAATTTCGGAGGAAAGAATAGAAAAGGGATAAATAATGTTTACGCGAAATTGAACCTATCCGTCGGAAGGCAGCTCATTGGGATTGGGTGTGGAGCCCATATAATTCATAATGCTATCAAAACAGCCGCAGATTGTCTCCCTGTTGACTTCGAATGCATCATTGTGAAAATTTATTCATTCTTCTACATCTACAGCATTCGGGTAGAAGTTCTGAAAGAGTTCTGTGATTCCACCGACACAGAGTATCAGAAACTGTTGGGCTACAGTAAAACAAGGTGGCTTGCTTTAATGCGGGCGCTTGAGAGAATTTCAAAAATGTTTCAGCATTTGAAAACCTATTTTCTGAGCATAGATAAATGCCCTACTATTTTAAAAACGTTTTTCGAAAATCCCAGCTCTGAATTGTGGTTATATTTTTTGCACGCGCAGACAGCGATTTTTCATCAAGCCGTGTTGAAAATCGAGGGACAAAACGTGTCCGCAATAGAGTCTGCGAATGAAATTAATCGTCTCCGAGATAACTTAGAACTTAAAGAGAATTCGATTTTCCTTCCTCATTCCGTCCGCAATCTACTGGTAAAATTACAAAAAACTGACGTTGCTGTTGATGAGCAGAATGTGAAAACTGCGGCAGCGGATTTTTATAAGACAAGTAAAGAATACTTGGAACAGTGGTACCAGTTCAATGCACAACTAGCAGTATTTGAATGGTCAAATTTGAGAAAAGTCCCTACTTGGGAAGACGTACAGAATGTGACGGATTTGCTGATCACACAAAGATTTCTTAGCAGTAGCCAAGATACGGAGGTGTTCGATGAGTTTTCGCTTATTTCCAGTTACGTCACAGTTGAAAAAATCAAAAGTTGGAACGATGAGAATGTTGCTACTGAAGACCGTTGGGTGGAGCTGTTTAAACACTTCCGTGCTAATAATCTCAACTGCACAAACTTTCGCACAATTATTGAGTATGTTTTATGTATGCCTGGAAGTAACGCACCTGTCGAAAGAGTTTTTTCCCTAATGAATAAAATATGGACAAGTGAAAAAACGCAGTTAAGTGTGACAGTTTTTAAAGCTATTTTAATTACTAAGACTAACATCAACAAACAATGTAATCAGCTCCATTCCTACTTGAAAACTAGACCCGATATTTTAAAACTAATTTGCTCTGCTGACAAATATAAAACAAATACTTAGACATAAGATTAATTTCATAAATTAGATTTATACGTATTCTCTCCGTTTTTGAATAAAATTTGTTTTTAAATGCATATTTTTTTTTTTTACAAAATTCCGCAGGCGTCCCGCTCTGACGAAAAATATAAATGGTCACATTAGTTATGGGCAACATTTTTATACCCTCCATCATAAATAGTATGAAGGGTATAGTAGTTTGTCATTTCGTTTGTAACTAATGTTTACTAATGTAATTTTTCTTGAAATGTTTTAAGATTCTTCCAAATGGTGGAGGGTTTTAATTGGCTTCGTCAATTGAGAAACAAGTATGATTTGCAAATTATTTTAAATAAGAAAGGACATTTAATTATGTATTTGTTATTAAAAAATTGTTATTAAAACAACTAATTTGACGTTATTTTTATACCCTCCAGCATACTATGCCATTTGTAACTCCTCGAAATACTTATACTTGATCAGTGTAAAATTATAAGTCGATTTAACGTTGCCTGTCTGTTGTAATCAAGCTATCTTTAGAATGTATAGATATAGAAGGCTAAAATTTTGCACACATGTGTATTATGCCAGTAGGCCGGTTAAGTTCGTGAATGGGTCATGTCGGTCGACGTTCCCTCTTATTTAAAGGTCGTAATAGGTATTACAGCCTAGGACGGAAATATTGTGTGTCCACGTCTTCGTATAGCCCCCATATAACGATACTTTCCGACATTTGGTTTTTTAGCAAGATTTTACTGACATTATTAACTGGAATTGTTTCAAATTTGTTGAAGTTTGTAATGGGTGCTACAGTCTATTACAAAAAAGGGTCTGTGCAGGTCCATGTCTTCGTATAGCCCCCATATAATGGTGCCTCCCAATATTCAGTATTTTGGTGATTATATCGACATTTTTTACCGGAATTGTTTAATGTCGTAATTGAAGTTCGTAATGGGTACTACAGCCTATGATAAAAAATTACTTACAAAGGAACTCGTCTTCGTATAGCACCATATATCGTTTGAGAAATATATTTTACGGATTTTTTTTTTTTTGAAATTTGTCAAGTTCCTTCAAAATGGTGGAGGGTATTAAAAGTTCGACACGGCCGAACTTAGCTGCTTTTTTAATTGTTAAAATTTTCGATTTAAATGACTTCATAATTTTCACCCAGACTTCCTGAAACGACCTCTACTAATTCTAATTACTTTTTTCGGTGATAAGCGGCGAGAAAGGTTCGTTCGTTTGCTTTCCCAGTTGAAGTTCGTAATGTTCGTTTGCTTTCCCAGGAATAGTTTCAAATTTCATATTTAAAGTTCGTAAAATATAAGTGTATATCCCTTTATTCGGTATTTTTATGATATAAGCGCAACCATTCATCTGAATTGTTTCAAATTTCGTAATTGAAGTTCGTAATACACTACAGCCTGTGACAAAAAAGTACATATGCAGACTCACTTTTTCGTATAGCCTCTATATAACGGTATCTCCCAATATTCGCTATTTTCAAGATATAAGCGACAATATTCTCCGGAATGGTTTTAAATTTCGTACTTCAAGATCTAAATGGGTACTGCAGCCTATGACAAAATTTTACGGATTTTTTTTTTGAAATTTGTCAAGTTCCTTCAAAATGGTGGAGGGTATTAAAAGTTCGACACGGCCGAACTTAACTGCTTTTTTAATTGTTAAAATTTTCGATTTAAATGACTTCATAATTTTCACCCAGACTTCCTGAAACGGCATAGTCGACCTCTACTAATTCTAATTATTTTTCGATGATAAGCGGCGAGAAAGGTTCGTTCGTTTGCTTTCCCAAGAATAGTTTCAAATTTCATATTTAAAGTTCGTAAAATATAAGTGTATATCCCTTTATTCGGTATTTTTATGATATAAGCGCCACCATTCATCGGAATTGTTTCAAATTTCGTAATTGAAGTTCGTAATACACTACAGCCTGTGACAAAAAAGTACATATGCAGACTCACTTTTTCGTATTGCCTCTATATAACGGTATCTCCCAATATTCGCTATTTTCAAGATATAAGCGACAATATTCTCCGGAATGGTTTCAAATTTCGTACTTCAAGATCTAAATGGATACTGCAGCCTATGACAAAAGTTTACATATGCCAGCCTTCGATTTCACATATTTGATGCACCTGACACGATACATATGACCGATTCTAATGAAATTCAGAATGTGTGGCTGAATTTGGTTACAATAATAAATTTGACAGATTAATTGGAAATTGGCTAAGATTTGAATATATATATATTCTCGGCTGATTTCACATATTTGACGCAGCAATTTCAAATAAATATGAAAGGTGTGACGGAATTCGGTGTTAAAATAAATTTTGTCAAGTTGTATTGAAATCGGTTCAGGGGCCAAATCACCGCATTCGTCATCGAGTTCTGTTTCGTATAGAGAAACATTTCGATCGCTGTAAATTTTTGGATCACCGCATTCGATCGCAATGTATTTTGTCTACTACTTTTTTTACATTGCTGTAAGGAAAGGAAAAATATAAATAAATATAAATATATAAATAAGGAAAAATATTCTTGACAAATTCATTCCTTTAACATTGCCTGAAGTGATGTAAGTGATTCCATTTAAAATATAATAAAACTTACACTTTCACTAAATTCTTGCTTCTTTTTGTTTGCCTTTTTTTCGCACTAAAAATAACTACATACTTTGTTTTCGATAGCATACAACCTATCGTGCATATATATATATATATATATATATATATATATATACCAGACACGATATATATGACCGATTCTAATGAAATTCAGAATGTGTGGCTGAATTTGGTTACAATAATAAATTTGACAGATTAATTGAAAATTGGCTAAGATTTGAATATATATTCTCGGCTGATTTCACATATTTAACACATCAATTTCAATGAAATATGGAAGGTGTGACGGAATTTGGAGTTAAAATAAATTTTGTTAAATTGTATTGAAATCGGTTCAGGGGCCAAATCACCGCATTCGTTAGCATACAACCTATCGTGCATATATATATATATATATATATATATATATATATATATATATATATATATATATATATATATATATATATATATGCACGATAGGTTGTTGCTGTAATACCTATAACGAACTTTAAATAAGAGGGAACTTCGACCGACATGACCCATCCACGAACTTAACCGGCCTACTGGCATACTACACAAAATTTTAGCCTTCTATTTCTATACATTCTAAAGATAGCGTGATTACAACCGACAGGCAACGTCAAATCGACTTATAATTTTACACTGATGAAGTATAAGTATTTCGAGGAGTTACAAATGGCGTAGTCCGCGTTGCCACACACCAATTTCAATGAAATATGGAAGGTGTGACGGAATTTGGAGTTAAAATAAATTTTGTAAAATTGTATTGAAATCGGTTCAGGGGCCAAATCACCGCATTCGTTAGCATACAACCTATCGTGCATATATATATATATATATATATATACATATATATATATATATATATATATATATATATATATATATATATATATATATATATATATATATACATATATATATATATATATATATATATATATATATATATATATATATATATATATATAAGTATGTAGTGATTTTTTGTGCGGAAAAAGGGCAAACAAAAAGTAACAAGAATTTAGTGAAAGTGTAAGTTTTATTATATTTTAAATGGAATCACTTACATTACTTCAGGCAATGTGATGCGGTGATCCAAAAATTTACAGCGATCGAAATGTTTCTCTATACGAAACAGAACTCGATAACGAATGCGGTGATTTGGCCCCTGAACCGATTTCAATACAATTTAACAAAATTTATTTTAACTCCAAATTCCGTCACACCTTCCATATTTCATTGAAATTGGTGTGTTAAATATGTGAAATCAGCCGACAATATATATTCAAATCTTAGCCAATTTTCAATTAATCTGTCAAATTTATTATTGTAACCAAATTCAGCCACACATTCTGAATTTCATTAGAATCGGTCATATATATCGTGTCTGGTGCATCAAATATGTGAAATCGAAGGCTGGCATATGTAAACTTTTGTCATAGGCTGACGTATCCATTTAGATCTTGAAGTACGAAATTTGAAACCATTCCGGAGAATATTGTCGCTTATATCTTGAAAATAGCGAATATTGGGAGATACCGTTATATAGAGGCAATACGAAAAAGTGAGTCTGCATATGTACTTTTTTGTCACAGGTTGTAGTGTATTACGAACTTCAATTACGAAATTTGAAACAATTCCGATGAATGATGGCGCTTATATCATAAAAATACCGAATAAAGGGGTATACACTTATATTTTGCGAACTTTAAACATGAAATTTGAAACTATTCCTGGGAAAGCAAACGAACATTACGAACTTCAACTGGGAAAGCAAACGAACGAACCTTTCTCGCCGCTTATCATCGAAAAAATAATTAGAATTAGTAGAGGTTGACTATGCCTTTTCAGGAAGTCTGGGTGAAAATTATGAAGTCATTTAAATCTAAAATTTTAACAATTAAAAAAGCAGTTAAGTTCGGCCTTGTCGAACTTTTAATACCCTCCACCATTTTGAAGGAACTTGACAAATTTCCAAAAAAATCCGTAAAATAAATTTCTCAAATGATATATGGGGCTATACGAAGACGAGTTCCTTTGTAAGTAATTTTTTATCATAGGCTGTAGTACCCATTACGAACTTCAATTACGACATTGAACAATTCCGGTAAAAAATGTCGATATAATCACCAAAATACTGAATATTGGGAGGCACCATTATATGGGGGCTATACGAAGTCATGGACCTGCACAGACCCTTTTTTGTAATAGACTGTAGCACCCATTACAAAATTCAACAAATTTGAAACAATTCCTGTTAATAATGTCAGTAAAATCTTGCTAAAAAATACCGAATATCGGAAAGTATCGTTATATGGGGGCTATACGAAGACGTGGATACACCATTGTTCTGTCCTACGCTGTAATACCTATAACGAACTTTAAATAAGAGGGAACTCCGACCGACATGACCCATCCACGAACTTAACCGGCCTACTGGCATACTACACATGTGTGCAAAATTTTAGCCTTCTATTTCTATACATTCTAAAGATAGCGTGATTACAACCGACAGGCAACGTCAAATCGACTTATAATTTTACACTGATGAAGTATAAGTATTTCGAGGAGTTACAAATGGCGTAGTCCGCGTTGCCGGCCCGTACTTTTAGTCTTTAATAAAGCATAATAAATTAAAGCATAATAGAACACAGATCTGAATTATGTAAGCGGATCTTAATTTTTCAGCCATAGGCTTTAATTGAGTGTTAAAAACCTATATGATATAGAACATCTATAATAGCCCCGTGTGAAAACTCTGCTCAATTTTTGGTATTATACAGAGCTTAGCAATATTTTCCATTCAAATGAGCTGTAACTTCGGATTTGTATTTAGAATACCGTGCTGTGTGGTATTTAGTTTTGTCCACCTCATAATTAGGGGCATAATGATTTCAGAATAGTCAAAGATAATTACTCTTCTACACCCATTGCCGTAAGAATGTAATTTATTTATTTTTGTCATTTAAATAGTGCGTTAGACACCCCATAAAGTCCATATTTTTCATCATAGTATAATTCAATGACGATCAAAGAAATTAATATTTGTGATTTTTTCATGTTTCTGCCAAAATTTCCGACAGAATGAGTCTCATTTCGGAGTTTATGTCATATAGACGTACATCCCATCTACGTTTCCAACCCATATTCTCTTGGGGGTTACAAATTCAATAGATCAATAGAATACAAAATTTTCTTTTTTACCACATATTGGTTGGGAAAGTAGACTTGGAGGTACACTAATGTAGGATCTATTCTCAAATAAATGCCTGTAAGAAGATTCCCTACCCCAGAATAGCCAAAATACAATTTTTTAGCCAAATCAATTGCTGAATGTGGTCAAGACCAAGATGGACTCTACTCCGAAAATTGAAAATTTTATGAGAAGACGTTTTCTACAACCTTAGAAACAAAGATGTCAAATAAAGGCCTAAAAATTAAATGTCGAAGACCACGAAAACAGTTTAAATCATGTGATGGTTATACCAAAACGTGATAATTTTTTGCGATGCTGGTTTCTTCTCAAATTACAAACATTTGCAAAATATGCTTAAAATGTAAACTATACTTGAAACCGGATTGTACCCTTATCCGGCTGTCATATATCATGACCTGCAAAAGCGATTTAAGGTATCTTGCATTTTGAGTTCTCATTGGACGGATTATTGTCATATGAAAGAAGTAGGTCCAAGTAGGTCACTCATTATATTTTTAATATTATTCATTCAGAATTCCAAATAGAAAAGATATAGTATGTCAAATTGAAAAAAAAAATCACACCAAAAAGATTTTTTCATTTATATATATATATATATATATATATATATATATATATATATATATATATATACTAGCTGGCCTGATCCAATCTAAGGTATCTTGAAAGTGTAGGAAGAAATCCATTTCATCGAAATAACTATCACACACCTAGATTTTTAAAAACATTTCAAACAAATGTCCCAAATATGCAAAAAAATTTGGAGAAAGGCCTACTAATGTAACTCTACCGCAACAAAATAAACTGAAAATACTAAAACATGCCAGGTCTGCAAAGCAAATCACTTCATCAGAGATTGCAGAGAATTTTTGAAAAATAGTGTCAACGACAGAATTCTGATACTTCAACGAAATCTTGCTTGTTTACCATGAGCTGCAGCTTTAAACTGGAAGGCTGAGCTCCAGATTTAAAGATCTTTCCTTCGAATTTACCACCACAATACTTAGATGAATCACAACTTCGAGATGTAACGTCATTAGAATTGGCTGACCCGAAATTTTATGTCAGTCAACCGGTAGATTTACTTATTGGAATGGACATAGGACAACTAATATTAATAACTGTATCTCCGATGAAAACATTTAAATCAATTTTAGTTCGAAAACCCAAATTTGGGTGGATAGATAGTTAACGGTAACGGTACCTCCCGATATTCGGCATTTTGATGATTTGAGCGACATTATTCACCGGAATTGTTTCAAATTTGGTATTTACAGTTCGTAATGGATACTACAGAATTGTTTCAAATTTGGTATCTGAAGTTCGTAATGGATACTACAGCCTAAGACAGAAAATTGTCTGTGCGGGTCCACGACTTCTTATAGCCCCCATATAACGGTACCTACCGATATTCGGTATTTTGATGGTTTTATCTACATTATTACCGATTGTTTTTAAGTTTCGCATTGAATATTGCTTATGACAAATGTAACCTATGCAGGTCCATGTCATTGTATAATCCCTAATATGACAGGTACAATCGACATTTTTAAGATTTTAACAGAATTTTTAACGGATTGTATTGTGTTTGAGAATTGCCAAATTCATTCCAAATGGTTGAGGGTATTCAAAGTTCGGCCCGGCCTTCAATGCTGGAATACAAAAGAAATATCGCCAAATACTTTTGGATTCAAAGCAAACGAAAAATCAAAGAACACTCTTAAGACAGTCTCCAGACCCTGTAGCGGAATTTGAGATACTAACAGTTTCATTTGGAGTTAACTGCGCGCCATATTTAGTATTGAGGACTCACTCAATTGGCTAAACATTTTCGAAGATGCTCTCACTAAGACGCTTGAAACTCGATGGAATATCTAATACAAATATTTTTTTTACACAAGCTTCAATGGAAAATAAAAATACATCTTAAAAACTAGAAGTTTCATCAACGATAGCCAAATTATTTGACCCTTGTGGATGACTGGGACCCGTGGTCGTCGTGGATATTTATGCAAAAAATAACAAATATAATAATAACAAATCTGGCTAAAGAAAGTTGGTTGGGATGATCAATTGAAGCCGATAACTCAAGTGAATTGGAACAATTATGTTAAAAATAGCAAAGATATTGAATACCTCAAGAAAGCTTCATTGTCATTGGAGCACTTTTGTTGGAAATAGAGTTTTGGAAATTTTTGATAATGTTGAACAAGCAAACATGTGACAATCCAGCTGATTTGCTAGTCGTGGATGTTCTCCAACAGAGCTAATGACCAATGAACTCTGGTGGCAGGGACCTCAATAGCTCGGAATGTCCAAAGACCATTGGCTATCACAACTTGATGTATATAATTTTGAATGAGTCTGAGGGGAAGGTGGCATAGCCTCAGGGCTGTATTTCTGTAGTTTTACGAAGCTGTTCTAAGCTGTTCTGTGTGAACGGTATTGTTTTTTGTAATTTAAATAAGTGTCTGAAAGTATGCTCAGGAAGAACGAAATTTAGTAGGACGTAAAACAAGACGAATAAAGCACAAACGTCTAAGTAAAACAAAAACAACGCTTCGAAGAACAAAGCAAACAAAAATGAAAAATAATGTCTATGGATGAATAAACACAAATATTAGATTCTGCGAAAACACTTTAAAACACAAGTTTAATCAAAAACTCCACTTTCTTCAAATATTTTTATATATATATTTAATAAAATTAACACTAAAAAACACTCAAAAATGCACAAATAACCGAGTAAATTTTTTTTTATAAATTTAGTTTTGGAGACGACACAAAAACACTTGTATTCGAAACAGAGTTGCCAATAAATAAATAAAGAATAACGATGAGGAAAAACCATACTGTCCTCGTCAAATGAATATCAAGAATTTATGGCATACAAAAATAAAAAAATCCCAATCAAATATCAATATCATCATGATGTCGCTCGATAAGAGTTTGTTGTGCTTCTCCAATGCTGGGAATCTTGACAGTTTTCGATTAAAAGACAAAATTCGCTATCGTTTATGTAGCTCCACTAACTCAATATTTTTGGTTGCTGATCTGCGCTCAAATGGAATTAGCAGGCAGGCTAACAAACTCCCGGGAATGACATCATGACAGCTAGCCTGCTGACTTTCCTTTGGTTTGTATTGGCAACAACGTTCTTTCTTTGTATTGGGAACATTGTAAAGGCCTAAGTGAATTATCAAATTATCGCATTCCCTTATTGAATTTGCGCATTATACTGCGTAATCTTTTGATAATCTGATAACAATTAATTAACCTATGTTTTCCATATATATATATATATATATATATATATATATATATATATATATACTAGCTGGCCTGATCCAATCTAAGGTATCTTGAAAGTGTAGGAAGAAATCCATTTCATCGAAATAACTATCACACACCTAGATTTTTAAAAACATTTCAAACAAATGTCCCAAATATGCAAAAAAATTTGGAGAAAGGCCTACTAATGTAACTCTACCGCAACAAAATAAACTGAAAATACTAAAACATGCCAGGTCTGCAAAGCAAATCACTTCATCAGAGATTGCAGAGAATTTTTGAAAAATAGTGTCAACGACAGAATTCTGATACTTCAACGAAATCTTGCTTGTTTACCATGAGCTGCAGCTTTAAACTGGAAGGCTGAGCTCCAGATTTAAAGATCTTTCCTTCGAATTTACCACCACAATACTTAGATGAATCACAACTTCGAGATGTAACGTCATTAGAATTGGCTGACCCGAAATTTTATGTCAGTCAACCGGTAGATTTACTTATTGGAATGGACATAGGACAACTAATATTAATAACTGTATCTCCGATGAAAACATTTAAATCAATTTTAGTTCGAAAACCCAAATTTGGGTGGATAGATAGTTAACGGTAACGGTACCTCCCGATATTCGGCATTTTGATGATTTGAGCGACATTATTCACCGGAATTGTTTCAAATTTGGTATTTACAGTTCGTAATGGATACTACAGAATTGTTTCAAATTTGGTATCTGAAGTTCGTAATGGATACTACAGCCTAAGACAGAAAATTGTCTGTGCGGGTCCACGACTTCTTATAGCCCCCATATAACGGTACCTACCGATATTCGGTATTTTGATGGTTTTATCTACATTATTACCGATTGTTTTTAAGTTTCGCATTGAATATTGCTTATGACAAATGTAACCTATGCAGGTCCATGTCATTGTATAATCCCTAATATGACAGGTACAATCGACATTTTTAAGATTTTAACAGAATTTTTAACGGATTGTATTGTGTTTGAGAATTGCCAAATTCATTCCAAATGGTTGAGGGTATTCAAAGTTCGGCCCGGCCTTCAATGCTGGAATACAAAAGAAATATCGCCAAATACTTTTGGATTCAAAGCAAACGAAAAATCAAAGAACACTCTTAAGACAGTCTCCAGACCCTGTAGCGGAATTTGAGATACTAACAGTTTCATTTGGAGTTAACTGCGCGCCATATTTAGTATTGAGGACTCACTCAATTGGCTAAACATTTTCGAAGATGCTCTCACTAAGACGCTTGAAACTCGATGGAATATCTAATACAAATATTTTTTTTACACAAGCTTCAATGGAAAATAAAAATACATCTTAAAAACTAGAAGTTTCATCAACGATAGCCAAATTATTTGACCCTTGTGGATGACTGGGACCCGTGGTCGTCGTGGATATTTATGCAAAAAATAACAAATATAATAATAACAAATCTGGCTAAAGAAAGTTGGTTGGGATGATCAATTGAAGCCGATAACTCAAGTGAATTGGAACAATTATGTTAAAAATAGCAAAGATATTGAATACCTCAAGAAAGCTTCATTGTCATTGGAGCACTTTTGTTGGAAATAGAGTTTTGGAAATTTTTGATAATGTTGAACAAGCAAACATGTGACAATCCAGCTGATTTGCTAGTCGTGGATGTTCTCCAACAGAGCTAATGACCAATGAACTCTGGTGGCAGGGACCTCAATAGCTCGGAATGTCCAAAGACCATTGGCTATCACAACTTGATGTATATAATTTTGAATGAGTCTGAGGGGAAGGTGGCATAGCCTCAGGGCTGTATTTCTGTAGTTTTACGAAGCTGTTCTAAGCTGTTCTGTGTGAACGGTATTGTTTTTTGTAATTTAAATAAGTGTCTGAAAGTATGCTCAGGAAGAACGAAATTTAGTAGGACGTAAAACAAGACGAATAAAGCACAAACGTCCAAGTAAAACAAAAACAACGCTTCGAAGAACAAAGCAAACAAAAATGAAAAATAATGTCTATGGATGAATAAACACAAATATTAGATTCTGCGAAAACACTTTAAAACACAAGTTTAATCAAAAACTCCACTTTCTTCAAATATTTTTATATATATATTTAATAAAATTAACACTCAAAAATGCACAAATAACCGAGTAAATTTTTTTTATAAATTTAGTTTTGGAGACGACACAAAAACACTTGTATTCGAAACAGAGTTGCCAATAAATAAATAAAGAATAACGATGAGGAAAAACCATACTGTCCTCGTCAAATGAATATCAAGAATTTATGGCATACAAAAATAAAAAAATCCCAATCAAATATCAATATCATCATGATGTCGCTCGATAAGAGTTTGTTGTGCTTCTCCAATGCTGGGAATCTTGACAGTTTTCGATTAAAAGACAAAATCCGCTATCGTTTATGTAGCTCCACTAACTCAATATTTTTGGTTGCTGATCTGCGCTCAAATGGAATTAGCAGGCAGGCTAACAAACTCCCGGGAATGACATCATGACAGCTAGCCTGCTGACTTTCCTTTGGTTTGTATTGGCAACAACGTTCTTTCTTTGTATTGGGAACATTGTAAAGGCCTAAGCGAATTATCAAATTATCGCATTCCCTTATTGAATTTGCGCATTATACTGCGTAATCTTTTGATAATCTGATAACAATTAATTAACCTATGTTTTCCATAGTCAAATTTATTATTATTGATCAATTATCACGGTTAACCCCGATAAAGATTTGTGTGTAAACACACTTTTCCTCAACATTGATTAAAACATTAACTTAATAAATGTACCTTTATAGAGTTTTTAATGTTGATCAGAAATAATAGTACGAGAATAAAGCCATGTTTATGCTACAACTTTTTGTTGGGTTAACCTACTTAAGAGGATCTATCATATCTATGGATATGACAATTTTAAAAAAATTTCAATCGTTTTGTACTCCACACAATACAAAACCACAAAGATTTCAATGCCAGAAATACACAAACAATACGATTGATTTACACTGCCTTTACACGGTGGCATTTTTTAACCATGCCATTTTTTTTTTGTTGGTAAAAGGTGTGGAGAGACAAGGATAGAAGAAAAATGGCACGATAAGCCACCGCACAGGGTTACATGCCATTTTCTATGCATTTCTCTTTTTGCTTCTTCCGAATTTTTTATGATTTTGACATTTCATATCGTTTCTTTATTGTAATTTTTGATGCGTTTCTTTTATTGTGATGTGATGTTTTTAGTGATTGAATTGTATAGTGAATTATATGAAAATTAATTGGAAGTATTAAAAAGTAAAAAAAGAAAGTTGAAATAAAAGTTAATAATGCTATATTTAACACCTCAATAACTTTATCCATCATTTCTTCTTTAGATTCACACATTTAATTTTAAATCACTTCTTTATAAATATCTGTTACAAACAATTAGCTCTATACGAAATACGGAATAAAATAAAATGTCAGAGAAAATGCCAAGCACTATTATCGTAAAATGCCACCGTGTAAAGGCGCGAAGATTTACGCAGAAATTTTAAAAGAGAATTGATAAAAATGCCAGCTAAAAATTGCATCGAGTAAAGGCAGTGTTAATGTAATTCGGCTGTGAGTTGCCGAGCTGTATCGTTTGCGAACGAATCGCCGGGGAACGTTTGCTGTGCGAAATGATGATTTATAGTTTAGAGTTGCCATTCAAAGTATTGTTTTGCATTTTTTCCACTGTATGATGGATATAATAAAATATTAAAAAGGTATAAATTTAAGATAATATTAGTTTTCACTGTTGTTGTAAAATGGTCAGGCTTTATCCCTTTATTGTTGTTTTTATAAAAACAACGTTTGTTTATTAGTAGAGAACGATGGTAATGTTTACCAGTTTTAGTTTTCACTTTATTTGTAATGAATTAATATACAGGGAAACGTTTGCAAACGTTTCCAATGAGTTTTGAACTCGTTTTACATGTTGCGTCATCCAGCCGAATACATTTCAGTTTGGTTTTTGTTTCCACTCATCTACACAAACAGTACAAAATACAAATATGGCATCATAGTTTTTATTTGTTTTCATACACATGCATATGTTTTTTTTTAATTCCTGTTATACATTTGTCTTTTATCAATTCTTTATTATGTTAAGATATAAACTTTGTTACCTAAAATAAAGTATTTGTTACTGGTGGTTTCTATTAATGTTTTCGTCTGGATTTGGTATTATTTGAAAAATATGTGCTTCTTCACTCCTTTTGGTTATTTGAGAAAATATAAAAACTTCATTAGTGTCAATTTTTAGCCATGTAGATGTTTTAATATTTAATTATTTTTCTGCTCTTATATGCTTTATTGTATCATGATTTAGTAATATTGGATTGAATATTCACAATCTAGTCGGTTGCATTCCTAATTCAATATATATAGAAAATATTATATTATTATATTCCATGAATTGTTGTAAGTTAAAAATTAACAAGTTTATTTTGTGTTCTGTTTGTTATACATCATTTAAATAGTTAATTGCCTTAATGTCATTGTTCATATTGTTACGAATATAACTTTAGATTTAAGTTAATTTAGATGAATTCCGTTAATTTAAGAATTTGAATTGTAACGTAAATTTCTACTACGCAGTTTATTTGAATAACTTCACAACAACAACTACTGTATAGATTTTTCTACATCCTTCCATTTCCTCTTTCATTTTCTATTTTGTTGCTGACGTACAATTCTTGTTAAACGTCATCATTGATGATCGTCCTCTTTCTTTGTTACCCCCTCGCCTGTGTATGTGTTGTTGTTATTGTTCACTCAATGTAAGTTTGTATGTGTTGTTGTTATTGTTCACTCAATGTAAGTTTGTATGTGTTCGTTGCATTGGTAGATTGTTCGTAATCTAGGCGTTACCAGATCGTCTAGAAACTTCTGTAGCGACAGGCGAGGCTCATATATAAATAGGGGAAATGGAAAGGCAGTTAGTCAGTTGTGAATCAGATCGCGAATTGAAACCGTCGAGTAAAGTAAAGTGCAAAGTAAAGTTGTGTGAATAAAATCATTGTAATAATCGTAATCCGAAAGAACCCGCGTTTTATTTGGTACGAGCTGTATTGGGAAATAAAACAACGTCTACACGGGATTAAGTAAAATCCAAGAACGTAACAATTGGTGTCGGAAGTGAGATTACGATAATACTACGATGAAGTTTAAGGATCTACGAGTGGAAGACTTGAAGAAGGAACTTAATAAATTGGAATTGTCCTCTACTGGCAACAAGGCTGAACTACAAAAACGTCTGTTGGATGAGTTCGAGCGCCGTGGTATGAACATCGATACATATGAGTTTGACAGTAAGGATGAAGTGGATTTATCGGAAATGGGCGAATCCAACGGTGGGGAAGTCTCGTCAGTAGCTGCCAGGGGTGACGATTTCAGAGAAATGCTAGCCAAAATGTTTGAGGAAAATTTCAGAAGAGTCGAAGAAAATTCGAGAATAACGAACGAGAAACTCGAGTACATTACAGAAGTTATTGGAAGGAGAATGGAAACCGTGGAGGTCCAAATTAAAGAGTTGGATAAGAAAGTGCAGTCGGTTGACGAGAAATTTCTGTCCCACGACCATAGGGTTACAAATCTGGAGAAGAAAATTTCGGAACTGGAAATCAAAGGTGGTCCGGTGCGAGTTCCTGATAACACACTAAAAATCAAACCTCCTGTATTCGACGGCTCTACGTCATTCAATGTTTTCAAGTTACAGTTCGAGACAGTGGCTTCTAGAAATTCGTGGAACGACAGCGACAAAGCGGTTGCACTACTTCTGGCATTGAAGGGCAGTGCTGCTGATGTTATACAGAGTATTCCTGTCGCTTCTAGAAACAACTATGAAGATGTTATTGCTGCACTGGAACGTAAGTACGGTGGCGAACATAAACGAAGCATCTACCTTATGGAATTAAGGGGAAGAGTACAGAGGGCAAACGAGACGTTACAAGACTTTGCAGCTGAGGTGGAACGTTTGGTGCAAATGACGTATCCAGGAGAGGATCACCCATTGCTGGACCGTATGAAAATCGAAACCTTTGTGAATGGCATACGTGACCCTGAGATTAAGTATGCAACATATGCGTCACCAAAAGCATCATTTTCCGAAACTGTGTCGTTTGCCCTTGCCCAAGAGACGGCAAGAATAGTTGTTAAGCCCCAGACCCACAAGATTCGCCAACTGGAGACCGAAGGTTGCGAACCCAAATCTCTCGTTAACTCGATCGAAGACGCCATGAGGCGGGTAATAGAAGAGACAAAGTTAGTTGGGATGACTAAGCCCATGGTTAGATGCTACAACTGCGATAAAGCAGGTCATATTGCGCGCGAATGCAGAGCTAAGCGCAAACGATCCAGGTCATCGTCACCACCTCCAACGAAAGATGGTAGAAGAATGGCCCAACAGTCCACCAATGAGTCACAGTTAAACTAAATCGAGCCAGTCCAGCGGGGCATGAACTGGCTCCCATCGACGATGGCCCCACAATCTCCATAGCAATAGTACAACAGGAAAGTCACAACCTAACAACAACTGGGTACATCAATGGTGATAAGCGAGTTCTGACGTTAGATACTGGCGCATCAAAGTCCATCGTAAGATCAGATCTGGTAAAGGGAAAAATAACGCAACTTAATGGAGTCAGACTGCGCACAGCAACGGGGGAGCCCGCGGCAGTACACGGCAAGATTACCCTGAGACTAACTATTGCCAATAAATCGGAGAATTACGAGTTTATAGTTGCCGATATCGTAGACGAAGTGATAATAGGCGCAGATTTTATGATTGCCTTTGGTATCAATCTGGATATGAAAGAACGTGTGATGACCTGGTCTAACGTCGAAATTCCGTTCAACGTGGGCTACGATGAAAGTACACCCATTAGACGTCTGACCACGGACCATCCAGAGATAATACCGCCCTGTGCCGAAGCAATAATATGGGTACCAATGAATGGAGATTGTGGAGCCGAGAAGTTGTGGGTGGTGGAACCAGCAGAAAACAGAAACAGTAACATCCTAATAGCGAATGCCCTGGTGAAAAGCAACAAGGACGGATTAATTCCTGTTAGAGTTTTGAACCTGTCAAACAAGCAAGAGCAAATTTGCCAATTTTCCGATGTTGGACAATGCACACCAGCTGAAGCTGTAGTTAATTTGGAAACTAGCACCGAAAAGCCAGCTGCCATGGAGAAGAAGCACCTCGACGGCTACATAAAAGAGTGGACACACCAATTATCACCTTCCGAGAGGAACAAGGCTAAGCAGCTATTATGGAAATATGCCTCTACCTTTGCGTTGACAAAAGAGCACCAAGGAAGAACATCAGTGGTGAAGCATGAAATCAATACAGCAGACGCGAGACCCATTAAACAGCCTCCAAGAAGTGTTCCCCTGGCAAAAAGAGAGAGAGGTTCAGAAGCTGATAAGTGAAATGGAAAAGAGTGGTGTAATAGAACCATCGTCAAGTCCATGGTGCTCCCCAGTGGTCTTGGTCAAGAAGAAAGACGGAAGCACCCGATTTTGTGTGGACTACAGAAAGTTGAATGATGTCACCAAGAAAGACAGCTATCCGCTCCCAAGAATCGACGACACATTGGACACATTAGCCGTGACGTCATGGTTCTCCACCCTCGACCTGCAGAGTGGGTACTGGCAAGTAGAGATCGCCGAGAAAGATAAGGAGAAAACAGCGTTTGGCGTAAATGGGGGTCTCTGGCAGTTCAATGTCATGCCATTCGGACTCTGCAACGCCCCGGCTACATTTGAAAGGCTGATGGAGCGTGTGTTAAAAGGGCTGCAGTGGAAGTCGTGCCTCATATACCTGGATGACATCATAGTCATGGGACGCAACTTCGACGAACACATCAAGAACTTAAAGGATGTTCTACAGCAGCTTTCGTCTTCAGGCCTCAAGCTGAACCCAAAGAAGTGCAGTCTCTTCCAACGAGAGGTGAAGTTCCTGGGGCACCACGTGACGCCGGAGGGCATATCGACGGATAAGGAGAAAATTCAAGCCGTCAGAGATTGGCCGCAGCCCCGAAATCTCCATGAGCTGCGAAGCTTTCTGGGTCTCTGCACATACTACCGTCGATTTGTCCAAAATTTTGCCAACATCGCCGCCTGTCTACACCGTTTGACGCAAAAAGGCCAGAGGTTTCAGTGGGGCAACGACCAGGAGGAGGCATTCAGAAAGCTCAAAGACATGCTATGCAGAGCCCCCATTTTGGCATACCCTATACCTGGCGGCAAGTTTGTCCTGGACACAGACGCAAGTGCGTGCGGCATCGGTGGCGTCCTTTCCCAGGAAATCGACGGACAGGAAAAAGTCATCGGGTACTACAGCCGGACATTGTCGAAACCTGAGAGGAATTACTGTGTGACGAGGAGAGAGCTGCTTGCTGTCCTTGAGTGCGTTAAACACTTCCACAAATACCTATATGGCCAGCATTTCCTGCTGAGGACCGACCACGCTGCTCTCCAATGGTTGCTGCAGTTTAAGAATCCGGAAGGTCAACTAGCCCGTTGGATCGAGAGGCTCCAGAGTTATGACTTCAGAATCAAGCACAGAAAAGGCGGAAAACACGGTAATGCTGATGCCCTGTCTCGTCGGCCATGCAAAGTAGAATGCAAGCACTGCTCAAAGGCTGAGAATAAAGAGAATATCGTTGATGTCCGACTATTGCAATTTGAGTCGGGTGAAGATTGGTCGACGGAACAACGAAGAGATCCCATTCTGGGCAAAGTAATTTCGGCCATAGAAACGGGCAAACGACCTAGTCGCAAAGAAATTACCTCCGAAAGCCCTCTTTTAAAATCCTATTGGGCCCAGTGGGACAGTCTACTTATAATAGATGGTTGCCTATATCGCAAATGGGAAAGTGAGGACGGTAAATCTCACCGGAACTTGATCGTCGTCCCAGACTCCAAAATAAGAGATGTCTTGTCGGAGTTTCACGATGGGCCAAGTGGAGGACATCTTGGCATAGCAAAAACCGCTGAAAAGGTAAAGCAGAGATTCTACTGGGTCGGCTGTCAAAAATCCATTGCCGACTGGATCGCCAATTGTGAAAGGTGCATAAGAGCTAAAGGTCCAACACGGAAGAGTCGAGGCTACATGCAGCAGTATAATTCAGGAGCCCCTTTTGAAAGAATCGCAATGGATGTAGCTGGACCGTTCCCAACAAGCGACTCTGGGAACCGGTATGTCTTAGTGGTCATGGATTACTTCAGTAAATGGCCAGAGGTTTATGCTATCCCAAATCATGAAGCCAGGACAATTGTGGATGTGTTCAGCAGAAATTGGATTTGTCGGTATGGTGTTCCATCTGAGGTTCTTTCCGATCAAGGGAGGAATTTTGAATCAGCGATCTTCAAGGAAATGTGTGACTCCTACGGAATCAAGAAAACCAGAACGACGCCCCTACATCCACAATCAGATGGCATGGTGGAAAGATTCAATCGCACCCTGGAAGAACATCTACGGAAAGTGGTGGACAGTGGCCAACGAGACTGGGATGAGCATATTCCCAAGTTTTTACTGGCTTATAGATCGGCCATTCATGATTCCACATCCCGGACCCCAGCCAAAGTTCTGTTCGGAAATGAATTAAAGCTACCTGGCGATTTGATATTCGGTGCTACCCCAAACGACGATGTTAACCAAGATGAAGACAGTCAAAACTCTTTTAGTAAAGTCCACGATGCAGTCCGACATCGAATAAAAATGGTTAGCAACCGCATGAAGGCAAGGTACGATCGAGCGGCAAATACCGATGGGTTTCAAGAAGGGCAACTGGTACTATTGTTCAACCCACAACGAAAGAAAGGACTATGCCCCAAATTACAAACGCACTGGGAAGGACCCTACAAGATTGTCACGAAAATAAATGACGTCGTTTATCGCATCCAGAGGAGCGACAGTCCCAGGTCGAAGATGAAAGTTGTATATTTGGAGCGGCTGACCCCCTACGGAACGGGAACTGTGCCTATTCGGGACGAACAGGCTTAAGTGGGGGGCAATGTTACGAATATAACTTTAGATTTAAGTTAATTTAGATGAATTCCGTTAATTTAAGAATTTGAATTGTAACGTAAATTTCTACAACGCAGTTTATTTGAATAACTTCACAACAACAACTACTGTATAGATTTTTCTACATCCTTCCATTTCCTCTTTCATTTTCTATTTTGTTGCTGACGTACAATTCTTGTTAAACGTCATCATTGATGATCGTCCTCTTTCTTTGTTACCCCCTCGCCTGTGTATGTGTTGTTGTTATTGTTCACTCAATGTAAGTTTGTATGTGTTGTTGTTATTGTTCACTCAATGTAAGTTTGTATGTGTTCGTTGCATTGGTAGATTGTTCGTAATCTAGGCGTTACCAGATCGTCTAGAAACTTCTGTAGCGACAGGCGAGGCTCATATATAAATAGGGGAAATGGAAAGGCAGTTAGTCAGTTGTGAATCAGATCGCGAATTGAAACCGTCGAGTAAAGTAAAGTGCAAAGTAAAGTTGTGTGAATAAAATCATTGTAATAATCGTAATCCGAAAGAACCCGCGTTTTATTTGGTACGAGCTGTATTGGGAAATAAAACAACGTCTACACGGGATTAAGTAAAATCCAAGAACGTAACAATATTATATTATTTAATTCATTATTTTATATTGTAGTTTCTCTTATACAGTGGTTTCTATTTACCTGCATCAACATTAGCTGCGCATTGGCCTTTGCAGACCAAAAAACTTTTTTTATGCCATTTTTTCTGAATCCCTTTATTTGAATTGTATTTAAGTGCCCAATCGATAGCTGCACATTGGACATTCCTGCCTCGAAAATTTGGTAATTTTTTTTAATTTGCTTACAAAAGTTGTATTTATCTGCACAAGAAGAATTTTTGCAAACTCAAAGAAGACACTAAAAACGACCACTTCGTTTTTGTTTTTGTATTTGCAAAAACAATAACAACACAAGAAAAGAGCATGCATTAAAAACATATTCTCGCTTCCTCTCCCACACTAAAAGATGGTTATGCTGGATAAAACACCACTGATGCTCAAATACATATGTTGTGAATTTGTCTCTCTGAGTTTGTCTATCCATTGCTTAATTACTTTTGATGAGCTAAAAGAGAACACTCTTTTGTTTGAAGTTTCGATGACGCTAATGGTGAGCATTGCTTGCCTAGACAATTCATGAGAATTATGAATTACTTATTTTACGTTAAATTGTTGTGTTTAATATAATTAAACCACTTAATAAATGCATTATAAACTTTAAAAGATTCCCCATTGATTTTGGCTGGCTATTACACGTACGTAAGTAAAATAAAGATTGCTGCTTTGTTGTGCACGAATAGAAAATTAAAGATACCTGCACTTTTTGTGCACGTAAGTAAAGTTAAAGATACCTGCTTCATTGTGCAGATAAATGCAATGAAGCTACCTGCATTTTGGGCATAGCTGCACAAGATGTCGTGCAATTTTTGATTGTGCAGGTAAGCAAAAAATACTGTATCTTCAATTTTATTTTGTAGTTCTATTTTGTCGTCTTCGTCTAAAGAGCCAAACAAATACTTTTAAATTTTACCTATTGCGTTTAATAATTCTAATACCATTCATTACCGATTGCAATTTTTCTACTAAAATTTTTATTTGTGTATTGTATGTATTTTATCTTTTGTTTGTTCTAATAAATTGTTACATGCATGGTACAATGATATCAAGGTAGGGCTATGATACCATATGATTTTATTTTTTTTTATTTTCTTGGCTTAATATGTCATCTTTATTTGTTTATGTATGTGTCTTCTTTTCAATAAATTTTAAAAATGAGGTATCCATTTTTGGCTATAATTGGGTTTATATCAAAGTTATCGCTTCGAACCGTTTGTGTTAATATAAGTATGATGATAATCATTAAAGGATTAATCATAATTTTTATACCCTCCACCGCTCTACGGAGGGTATCCACCTTTCTGGATCAGCGTAAAATTCTAAGACGATATTGCGATGTCCGTCTGTCAGTCTGTCTGTTGTAATCACTCTATCAGAAGGCTAAAATTTGCATAGTTAAGTTCGTAAATGGGCCATGTCGGTTCACATTTTCGTATAGCCCCCATATAACGGAACTTCCCCATAGTCGGTATTTTGATAATTTCAGCAACATTATTTACGGAATCGTTAAAAATTTTCATATTGGAAGATCTTAATGGGTACTACAACCTATGGCAAAAAATTTCATATGCATATGGCGGTACCTCCCTATAGTCGGTATTTTGATAATTTCAGCAACATTATTCACCGGAATTGTTTCAAATTTCGTATTGGAAAATCTTAACGGCTACTACAACCTATGGCAGGCCCACGTCTTCGTATAGCCCCCATTGTAACAAATTTCGTATTAAAAGTTCGTAATGGGTACTACAGCCTATATTTTAATGATTTTAGCGACATTATTAACTGGGATTGTTTCAAATTTCTTATTTAAAGTTCGTAATGGGTACCATAGCATTTGACAAAAAATTTCTCATGCATCTCCACTTCTTCGTGTAGTCCCTGTATAACGGCTTTAAATTAAGTGGTAGTTTTCGATTTTTTTTTACCAAGGTGGCGTATTTAGAATAAATGTCTATACATGTTTGAAATTTTCGATTGTTTATCATATAACAGTCCATACAGTATCTCTCTCTCTAGGGTTATTTATTTCAGGAGATATTTTATAATGGATTCTAGTGTCTCTATGCTCAGTCTTTGCATTCATTTATAATGTTTTGTATTCATTTTTGGTAGTCTGGGTAGTAAAATTTTTTCTTTAAAAATAAGTATTGATTTTTCAATACCTGGATGTAAAAGTTTAATGTGATCTTTCAGGACTATTTATTTAAATTCTGAATATGACTGAACGACCTAAATATTTAGTGGCACAAACAATGTCGAGAAGTTCCTTTTCTATTGCTGAGTAGTGTAGTTCGTTTTCGTTTAGATTTCGGCTTGCATAACATATAGGTTTATGATCCTGAGAAAGAACAGCACCGATTGTCATGTTACTTGCGTCAGTAGTCAATGAAAATTGCTTATTGAAATCCGGGTAAATCAAAATCGGGTACGACATTAATAATATTTTTAACCTCTCCAAGCATTATACTTTTCCTCTGTGGTATTTATTATTTCTCCTTTTTAATTTCTGAGTCATGTGTTTCGTTATTTTAGCAAAGTTTGTGGTAGTAACCACAAAGATCTGACTTTTAAATGATTAGGTTTTATACCTTTTGTCGTGTCCTGTAATTCCGTTTCCTTCTTTATCAAAAACCTTTTTTAGTTATGTAATGTGTTCCTCCAATGAAGTGGAGAACACAATTATGTCATCGATGTACATCATGTAATTTTAATATATATCGAATCTTCAAGTATATTGTTCATGCATCTCTGAAAGTTTGCAAGGACGTTCTTGAGACCTACTGGCATGCGTGTATATTCATAATGTCCTGATTTGGTTAAAATTGTGTTTTCGCTATTTATTTAACTGGACAAATATTTTATCCAAATTTGTTTTCCCATATTTGACTAAACAAATTTAAAATTTATACAGAGTTGATTTGATGTTCACATTACAGCCAAATATTTGATAGATTTTGTTTGTTCAAACAGTCACCAAACAGTGTCAAATACTGCTATGGGAAAACAAGTTTGACATGTGCTCACATTCGAAAAATATATTTTCCCCATGAGATTGTTAGATCAAACTGTGTGGAAGTTTATTTGACCGAGAGAAATAGAGAGAGAGAAAGAGAGAAAAAGAAAGGCATTACATTTTTTTTTTGAAAATGGAAACAATAAGCTATGGTAGATGTAATAAGGTAAAGTCATGTAATCATATGTTTACAATTTTTTTCTACTTTATGCATTTGACAACCTCTCATTGTCAAAATCTATATTCACAATTCATTGTATACACAAAATCATAGATGGGAACTGTTTTTTATACATTGTAATTTGACAAGGTAAATTACAGAAAATGCAGAGCTGGGAATGCTAATTTGAAATGAGGTTACCTTTATTTCCTTTACCTTTATTATTTTTGCATGGTACAAGAACATCAAGGTAGCGCAGTGAGTTGTTGTGTTTGTGTCTGTATTCTTTTCAATTATATTAAAATTGTTTACTAAATATTTAAATTCAGTTGTAAAAAGATGCATATTACAAAGCATGTATGAAAAACTTTTATCCATTTGTGACAAAATAGATAATTAAAGATAACATACTGGTAGAAAATTATTTGAAAAGAAATCTTGGTCTTCTGTTTAGTTTGGTGTTCTGTAATAATTAATTCAAAAATATCAAATTAACGAATTATTATATTCATTAAACATCATCATGTAAAATGCTACGACAGTGTTTTTTAACAGATATTATCCCTTGTTTGACCTTACAAAACATTTTAACGGTCAACTAATGTTTGATCACAAAGGAGGAAAATAATTGATCATAAGTGTTCACATTACGGATACACTGGTCAATTTTTGGCCAAAATAACATTTGGTGGTCAGATTGCGACCATGCTGCTGGGACAATGAACTGTCAAACCGACTTTGAAATTAAAAATGTTGAATGAAAAATTGTTGATATTTGTAAAAATCATAACAAGCTCCGATTGGTGTTGTATAAGAAAACGTATAAAACTCTACTTATTTTTGACAACACATTTTAACAATTTTGACATATCAATGTTCCCAAGCGTTGATGCATCTACCTATATTCTTTTACCATGATTGTGACCAAGAAATATTTGAAAATTTTCGTCAAACATTTGCCTAATGTGACCTTACCTTTAGGCTCCATTTGAATTTGATGGAAGCCTTTAGCTAAATCTATTGTGGTGAAATATTGACATCGACCAAGCATGTCAAGTATATCAATATATTTCAGATATATAATATTTATCATCCACTATGATTTCATTTAGATTGCGATAGTCAATAACTATCCTGAATTTTTATTTTTCCGATGAGTCAACCTTCTTAGGTAATATCCATATTGGTAAAGGCTTCAATATTACATATTTCTGCTCTTCATCGAGGTGTTCTAAGCAATATCGATTGGTTACGTTCAGAGTTGCATTAATTGCAAAAGCGCTGATATTACAGCGCTTGCAATGTCCTGTTTTTCTCTGATCTCTTCAGGATTTTTTTCTAATGTTAACGTATACTTATTTGACGTTATTGTATTTTCTCTGCAATTAATTATTGCATTACAGGATTCTAAATAATTTCTTCCAAGAAGGATGTCATAATTTTCTAGGAAGCTATGTGAATACATTTCTGTTGGGTAAAACAAAGTTTCCTAGTTTTGAATTTTATACTGCTGCAAAGTGTTATGGTACCATTTATTGTAGATACTTTCAAATTTTCCTTAAAAGTAGGAAACTTTAAAAATTACTTTTCATTAAATTTATTGTTGTGAGGGTATGCCATTCATTTTTATACGTACTACTCCTTTACTGAAGCATCTACATCCATTCTGGATTGTCCAGTAGTAAATATTTCTCGTCTTTTTAGATGTAGACTAGGTGCTTTGTATTGCATGTTTTGTTGGTGTTTTAAGGGATTTTCACTTCAACTCGGATTTAATTTCTTTCTTAATAAAATGTGGCTGATTACCGTTATTATTATTATTATTATTATTATTATTATTATAATTGTTGTTATTATAACCTAACCTATAATTCAATCTATTTGGATTACTGGTGTGGATCTTTTGATTCCTATCATTGGGCGATATGAACGTTTGGTAAAGCCCTTCCTCCTACTCCTTTACTGAAGCATCTACATCCATTCTGGATTGCCCACTAGTAAATATTCCTCGTCTTTTTAGATGTAGACTAGGTGCTTTGTATTGCATGTTTTGTTGGTGATTTAAGGGATTTTCACTTTAACCCTGCTTTAATTTCTCTCTTAATAAAATGTGGCTGATTAACGTTATTATTATTATTGTTGTTATTATAACCTAACCTATAATTCAATCTATTTGGATTACTGGTGTGGATCTTTTGATTCCTATCATTAGGGGATATGAACGTTTGGTAAAGCCCTTTTCTTTGTGCAACCGTTTAAGGTTTGATACGGTGGTAATATTTTAAGTAGCAAGCTGCATAATTAATCTTTACAGGATTTTTCTTGTGACTACGTCTTTAATTGTGTTTGTCATTGCATTGGTGTATAAAGCCGTACTGGGCGTGTTATTTTCTGATAATAATGTATTAGTAATAAAAACACTTAGTAACTCCTCCTCCTTTCTGATAAAGTTGAGATTATAGTCATTTTGAAAGGAATCTTGTCCTGATTTTCACAAGGTTGATGGTGGTCACCTTTTAGTAAGTTGGTCACTGAGTGTGTTCTATTTGGTCATCAAAAAGTTAACACCTTTAAAATAAGCGGCCACTAAGTGAGTTCTTGCTCTGATTTCGTTTCCTCGCGAAAAAATTGTACTGTTAATATCCTTACGCTTAAGTTGTTTTGTAAATAAACAACAATCAGTAATTGCACTGTTGATTCCTTGTACGGTTAAATTTTCACTTGAAATCGTAGTTGCACTCTTGATATCACTGAACGAATTGAATTATGCATAAACAAACAATAAAGTTGTAGCAATCATTTCAAAGCCAACGTAAACCCAACGCATGTTTGTCTGACAACGCACTACTGCACTCTGTAATGTGCTTTAAAGTTTCTTCAATATTATTTAGAATAAATTCCCTTTTTAATTAATCCGGTCCTTAGAAGGGTAACTTTGTCGTTCCGTCCGTAGCATCCGTAAATATTCGTCGTACACCCCATAAAGTATATATGTTCATAATAAGCATAAATTTCTAAGTCGATTTAACGATGTCCGTATGTCTGTTGAAATCACGATACAGTCCACATTATTGGGGCAACAATTTGTTTGTGTCTAGGATTGTTGGTATTGAAAATGCCATATATCGGTCCATGTTTTTGAATGCCTGCCATATAACGGTTCCTCCAGATATTCGGTATTTTGATGATTTTTTAAAACATTTTTTCACGAATTTGCCTTAAATTGACCAAGCAATTTCTATTACTATTTAACGGAACCCAGGGGATATAATTTCCAAATTAGACAGCATATTATATATTCAAAAGTTGATCATGTAATCAAGACTGCGTCGCAAAAAAAAGACGAAGTTGGTCTGAAAGAGTATCACCAGATATAACTGAATTTGAATCATCTCTAAACCAATTGTATGGACGATATATTGATTGATTAACAAAAAATAAGCCTAATGGAGTAATTCGTAAAGGCCTTAGATAAAAATGGATCAATGTTTCAATTTGAATCCATGCGATAGGAAGCTAAAATTTTGTATGGAATTGTCTTTTGTCTGCAGTCAGGTCAAGTTCGAAGTTCGATTTTAGCCACAGTTTCTAGCGAAATTGGTAAAATTTCGGTATTAGGAGTTCATATGGATTCTACTTTTAATGGAAGGACGTAGTGTACATATGTCTCGAGTTTTTTTGCTTATATTGAAGAAATTATGTTTTTCTACAGCCCCAACCTTCCCGATATTCCGTATTTTGACGATTGTAGCCAACATTTTTTACAGAATGGTTTGAAATTTGGATTGGATGATCCTAAAAGCAGAAAAAAACGCATGCCCTCGAATACTGGAATTTCGCCATTTACAGACATATTTTTACATAAGTTACTTTCCAAATGCCGAAGGGTATAAAAAGTATGGCCCGGTCGAAATTAAATGCCACCATTTTCCCAGAAAATGTTGGTGCACTGAAACAAAACCATTCCATGCATTTTTCTTGCTAATCCATTTGTTGTTGTTCACCAATTTCCATATTTGAACCGTTTGATTTAAGATATTTTCTTTTACTGTAAGTGGTTTCTTACCGTCTTTTAATTTTCCGAAAATATTTCGCGGAAAACTTGTTCAATTTTAATATTAGTTCATTTTTATGTAAACTTTAACGAATATTTTTCAAGTTCAACGTTATTTGTAATGAAGTTAAAATAATGTCTTTTGAATCGACTAAGGGATTAATAAGCTATTTTTTAACCAACAATAGCTGTTGAACGCGGTTTCCAGTCCCTTCGTATGTAATGTTGAGAAGAGTCTCGGCAGTCCAATTCACAAAAATAGCAAAATAAATAAGAGTCTTTGATATATGTAGCGTAGGCCAATGGTTCCGTAGAAAGCGATCCATCATTTACAAAAGCACTGCCTTAAAGTCTATATTTCAAATACTAACATTTTCTTGATCAATTAAACTAACAGATATTCAACAGATATCATTCTAGATTCGTCTTTTTTTTGCAGTACAGTCTTAATTACATTATTAACTTTTGCGTATTTAATATGCTATCTAATTTTAAAATAGAAATAGTAATTGCTTGGCATAAGCACACGTCGTGGAGGCTAGTTAAATGCCAATGCAGAACTATGTGCACAACTTTTCGTAACGAGAGGTACAAAAAACTGATGGTATACACCATTTCTCATGTTCAAAATTAAATAATAAAGAATCCTGGCAGTTTTTTTTCAAAAATCTGCGAAAACAAATTAAATCTAAAATTGGCACAAGCTTGTCTGAAAATGGCACAGGGATTGTACACGGACATGATTCCGATATAACTGAAGATGCAATAGGTGGTAATTAATATTTAAATCTAACAAAAAACTCCGAAATATATCCGACTGAGTCGTGATTCTTACTCCGGTACTATGTCTACCAGTGGCCCTTGTCCCTTTAAACCTTTTCAAGAACGATTAGGAAATTACCATGGAGTTCACAACAGGATTTTTGATGAAAACTACAGTCCCAATAGATCAAGTAAGCATATGCGGAATTTTTGGCGAGATTCGAGAACAATAGAAAAGGGAATGTACGACCATATGCAGAGGTGGTTTTGCTAGTTAAAAGTATGGTTGGCTACTTGATACTGGGGTTTCGGTCACTTGTTTGGGGTCATGAGTTTTTGTCATTTGGGGAAGCCTACAAATCCCTCAATACACAAAAAGTAGTTGGCATTTTAAAAGCTAATATTACTTTTCCAGGTGTTAAATAAAATATAATGTTCCGAGTCTCTCTCAGAATATCATCCTAGGCATTCATTTGTTACCGTTTATTTCTCTCTAGCCCTATTTTTCGGATCTTTTGGGAGATAAGTTTCTTTTCCCACAACAACGGCAGGAGAAGCAGAGATTTGTTTGGCTATTCCACCTCATTTTGGGCAAAACAAATATTTTATGTCATATGATTTACACTGATGGTGCCAAGCCTGTGAAACACTTTCCTGTTTCTCCAGCGATAGAAAAATTTATTTATGATGAGTTAGAACGAATTGAGGAATCTAGCAGTTCTTGGTCATTTCCGGTGTTTTTGCACAAAAAGCCTGGTGAAAATAGACTTTGCTAGACAGCAGGAAGCTTAACTCGTCTGAATTTATTAGTTGCCTTGCTCTCAAATATACTTTTTGGCAAATATCACTTGAAGGGTCATCGAAGGGTAAGACAGAATTTAAGATTCCTGAGGGGTCGTTGTATCACTTCATGGTCATGCCTTTTGATCTGTAATGCACCGCAGACTATATGTAGGCTCATGGACCGGGTGATACAAGCGGCTCTCAGGATTTAAAGCTTATTTTGCTCAGCTGCTGTCCAGCATAGTCGAGACTTTTCACATCCATTTTTCATTCACTGTGATGCCAGAAAGACAGGGATAAGGGCTAAATGGAGAGCGGTGAGCTTCCGATTGCATTCATGTCTAAGAAGCTCAACAAATCCCATCGCAACTATAGTGTCACCGAACAAGAATGTTTGGAAACAATGCTGAGCATTACAAAATTTCGAACTTTTATTGAAGGACATAAGTTCACAGTGATAACGGATCTTACTTCGTCAAAGTGGCACATGTCCCAAAGTAACTTAAGCTCAAAGCCGACACGATGGGCGTTAAAGCTCCAAGGCTTTCAATTTAAAATTGAGCATCGTAAAGGCACGCAAAATATAGTTCCTCATACTCATTCCCCTGCTGACTTTAAAAATTATCGGAAATGGAAAATATTTGTGAGTTGGGAATTGACAAGGGGGTATTTATTGATCTAGATTCTCCTTAATTTCAATCTGAAGGCCACAAAGACTTATTACAGAGTATACAAAACAATCGGAACACCCATCCTGACCTAAAGGTACACGCGACAGGAGACCTAATGACGGACGATATGGCCTGAAAATTCTGGTTCCAACTTAAGTGGTTCTAGAATTGTTAAAAAAACAACACGTTGATCCACTTTCTTCCCATTAATAAACCATTGGAACGATTGAGAAGATATTATTTCTGGCCCTATATGGTCAATGATGTTAGGCATTACATAAATTAAATGTGATATCTGCAAAACTACGAAGTACCCAAACTTTATCTCGCGACCTCCGTAGTAATCCCTATCACATATCTTTTCAAAAAAACCGGTTACAGAATATAAATTTGGAATTGTAAACAAATTCCTTAGGTATATAGGTACCGTTATATGTGACCTATGTAAAAACTTGAACCTATGTACACAATTGTTTGCTACAGTTATTGGTATCTACAGCAAAAATCAACAATAAAATTTGAAACATTTCCATTCAAAAATGCGGCATATATTATTAATACTGAATACCTTGAAGTAACGTTCTATGGGAACTATTGGAAAACTTAGATCTTTATAGACAATTTTGTGCCACAGGTGGTTGAATCTTTCGAAATCTAAATACCGAATATGAAATCAGAAAATAAATATTCTACAAAATACCGAATATCGGGTGGTACCGTTATAAGGGGGCTATACGAAAATTTCTCTCCTGTATTTGGTCCTCGACATTTTTAGGCAAGAATAAGTACTTGTACCAAAATATATTCACTTTCTCCAACTCCTTCTGGTCGAGTTAGTATGAACTCGCGACATAGTGCGCGGTGGATTGGCCACTGGAGGTCAAGTCCATACCACTTGGTATTGTTGGTCTTGCTTCAATTAGATCAAATATTCTATTTCGATTAAATTGTGTCCACTACATATTACGAACACATTTTGTATATTACATATACGTTGTTATGTGATCTTGGGTACTCATGTAATGAATTTTTATTGAATTATTCTTTTTTGTTTTGTTTTTCCGGTTTTTATTGAATCGAGATTCTCAAGCAGATCGATGTTACACTGTTGTGCGTTTACCACATTTACTAATATGGAACATTCAACGTGAAGTCGAACCACTAAAAAGCATTATGCTTCAATAGAAAACCGAAAAGAACATCATGCAAGTGCCTAATAGGGTAAGTGCGCCTAAGTTCGGCATGTCCCAGTAGTCGGCAGTTTTAAAATTTAAACTTAAATAACTAAAAATGGAATTGACCAAATAATGAAATAATTGCCAAAAAACGTCAACATTGTTCTCTGCTCTCTTTCTGTAAAAAAAAAAAATAATATATTCAATGCTTCTAAACAAAGCTAAAATTAGGAAAATCCATTAGGATCAAGTTAGGCATCTTAAAATTTGAAAATACGTTACAAAATACAATTTCAAAGTTACCCAGAAATACTAAAGACGCAGAAATTCTCTGTGAAATCTCGAAACAGATTTTTAGTAGCACTGTGCATTCAACAAAAATACTAATACTCTCCACCGTTAGGTAAAGAAAACGTTTTTATACAAAACGTGTATTAAAAAGATCTGTAGAATAATGCAGTTAGAGTTAAAAAAACAATATACTGGCCGATATATTGGGAGCACACCAACACGGGAAACTATAAAGGCAATTATATACTACAAAGATTGTTATCTACCAAATTTGGCACAATTTCGTGGGTAAATATGACTAGGATTATCAAATTATCGAATATTGATGGGTATCGTTATATGGAAACCGTTGACCAATATGTACAGCATTTTGACACCGATTGTAGAACCCACTATGAAATAAAAATACAAAATTTTACAAAAATCTATTATAAAATGTGGCTTAAATCATCAAATTATCGATTATTGAAGGTACCGTAATACATGCGTTATAGGAAAACGTGGACCTATATATTCAATGTTCTGCCACCGGAGCTAGAACACATCACACAAAACAAGTACCATTTTATAGATAAATCTGTGGAAAAAGGTGTATACAAAAATCATCAAAATGCCGAATATCGGAAGGTTCTGTTTCGCCACTTGAGCTATAACCTACAAATACCAATCTTTAGACAAATCCGTGGGAAAATGTAGGTAAAACAAAATAGAACATCGGGAGGTAACGTTATATGTGGGCTATACGAACACATGGACCTACATATGCAATGTTCCGCCCCCATTACGAACTACAAAACCTTAAAAATACCGAATAGCGGGAGGTACAGTTAAATAAGGGCTATACGAAAACGTGGACCAATGTATGCAATGTTCTGTCACCGGAACTAGAACCCATTACAAACAACAAATACCATTCTTCAGACAAATCCTTGGAAAAATGTGGCAAAAAATATCAAAATACCGAATACCGGGAGGTACCGTTATGGGGGCTATACTAAAACGTGAACCGATATATCTCAACAATCGTCCTAGACGTAATACAGCCACTTTTACAAAGTTCTATGTCAAATAATGTGGGCTGTATCGTGATTTCAACAGACAGACAGACGGATCAACTTATATATACGGTCTATGACGTATATTTAGAGTGTTACAAACAAATGTAATTTTTCATTTTGCCTACAAGTTATACTAGATTTTCATGTATGCAAACCTTGTTGAAGTAAAAGTAAAAAATGTAATATATTCCATACTTAATATTTCTGATTTGCAAAAATATGAACCGGAGTTGGAATCTAATTTAAGTGTATATTTTTTTTTATTGAAAGTAATGACATGTAGTCTTCTGTTTATTAAATATTAAAAACATATATAATTATTGACACTGGAAAATAGGCCGCACGGTGGGTTAATTCCAACTTACTTAGTCTATGCCTTAATTTGTCTATGGTCTAATCCGATACTGATGTGTATTCTGTCCCATTACTGACCGAAAGTTTTATAGAGTGGTTGACGTGTGGTCAGACCGAAGGGTCGGACGAAAGTCTGAAGTTGTAGCCGACTTTCGATCCGAAGTCGGGCCGAATTCCCAAGGATATCCGTGAGAAATTTGAACGAAATATTGAAGTTTTCAGACCCAAATGGTAAGTAATATCGTGCGCATTTCTGATGTTTGCCGACTTCCTAACAGTTTTTGGTCTGAATGCACAAGAATGGTCTTATGAAGTTCTGATGTACATATAAATAACAACTGTCATGATGTAGAGACAAAAGCAAATATCAATAACTGTGGACGGCAATGTTTACGTGTTTTTATCGTTTTTTATTCCGCTCCTCATGATCAAAATTGGATCACCGTCTTCCATTATGTGATCCAAGATTTTATTGTTGAACATTTCCTTTATTGTTTCCAGGTGGTCTTTTGGTAAATTACCCGAACCTTTATTGGTAACGATCAATGTGTAGTGCATATAATGTTTCTTGGCTGTTTTGGTATAAGATGGTGGCTTCTTACCCGTTTCCTCGGTCCGCTTCCACGGACGAGACCATATTTTCAGTGTTGGGGCTAACTTCGTCGCCCTCGGTCAAAGGATTCTTGTGACAGTCTCCTTTGCGAGGTCCTTGACTGGGTTTGCCCGGAGCATCTGAAGGTAGTGTGTTTTGTTACGCAGGAGCAATGTTTTGTTACGCAGGAGATCTGATCCTCTTCCCTGACTATAAGGGAGTGGGGCGAGTATTCATAACCCGCTTTGGAGCATTCTGCGACTCTGCATTTTGTCGCTTTGCTTTTGTTGCTTCCTGAGCTTTCGATAAGCCCCAGACAATTTTTTTTGTGTTTCTTAGGAGCTTCGCAAAGCTGTCACGCACTTCTATCGTTTGTTGGAATTCGAAAAACGGTATATTTGTTGCTGCTGTCAGATTCGGAGTCTGAGGCACTACCTTTCATTGAAGGCTGGGTCATTTGAAGACTGCTTGTAGCCAAACCTTCGACCACAGACGCCAAGGCACCCACATCTGCGGGAAATTTTTGCTCACGATAAATTTATATATTTTATTCTTTAAAATGTCTTCTTGTAAGTTTTATTTTAGGGAAACAGTCCCATAGTCTGTTTTTTGTACGCGGGGAATTCGAAGATCTCCAGAGACGGGTGTTCACACTATTTCGCATCAATCAGTTTGTAACTATGACGCCCCAGTACGAGAAAAATAGTGTGGTCTTCCATATCCCCCTATCAACCGGTGGCTGTTATGAGAACTGACAAACACCCCCACTACATTTATAATAATTTTGAACAAAATGTAATACTTTTAGAAGTAAGAGAACTTTTGAACGAGTAGAAAACGGTAAAAAACATTTTTGTTAACATAACCGTAGACAAATGCATACATACACAACGAAAGTTTTCAATATCAGATGCTAACAGATGTCCCAACAATAGTTTTTGTGCATCCAGGTGAGTGTTTAGTATAGTACATTAGTTTAATTGATAATGTTTTTATTTTATCAGGTATGGGATCACCTTCTATTCCAATGCACCATTTACAAGTTCATAAATCTCTTACAGTGGTTATTATTTTTAATATTTTAGGTTTGAGTGACTTCAATATTGTTACTCATACCCCAGAAATGACATAGACAACATCTGCTGATCCAATTTTTTTTTTCGATGATAAGCGGTGAGAGCATTCCTTCGTCTATATTTTCCTTTGTATATGACATACACTGGTGGCCAAAACTAAAGCAACTGAAATTACAAGGAGAATGAATGTCCTGTAACTTTTTCAAAAATTAAGAAAATGAGAAAGTTTTTCTTGTTTTAAATTAGGTACTGTATTCACTTTTTAAAAACCTAAAAGATAAAACCAAAATTTATTTTTATATAAAAAATAATGTTTGGTAAAGTCAATTGACCCGATTTTGGCTTGGACAAAACAAAAGCAACTCTTTGTATATTCATATAACTGCTGCAATTTCAGTTGTTTTTACTGTGATATTTATCGCTTTTTGCTTCCTTCGACAATTTCGCTTATCATAAATCCGTTTTGAGAAGTTTTTTACAACAGTATGTGTTTTTCTTTTCGTTTTTTAAGTACTGCCCAAAAAAAATTTTAAAATGGCTAGAAGCAAATACTGTACCTGAATAAAACAGCAAATTATCAGTGACTATCAAAACAACATATCACAGAAAATGATTTCCGAGAAATATTTCATAAATATTTATGTGATTTCATAATTATTTCTGTATACTAAGTCGGTTTTTTGAAACTGGATCAGTAGTAACAGTCTATAACGGATGAAGGCCGTGAAAAACTTCAGCCCGTACTGATCCACAAATTGTGAGAGAAATAGAAAACAACTATTTAAGAGTTCAACTGGATATAAGCTCGAGATCAGTGCGTAGACGAGTAGTGGCAGCTGGTCTGCATGCCCGTAAGACATCAAAAAACCAATTATATCTGAAAAAATCAAAAAGGCTTTCGGAAACGATAATATTAAGTGGAATCAAGCTCAATGGAGAAAACATTATTTCTGGGATGAGTCTACGTTTAATATCAAAGGCTCAGACGTAAAAAATTTTACGGTGAGAAGATCAAAAAATGAAGGACTCAAGCCGCAGTGTTGCAAAGGTACAGTGAAGCATGAGGGAGGGTCAAAAATGGCGTGGCGCTGTTTTTCTTTCTATGGACTTGGGCCTATCCATAAAATAAAGGAAGTTGTGGATCGGTTTGTTTACAAAGATGTGTTGCACATCACGTTGTTCCCTTACGCTGAGTAAAATATTTGGCTGATTTGGGTGTTTCAGCATGACAATGATTCCAAACTTGTATCAAAACTTGTCAAATATTGGTTGCGGGAGTCAAAAATTCATGTTTTGTTATGGCCGGCACAATCACCTGACCTAAACTCCTTAGAAAACTTTTGGAGTATCGTAGATAGGAAGATCAAGAGAGATTCGGAAATAAATAAGCACAATATTTTCTAAAGAATTCGGGGTGCCTGGGAAAGCACACCCAAGGATCAAATTGAGCGTGTTATAGATTCAATGCCTCGTAGCAGCTGCTAACAAAAATAATGGTTATGCTATCGACTATTAGCCAAAATTTAATTATTTTAAAATAAAAAATAAAAAGTTGCTTTAGTTTTGACCAAGCAAAAATTGGGTCATTTTAGTTTTCCACATATTATTTTTCGTTCAAAATTATTTTTGTATTTTTATTTTTAGTTTCTTAAAAGTGAATTAAACCCCTCATTTAAAACTGGAAAAATAATTACGATTTGTTTATTTTTGTAAAAGTTATAGGACATTTATTGTCTTTGCGATTTAAGTTGCTTTAGTTTTGGCCACCAGTGTATCTACTATTCCAAAAATTTGATATTGAAGACAATTAGGTTATTTTGTATTTGTAGTTCCTATGTTGTTCCGGTTTTTAAAAATTTAAATGTACATATTGCGTTTGCCACAATTTAAACTTAGTTATGGATGATGTTATTCAAAAACATCATCTTCCCGAATTGTAAAAGGTGAATGACCGTTCAAAAAAGCTTGTAATATAATGTAATATAATGTATATAATGTATATAATGTATATAATGTAATATTCAGCATATATTATGTTTGAGAGAATATACCAAATCTAGAATGAAGTTAATAGTACAAGGAACGAACGAGTCGAATCGTTTATCTGACTCTTTTATTTCCCGAACCTCTATTGGTTTTTTTTTCAAAATATTTAAAGTGAAATTGAGCTTGAAATTTTTGTCTAAAGAATTATTATTTAAAGTTTGCTTAATTGGTACTTAATTTATGGAATATTTTAAAGCTTAAACAAACAATTGTACATTGTTATTTCCATACTTTAGGAAAATGTTTTTTGTTAGAAGCAAGGTTACTTGGTATACACAGTGAGAACATAGACTATTCTAATGATATGCAAGAAAATTTAATGTCACGTTTATACCAAATGTCAGAGTTCCCCATCAAATTTTGACAAAAATACGAAAAATGAAAAGTCTCTAATTGATACACATATATTTGGATACAATTTTTAAAACAAGTAGCCAAGCATGTATTGGCGTGAGATTTTGAATTAATGTTGTATATCACGAAATTCGTTTTGTTTATAAATTTAAACTAAAATGAATATGCCACTGTGAAGAAAATGCAATAACGTCAGTTACTTTTCCAAAAAACTTGCCTTGTAAACTTGTAAAAAATTAATTTGATTTAACGGAAACATGTAATAACGAAACCCCGATAATGCGCTCTTTATTTGTTACTTTTCTTAAAGTAGGGGACAACAACACTGGACTATAAAGAAAAGATATAAGAACGGGACTATAAGTAGTTTTTTGCATTTTGTATATTTTAGAAGTACATAATAAATAAATATAAAAATACATAAATATTTCATTAGGCGCCCCAATCTCTAGTTAGTATGTAAATTTGCGTTGAAATCATTCGAGTTTCTTATCTCCAATGGCCAATGGTTTATGTAACATGGTTTCACTTTTAACAATAAGTTTTTACAAAACTTTTGAATGGTTTCCTTAAAGGTCAAGACTAAAGACTAGGAATGGTTCGGCATCCCAATTTTAAAAAAATTAAATTTTTACAAGGGCATTTGTGGAAAGAAAATCAAAAATTTTAATAACATAAATTATCTTGGAATTCACCATCGAATCGCCAGGAGGAAAATTATTGCATTCGACTTCGAAAAAAGCTATAGAAATTAATTTCAGAATTTACACTTTAGCTTGGTGAAGTTTAAAATCGTATGTTATAGTTGGGCCTTACCTGTTTTTATGAAAATGTCCCTTTTCATCAACCTATAATGTGCATACAAAATTTCATCTCAATAGGAAATTATAATTTATAATAATTTAAAATTCGTCTGGATGTACAGCAAAAAATAGCAAATCAGGAGAACAATATATACATTTGTTTTACTGAGGGTTGCAGTAATTCACTGGAAGAAATTTGAACGGTCAGATCCAACAAAATAAAGGCAGTTCCTTTTTGGATTGAATGTACATTTTGTTTAATATCACAATCTTAATATAAATTAAAAAACACAACATTTACGCAAAGTCGATCGTTGTTGAAACACTGTAAACCACGATCAATAATTTTATAGACACCCCGTCTATTTTTGATGAGCGATTGTAAGACACTATATTTATTAAAAATATTTCTTAAAGACTACTTATGATAATATGATTTAACCTAACTTAGCATAAAGTGTGAAAGGAGAAAGAGATACAAACAGTACACATGCCTATGCACCGTGCCACATTAAACCTTAGGTCATAAACACGCATGTGACAATCCTGAATCCTTTTTATGTGTCGTATTCTTTCCATGACCAAAGTTCTCTTCCCTCTCTGGCAGCGCCATCTTACATACCTTGGACAGTTTATCGTTCCAGCATTCATATTTTTCTGTCATTCCGGCTTGTATTACTCGCTGCACCACTTCCACTAGGAATCTTCATTACAACTTGAGCTTCCTTCAGCATCTTATTATTCCGGCGACGCAGATTGCTAACCTCCTTCTTTTTCATCTCGCAGATGAGCAGTTCATCTTTGACTTCTGTCGTGTTCCGTTTCCACATGGATAGGACATCTTGTTTTCCTTTTGACTTGGATTTTTTAAATCTTCCCGTTTTCACTTATCTAGGGAGCGCTTCATTTACTTTTTTTAAAGCTTACATCTTTTTCGGCACTTGGGCCTTCAATACAAACCTCTTCAACCCTCATATCTTTTTTATGATATTTACCGCTAATTTTGCAGCCGATTCAGCAGCTTCGATTATGGATGCCTTCTGCGATATGAGCAAATCTTCTTTTAGTTGCAATATGATAGCCTCCAACAAAGATATCCTTCTATCTTTTTCTTCTCCAGCTTCTTGCTTTGTAGCCAACCCATCGCGGTTTCAGCTACAAGTTCTGCTCTCTTTAAACAAGACAAATCATAAAGAAGTTGTCATATTACCGCCTTCAAAGCCTCGCTCTTGTGTTCTGCCTCCTGGTTAGCCGCCCGTATTTTGTCCTTAGTTTCCTCGGCTACCTACAGAGCATTCTTGACTTACCTCTTTAAATCCATGATAAGTTTGAAGGCATCTTGCTTTTCATTTTTCTGTGATATTATGGCAACCTCCATTTGCCTTCTTTCGGCTACCGCTGCTTCGCTCTCCTTTTGCTCATTTTCTAATTTGGAGTCGAGTAAATGCACTTCATTTTGTAGGACACTACATTTATACCCTAATTTTAGGTCACGTTGAACCTTGACGTTCAACACGGGAACCTTTCCTCAAAGCCATCATTGGCAATCTTCTGGCTACATTCAAGTTTCATTTTCATTGCTTCTTACTCCACCATTTCACGTAATCTAACTCCACCATAACACATGCAGCAAATGAAAATTCTATATTATTTATTTCTAACTCGAAGGTCTGCTCACCACATTTTCTTAATTATGAACAAACTAAGTAAAGTTATCCCAATGGAATATTTTAGCTTTAAGGCATTAATTAGAAGTGAAGTTATCCAGATCAAAAACGTAGAGTCACATCATACACATCGACTAAAAACAGACGAGGTTGGAAATGTGAGATATATTATTAGTACTTTACTTTAGTACTTTAGTATTAGAATAACTAAGATATCCTTGCCAATGCCTTGCCACATAGGCATTCTTCTGATATCTAAAACTCATTTTACTAGAAAATCATACTTCCTAAAAAGAAATTTTGGCCGGTTGTTATATATTTTCGCTGGATAAAAAATGATGGTGTCGGACACATAAATCGTTTATCGTTATTACAAGTATTATTTATATATGGACTGTTCGATACGCAAAAGGTCAGACAATATTTCCTTTATATTTTAACGTAAAATTTACTGAATTCATGTTGACATATTTTATACTGATAATATTGCAATGACAGCAAAATTTATTTAAATAAAAAATGAATAACGCAGATCGCTTATTTTATATTGAAGAACTGAGTTACTTGATGTAATAATGAAACCCTGAAGAAGGGGCCTATGATGTACTAATTGCCAATCACCTAGACGATCGCGCTCATGCTGGAACAGCATTTATTATAATAGCCAATGTGACAATTTATTCAAAAGCCCCGGAAATAAATTTATGGTCGTCGGCGACTTCAATGCTAAGCATATATGGTGGGGTTCAATTTCATTTCAGGCAAAGAGTATAGGTCCGTTCTTATATATTTTCTATATAGTCCACTTATCAGAGGTATGGCAATAAAATTACTAATCATTTATATATGTAACTGGTAGTCACTGCATTTTTATAGTGGCATCTCCATTTTAGTTAAACAAAAAACAAGTAAAAAAGCTGTAAGCTCGAACGGGCCGAACTTGGAATACCCTACACCATATAGAACGAATTTGACACTTTTCAAAAAAAAAAAAATAAATAAATAAAAAATAAATAAAATAAAATCCGAAAAAATCGGTTAAAATTTTAAAAATACCGAATGTAGCCTTTTATTACGGTGTATACGACGACGTGGACCTGCATAGACAACTTTTGTCATAAGCAATCACAATATTTAAATACGAAACTTAAAAAAATCGGTGAATATTGTAGCTATAATCATCAAAATAACGAATACAGGGAGATACCATATTATATGTTTGGTATACCAAAACGTGGAACTGCACATACAATTTTCTGTCTTAGACTGTAGTATCCATTACGAACTTCAAACTTGAAATAATTCCGTTGAATAATGTCGCTAAAATCATAAAAATACCGACAATCGGGGGAGCACCGTTATATGGGGGCTATACGAAGATTTGGACCTTCACAAACACTTTTCTGTCATAGGCTGTAATATCCATTACGAGCATCAAATGCCAAATTTGACAAAATTCCGGTGAATAATGTCGAAAATCATTAGAATACCGAATATCGGGAGGGGACTGTATGAAGACGTGGACCTGCACATACAATTTTCTGTCTTAGACTGTAGTATCCATTACGAACATAAAATGCCAAATTTGAAATAATTCTAGTGAACAATGTCGCTAAAATCGACAAAATAACGAATATCGGGAGGTACCGTTATATGAGGGCTATACGAATACGTGGACCTATATACACAATTTTATGTCATAGGCTGTAATATCCATTACGAAATATTTAAATAATTCCGGTGAATAATGTCGCTAAAATCATCAAAATACCGAATATCGGGAGGTACCGTTATATGGGGACTGTACGAAGACGTGGACCTGGACATACGCATATTACAGTGCCTCTTAATACTCGGCATTTCACTGATTGCAGTGCCAATGAATTTTGCATTTTTGTTCTCATTGGACGGATTTTTTCCATATCTAGTTCTTGGAGTTTTGGATCTCAGAATCGATAGTACTTTCCAAATTGTTGGATTTCAATGATGGCAATATGACTTTAATTTAGCTATCATAAATAAAGTTTCATCGATTTATAAAAGTTAGGGACCCCATAAAGTATATTAAAGAGTAGAAATCTTTGTTAATTTTTGTTGTTTTTTTATTATTGTTAGGATTATTGATGTTACAAAAGGTATATATTTGTTCTCATTTAGAAATAGCCCTCGCATAATATTATCTTTTAATATTCGTTGACCAAATGTGCCTCTTTATATTCATTATTTCATCGTATTTTTTTTATTAAATTTTCAAATATATATATATATATATATATATATATATATATATATATATATATATATATATATATATATATATATATATACATATATATATATATATATATAAATAAACAATAATAAAAATTGTGCCGTTCACATAACTCAGCTTTGTGATTTATTATGCTGTAAAAATATGAATTACAGACTAAAAGTATATATATATATATATCTACATATATATATATATATATATATATATATATATATATATATATATATATATATATATATAAGATAATTCATACTTTTTTACAGCATAATAAATCACAAAGCTGAGTTATGTAAACGGCACAATTTTTATTATTGTTTTAAATTACATTACTTATAACCCATAACATGACCTGCAAGAGCGATTTAAGGTATCTTTATCGATCTACTATTTTGCACCACTTATATTGGGCATTTCACTGATTGCAGTCACAATTTTGTTTGCTTGAATGTGTTCGCATTTTCCAGCTGAAGCACGATGTAGGTCCTGGAGTTGAAAGCAAGATGCCAATTTTAGGCATGAAAGATCGCCATTTAATATCGTATTGCGTACCATCCGAAATTGTATGAATTCTTAAAATCCGTCAAGCCGTTCTTAAGTTATAAACGTAGTAAATGACATAACTTTCTTTTATATGGCGAAAATAATTCTTTGCGATTTTAGAAAAGTAATTTAAATATAGATTTTTGTGTTCATAGATTTTTATCTTCTATAAAATCTATAAATAACAGTTTTGTCAGTTGTCGCTTTATGCTCCCCAAAAAGACTACAAACCATATTAGAATTAAAAAACAAGTTAAAAAGCTGTAAGTTCGGCCGGGCCGAACTTTTAATACCCTCCACCATTTGGTACAAATTTGGCAATTTCCAAAAAATAAAACCCGTTAAAAATTCTGTTAAAATCTTAAAAATACCGAATGCTTATACGACGACGTGGGCCTGCATAGGTAACTTTTGTCATAAATTATTACAATATTTAAATGCGAAACTTGAAGAAAAATCTGTTTATAATGTAGCTAAAATCAAAATACCGAATATGGGGGGTACCGTTATATGGGGGCTATACGAAGACGTGGACCTGCACAGACAATTTTCTGGCATGGGCTGAAGTATCCATTACGAACTTCACATACGAAATTTGAAACAATCCCTGTAAATAACGTCGCTAAAATCATTAAAATACCGAATATCGGGGGGTACCGTTATATGGGGGCTATATGAAGACGTGGACCTACATGGCTCATTTTTTGATTTAGGATGTAGTATCCATTACGAACTTCAAATACCAAATTTGAAACGATTCCGGTAAACAATGTCGCTAAAATCATCAAAAAACCGAATATCGGGGGGTACCGTTATATGGGGGCTACAGGAAGACGTGGACCTACACAGATAATTTTCTGTCTTAGGCTGTAGCATCCATTACAAACTTCAAATGCCAAATTTGAAATAATTCCGGTGAATAATGTCGCTAAAATCATCAAAATACCGAATATCGGGAGGTACCGTTATATGGGGGCTATATGATTACTTGGACCTACATGGCCCATTTACGAACTTAACCTGCCTACTGGTAAAAAATACATGTGTGCTTCTTCTTCTATCTCAATTTGTTCGAAAGATAGCGTGATTACAACAGACAGACAGACGGACAGACAGACAGACAGACAGACAGACAGACACACAGACAGACAGACGGACATGGCTAAATCGTCTTAGAATTTTACGCTGATCAAGAATATATATACTTTGTTGGGTCTGACATGAATATTTCGAGGAGTTACAAACGGAATGACAAAATTAATGTACCCTCCATAGTATGGTGGAGGGTATAACAAAAAACACTACAAATGTACATTCGAAAATAGTAAGTCAAAATGGAAAAAATCACGAAAAATAAAACATTACTATTGTACATTTCAACAGTCAAAATGAAAAAAATAATGTTTCACATTTTTCCGTTTTTTTTTTTTTTTTTTTTTTGAATTTTTCCTTTTCAACTAAGAGACAATTCTGAATTTGTTTTGGTCGCTAAAATCTTAAGTTATAAGCGTAGTAACTAACACAACTTTCTTTTGGATGTATAGATATATTTAGACCAAAAAATAGGCGTGGTTAGTTCCTCAGCCGCCAAATAAACTCGCAGGGTTGGATGGGAAGTCAACAGTATCTCGTGTAATAATTTTCAAACCGATATCTTCATTATTTTGGAAAATATAAGGATTTTAGATAAATCGAAATAGCGGGCGTAAAAATAGTCGTGGTTAATATTTTTTCTTTCAAAACCTAACTCGGGGTATGACGAACGTTTGTGCCAAAATTTATGCAAATCGGTCCAGCCGTTCTCTACTGATTCCATTACCAACGAACAACTGGCTCCTATTTGTTAACTTTGTCAATGCAAATGTTGATGATTGACTGCTCCCTATATGCCTGTTGTGTCAAAAAAGGATTTTACAAGTACTCGCTTTGGGTTTTTGGGTCTCTGTTATTGTACTTTGTTTGTAGTTATTCTGCGTGTATCCGTCCCTCTCTCCCTGCTGCTTCCACAATTGTTTGTGTTGCTGCTCTTTGTACCATTGTGGATTGTCTTTCTTGTAGCACTTTTTAGCGTCACCTTTGCCTTTTTAAGAAAGAAAAAATGTATGTATATTTTTAGTCCAAGTTTTTTTATTTTGTTTTCTTCAACCTGTTTTATTTAAGATTGTTCTTCAAGACGGTGTTTAGTGTGATTTAGATGTAGAAGTAGTTTTTAGTTTTATATAATTTATATTGTTTAAGTAGATAATAAGTTTTAATTTAGTATTTTATATGTTTTATATAGAGAATTTAGCACGCAAGTTTCAAAGTAAGTGTTATGTTTTATCACAAATTTTATATTGACAAGTACAAGTAGTTTCTTCCTTGTTTGTAAATTTCGTAAATGTGTTGTTATTTAAGTTCACAATTGTTGTCCACGATTTGTACAATATTCTTGTGTGTTTGATATTTCAATGCTTTTTGATGTTACTACAGTGTGTAACTTGTTAATTGATATTTGTTTTTGTCACTTTCTCTTGCACTTGTCACACGAAGGACTTGCGATTGCGAACTAACTAATGTCCAATTTGCATCGTCACAGCAAACCAGTTTTTGGCTGTTGATAATACTTATTAAAATTCTGCACTGGAATTCACCGGCGGCTGCATAAATGTATATGTGCATGTGTTTACATTGGTTACATCATTCTCTTTTGATACTACCCTGGAAGCACAAAATAGCCTGAAAATGACTTAGAAGTAACGTCTAAGCGATAGAAATCATGGCGTTTGATATCGCTTTCTCACCGCGTAAGTTGCATCCTTCCCACGATAGTAGTGAACGTGACTATATAGCGTATACAGCATCACTTCTAATAATCGCGGAAGTCACTTCATAGACAGACTTCATATTAAGATAATACCTTTTTCTATTATTATTGGTACTTTTTCCAATGTACATTTGCATAGATCTTATACTAATTAGCTGAAATGCTCACACATTGTTCAATTTTAGAATTATTGAAATACTTTTTCCAATGATTGTGTTAAGAACATGTCAAGATGACCCTATAATGCCATTGACAACATCACTTAAACATTAAAAGTTTGAATAATCAAAAAATTCTTTACACATTTTCCACGTTGCGAATAAAATAATCTAGCATTATAGCCAGTCACCATCTGGCAATCGTTTTTTATGATGACATAATAAAACCTTCTTTAAGGCCACGTAATACAAAGGTTCGGCCCTTTCTGTTTTTGAAAAAATAAAACAGAAGGGATCGAAGGTATAATGTAACAGTAAAAATTTAAAATTGAAATATGTCCGGTATGCGTTCCAAAGCTGACAACATGCTTCAATTGTCAATGTTATGTAATTTTGATATTATGGTCTTTACGGAAACTTGGTTGAATGGTGATTTGTCGACTTCAATATATATTCATTTAAATACCAAATTTGAAACGATTCCGGTGAATAAAGTCGCTAAGATCATCATAATACTGAATATCTGTCTTAGACTGTAGTATCCATTACGAACTTATGGGGACTATACCAAAACGTGGACCTACATACCAAAAGTCCTACAGACATAATATACATTTGAGTAATATTTTATCCACCTACTCCATTTCGTTCGGAAGCTAGAGTGATTTCCACAGACGGAACGACGGATATCGCTAAATCGACACACAATTTTATGCTGATCAAAGATATACATACTTTGTGGGGTCTAAAATGTATATTTCGAGTTGTTGCAAACGGAATGGCAAACTCCTTACTATGGTGGAGGGTATAACAACGAATTTGTAATTAATTTCGTGAGATAAGTCTTCAATTCAGTTCTTCAATATAAAATAAACGATTCCAATCCGTTATTTTTTCTTTTATTTGAATACATTTTTTGCTGTTATTGCCATATTATCAATTTAACGTACTAGCTGTCATATTTTTTGAATCACAATAAATTACATATCTGATTTAGGTAAAAATTTTTATAATAGTCGTTGTTTGCATCTTCCAGCATCTTCGACGGTAGGTCCTGGAGTTGAAAGTTAGATGTCAATTTAGACATGAAATTCGCACTCATTTCATTTTTGATATTATTCATTCAGAATTCAAAACAATTAAAAATTTATAACTTTGATTTTTGATTTTTTAGCGATTTTGAAAAAGTAATTATCCTTTAAGTTTGGTGTGACCGCGTTTAGTTATTTCGACATCATCTATTCAGTTTCGCCACCACATAATTCGGTACTACACTTCAATGGAGCCCGCCTGCAATTTCATTTCGCAAGAAATCGAGTCAATTATATAAAGTTAATCAAATTGAAAAAACTGTTCGCACACGATAAAATATAAATTTTTGTTCATAGCTTATCAACTTCTAAAATAATATTCATAAAATCTATAAATAAGAATGTACATCATATTAGAATTCAAAAAAAAAAAAAAAAAAAAAACATTGCAAATGTACATTCAAAAACAAATTTCCGAGTTTGTCTGAATCGTTAAAATCAGATCAGCGGTTCTTGGGTTATAAGCGTAGTAACTAACACAACTTTCTTTTATATATAGATGGCAACAAAAATTGAATAAACTTTACGTTAAAAGATAAAGAGAAGATGGTCTGACCTTTTGCTTATCGAACAATTGATACTTGAATGAAACTTGTAATAATAAAAAACGATTTGTGTCCGACACAGTGTTGCCACCTTATGTGTAATTACACATATTAGTTGTGTTCCAGAACCTACAAATTAGTACTAATTAGTACTAATTCTGCTACAACGCGTTCCCGTACTCCAAAAACTAGCAAAACTTGCAGCACTCTCGAGAAAAAAATGGCGCTGAGTGGTGAACATTTCTGCTTGTTTTAGCTACATGAATTTCGCCGAGCAGAAATGTGCATATTGTAAATTTGACATTTAATTGGCAGGGCTAACAAGGTTGAAAAATATATTGATACATTTTAATGTTTTGGCGTCCTTTTCAGTAAGGTTTCACCAGTCCGATTTAGACTGTTTACTTTTGGAATTTTGAATTTTGACATTTTATCGTATTTCTGCTAATTTTCCGTTCCCTTATTTTTGAACACACCTATATGAGAATGACATTTCAAACTGTTCTTTCTTCTGCTAGTTTTATTACTAAAAGAGTACTGGAACACAACTATTGTGTGCAATTTTTTGTTGCATGTGTAGCCCAATTGTCATGTGTTATTTATAGTTTTACTATTCTTAATACTTTTCATAATCCTTATCTTCTCAAATGCTACTGCAGAAAGAATATTTAGTTGATGATTTTGGGGAAGGCTGAAAGTGAGTACGATTCTCATTTACTGGAGAATGTTCGACACTTAATGTGCTTGCTTTTCACCAAAATCGTCCAATCAAAAAGCTAAGTGATGAATCTCTTCCCTGGAATGAATTCATGATATTGGCAAATATTTATTTTGAGGCAGTGCACATATATATATTTCAATAATTGCACACAATATGTGTTATTGTTTTTTAATATTTTATACTCTTTTTAAGTAGCAGGACTTCCGAAGCTTGAAATCTTCTGCTCTGAATTGTGTCCAACAATCCCAAAGAGAACCCAAGTTTTTATTAATATGAAAATTAATTAGGCCATCGCTCTTCGGTCCTTGACATTTTTGCCGCGCCGTTAAAAGAAAAAGGAAGGAGAACCGGAAGAGTCCGATGAATTTTCGGGACCCTATGTCTCAGGAAGAACGGGTGACTGCTTTGGTGGTAAAGAAGATATAATTTTGGTAGCAATGGCTGGATGTATAGTTTCGACTAAATCTGATACTCTAATCTGATTACACACAAAGAAAGATGGAGCATATATATATATATATATATATATATATATATATATATGTATATATATATATATATATATATATATATGTATATATATATATATATATATATATATATATATATATATGTATATATATATATATATATATATATATATATATATATATATATATATATATATATATTTTTTGTTGTTCCTGACCACGCCTCCTTTTACGCCCACTATTTCGATTTATCTAAAATCCTTATATTTCCCAAATAATGAAGATATTGTTTTAAAAATTATTACACGAGATACTGTTGACCTTCCCTCCAATCCAAAGTATTTGTTTGGGGACTGAGGAACTGACCACGCCTACTTTTTAATCTATACATCTATATATATAAAACAAAGTTGTGTTAGTTACTACGCTTATAACTTAATTCAGAATTGTCTCCTATCCGAAAAGGATAATACCCAAAAAAAATTAAATAAGTGCGAAGTAGGATGTTAACTGACATCTACCTTTCCACTCCAAGGCCTACATCGTGGTTCAGCTGGAAAATGCGAACATATTTAAACAAACAAAAATGACCGAAAAAGTCTAATGGGGCTCACTTCAAAGCGTGGACCTACTTCTTTCATGTGACAATAATCCGTCCAATGAGAGCTCAAAATGCAAAAATTTTTGGAAGTACAATCAGTAAAATACCATATATAAAGGGTGCAAAATAGTAGAGCGAATGGGATTTTTAGTAAGAAAAGAATTTTTATCTTTCCAGAAATTCTTCCCGAACATTCAAGATACCTTAAATCCCTTTTGCAGGTCATGATATCGATCATATATAACCATCGTAAATCATACGCTATTTTTGGGGTGACTTTCTTCTACTTTTGGCCCTTATTTGGCATCTTTGTTTCTAAGGGGGTAGAGAACCTCTTCGCCTAAAATTTTCGGAGTAGGCCCATATTGGTCTTGACCACATTCATCAATTGATTTTCCTAAAAATTTAAAATTTATTTAAGTGAAGTCCCCACATTGGAGTATACCCAAGTCCACTTTCACATTTACTCTGTGGTCAGAAAAGAAAATTTTGTATTCTATTTAATTTGTCTTTGTTTAGAACACAACCTTTTAAAAATGATTACCTCATTGGTTCTTACAAATTGGACAATGTAGACTCATTCGTTGATCTTGGTGTAATTTTAGACAATAAATTGCGTTTTAATTTGCATATTGATTCATGTATAAATAAAGCCAAGTCATTGCTGGGTTTTATAAAAAGATGGTCAAAAGAATTTGACGATCCTTATGTGACTAAGCGTTTATTTATTAGTTTGGTTCGGCCCACTTTAGAATACGGTTGCGTATTGTGGAGTCCTTTTTACAAAACATATTCTGCTAAATTGGAATCAGTACAAACCCAATTTCTTTTATTTGCTCTCAGAGGATTAGGATGGGACATAAATGATACACTTCCACCATATGAGAATCGCCTAAAACTAATTGATCTTCCGACACTGGAAAAGAGACGTTTAATGCTAAGAGCTTTATTTATTATAAAACTTTTGCGTGGCGAAATCGATTCACAGTTTTTAACCGGTGAATTAAATTTTAATATTCCTGCTCGTAATACTCGAAATTACATACCACTTAAACTTTGCTTGGCTAAATCCAATTATGAATCGTATAATCCTATGAGGTCTTTATGTGATATCTACAACAAATTATATAATGAGATATCATTGACAGACCCTTTGCATGTCATTAAACATACTATTTTACATCTTTAGTATTAAAGCAAGTAGTTGCCAGATTCTCTACTCTTATCTATTATATGTTGTTTTATTTCCTGTGTGTTCTCTTTATTTGTGAATTTAAACAACCGGCTGATGTATAACTGTAGCTGGTTTCCCTAACGTACTAACCCTCCATAGTTCGGACTATGGGGTGTACGCGCTCCCTACGTAATTGGGAGGTGGCCCCCTCGGTCGGCAGGGGCGGGTGAGTGTGGCGTTGGGACCGATCGAAAAAAAAAAAAAAAAAAAAAAAAAAAAAGAGAATATTGGTTGGGAACGTAGATTTGGGATGTACATCTATATGAAATAAATTGTGAAAACATGAACAAATTACAAATATAAGAAAGTAGCACGGGACCGAATATTTGTTGAATCGTCATGATGAAAAATATGGACTTTATGGAGTCTCCAATTTACGATTTAAATGACAAATAAAATTAGTTCCCATCCTACGGTAATGGGTGTAAAATAGTAATTATATTTGACTATTCTGAAATCAGTCTGCTCTCAATTATGAGGTGGATAAAACTATTTTTACTTATTTAAATCACGTGAATTTTTTTCCGTTTGACATGCTATGTTGTTCTGCTATATTTTTGATTTGGCCTCTATTTGTCATATTGGATTATAAGGGGGGAAGAAAGTTTTCAATGTAGGTCGATGTTTCGCAGTAGTGTCCATATAAAGGTACTTCCTGATTTTACTATATTTCAAAGGATTTGGCTGAAAACGTGTATTTGGGGGGTGAAAATCTTACACAAATTTGAACGTATGTACAAAGACGTCCCTGGACTCCCTACTTCAAGATTTTGTCGGTGTTTGGTCTTTTGGCGGTTCTGGTAGGTTTTAATGAAAACATAACATATAACCAAGAATGCTATTATCACAATTCCGCATATTACAGTCCATTTTATGAACTGTTTCTCCATGTCGTCAACATATTGCAGGTTCTGTATATTTAATCTCTGCAAATATGGCAAACTCAAAATTTCTTCATGGCCTGTTATGTTAACGAGTGTTGACACGGCCGATTCTGGAGATTTTCTAACATAACTTCTTATGTTCCGGTATATGGAGTTATTGATCATAACCTCATTTTCAAAAGTAATGAGGAAATTCCCGATTAGTAGTTGGCCATTGATGGTAACCCTTCTGTCGTTAATGATGATGATGCCGTCATCAATAATCGATAACGATTCGAGATGGCTGGGAAGTGTGGTACAATGTGCGATACCCCCTGAGTGGAGTTGTTGAGCGCAAGTTGTCGTGTTTTGTAGTTTTTTACAAAATGTTCTTGTAAGTGTACCTATGCAGTTTATGATGGGTATAATCTGGTCGCCACATTCAGCTATGTTGTTATTATTAGCAAAGTTAAGGATAGTATTGTTGTGAACTGGATGTATGATCATCTTCTTACAAACTAACTCAACTTTAGGTCATTTAATTATAAAATATACAGAATCATTATTTAATAGAACTTTAATTTGGGATACTTCCATAAGGTCAGTAACCGTAATATTGGTAGTGTTCATTTACAATTTTCTCTAAATCATTAGAGTCTAGGATTGCCTGATTAATTATTTCGATTTTTGTAAGAGTAACTGGTAACATCAGGGTTTCAAGCTCGGCAATAATGATTCTATTTCGGAAAATCAAAGATTCATATAGATTTTCTGTGTTCATGTGTTCCGGTTTTGTGTTCCTTACTAAATTATTCACAGCGTCTGTTAATTCGTTTATTTTTTCCTGCGTCCTTGTATTTATTGTTATTTGCATATGCTCTGACTCAATGAGCTCTTTTTGGGTAAATTTTATATTTTGGAAGTCGTCATAATCTGGAGTGCCGGCTACAACCTTTAGCGCGGTCCCTAGAAAATGTAGGCTTCTAGCATGCCTTTGATGAATTTTTACCGTTTCTAAGAGTGTCTTCATGTGTCGTATGTCGTAGGAAAATGAATTCTCATGTCTTCTGTTTCTTTTATAATCGCTGAGTATATAGATAAGTTAGTTGAGTGTTTAAGGTAATCGAAATCCTCCCAAATTAAGGCATTTCCGTCTGTTATTGGTATGTAGTTTGAATTAGTGTAGTCGGTAATTTTTACCGATATCGATACTGTGAGAAGTAGCGTTGTCCAAATCCTAGTAATAAAAAAGACAAAAAACTTTATTTTGGTTACCTTAAATTGTCTTTATGGACCACCCTCCATTTTATTAGGACTGTGGTCCCCAAGTCAGCTTCGACAGTTTCCTCTGTGTACAAATTTGACATTTTAATTCCTAATCTTCGATTTGATTTAACCAGAACTTTTTCTCTTACTTTGAAAAATCTATTTTGTCTTGTCTTATTTAACATATACTGTGTTTCAGAATTAACAAAGTCTGATACTCCCATTGGGTAGGGATATAATTTTGAATAAATGGGTTCTTCGTTCACAGTACGAATAGTTGGTGTTGTATGGCAGAGCTTTGTCCGATTCTGCGAATGCACCCATTCGTTTTTCTAAAATTTTTCTTTTATATCCTGGGGTAGTACAGTGTCGCTGATGCATGTAAAATTTACATCGGGGCATTTAAAAAAATTTAGTTTCGAAACCACTCACATTTGCTAGTTTTTGGTTTAAATTAAGTACAGTATCTGTCCGCTTAAGAAGATCTAGACCAAGTATATCGTCAAATGTTGTCATGGTTGGTAATAAAAAGAAGGTAGTATCGGTACAGAAAATATTTAAAATGCACTTTCTGTCCACTGTAGTATGACCATGAATTGACTTTACGTGGAATGGTTTATTCACAGGCACAATATTGTTCAATTCATTAAATGGTTTTATATAATTTTTGGACGCTCCCGTGTCTATCAAAAATGTTATATTTCTCCCTGCAATTTCCTTTTCTATGAACGGTAGGGAGTTATTCCTAAAAAATTGAGTTCGTCGAATTCTAAAAGCTCGTCATCTACTTCTTCGACTTGCTTTTCAGCAAACGCTCGATATTCGAATTCCTCTTGGTCAGGCGCGATGTTGTCTGAGACTAATTGGTTAATTCTTTGTAGTTTTGGTCCGGTGTACCTAGCACTACAATTGCTTGCTCTTTCACCCACTTGTCCCTGATTGGCATACTCATTATTTTGTGTGTTCTGCCTTTGAACATGCATCTGACTATTTTGCGGTTGTCCATAAGGCGAACTGTATTGTCGGTATTTAATAGGTTTCCTAAATCTTGATGAACTGTCTATTTCCATTGGTTCTTGTTGGACGTGTTTTCCTTGTCTTTTAACAAAATGGGGATTTGTTACTTCTGTTTTGAAGTTAGTGTTCAATGTTGGGTTACACTCCTTGCTGTGTTGTCTTTGTTCGGAAATTTTCTGTCTTTGCCCGATGCTTCGCGCAAAGTTAGTTGCAAACGTGTAGCGCTCATGATTAGCTTCAACTTCTTGCGTTCATGTGTTCCGGTTTTGTGTTCCTTACTAAATTATTTACAGTGTCTGTTAATTCGTTTATTTTTTCCTGCGTCCTTGTATTTATTGTTATTTGCATATGCTCTGACTCAATGAGCTCTTTTTGGGTAAATTTTATATTTTGGAAGTCGTCATAATCTGGAGTGCCGGCTACAACCTTTAGCGCGGTCCTTAGAAAATGTTGGCTTCTAGCATGCCTTTGATGAATGTTTACCGTTTCTAAGAGTGTCTTCATGTGTCGTATGTCAGAGTCCAGTATCTGTTTCATATGTGACCTAGGAAAATGAATTCTCATGTCTTCTGTTTCTTTTATAATCGCTGAGTATATAGATAAGTTAGTTGAGTGTTTAACGTAATCGAAATCCTCCCAAATTAAGGCATTTCCGTCTGTTATTGGTATGTAGTTTGAATTAGTGTAGTCGGTAATTTTTGCCGATATCGATACTGTGAGAAGTAGCGTTGTCTAAATCCTAGTAATAAAAAAGACAAAAAACTTTATTTTGGTTACCTTAAATTGTCTTTATGGACCACCCTCCCTTTTATTAGGACTGTGGTCCCCAAGTCAGCTTCGACAGTTTCCTCTGTGTACAAATTTGACATTTTATTTTCTAATCTTCGATTTGATTTAACCAGAACTTTTTCTCTTACTTTGAAAATTCTATTTTGTCTTGTCTTATTTAACATAGCCTGTGTTTCAGAATTAACAAAGTCTGATACTCCCATTGGGTAGGGATATAATTTTGAATAAATGGGTTCTTCGTTCACTGTACGAATAGTTGCAACGATGTTGGTGTTGTATGGCAGAGCTTTGTCCGATTCTGCGAATGCACCCATTCGTTTATCTAAAATTTTTCTTTTATATCCTGGGGTAGTACGTGTCGCTTACGCATGTAAAATTTACATACGGGCATTTAAAAAAATTATAGTTTCAAAACCACTCACATTTGCCAGTTTTTGATTTTTTAAATCAAGTACAGTATCTGTCCGCTTAAGAAGATTTAGACCAAGTATACCGTCAAATGTTGTCAGGGTTGGTAATAAAAAGAAGGTAGTATCGGTACAGAAAATATTTAAAATGCACTTTCTGTCCACTGTAGTATGACCATGAATTGACTTTACGTGGAATGGTTTATTCACAGGCACAATATTGTTCAATTCATTAAATGGTTTTATATAATTTTTGGACGCTCCCGTGTCTTTCAAAAATGTTATATTTCTCCCTGCAATTTCCTTTTCTATGAACGGTAGGGAGTTATTCCTAAAAAATTGAGTTCGTCGAATTCTAAAAGCTCGTCATCTACTTCTTCGACTTGCTTTTCAGCAAACGCTTGATATTCGAATTCAGGCGCGGTGTTGTCTGAGACTAATTGGTTAATTCTTTGTAGTTTTGGTCCGGTGTACCTAGCACTACCATTGCTTGCTCTTTTACCCACTTGTCCCTGATTGGCATACTCATTATTTTGTGTGTTCTGCCTTTGAACATGCACCTGACTATTTTGCGGTTGTCCATAAGGCGAACTGTATTGTCGGTATTGAGTAGTTTTCCTAAATCTTGATGAGCTGTCTATTTCCATTGGTTCTTGTTGGACGTGTTGCCCTTGTATTTTAACAAAATGGGGATTTTTTACTTCTGTTTTGAAGTTAGTGCCAAATAGGAAATTTTCTATCTTTGTCCGATGCTTCGTGCAAAGTTAGTTGCAAACGTGTAGCGCTCATGATTAGCTTCAACTTCTTGCGCTAATGCCAAAGCTGAAGGAAGATCAGATAGTCTAGCGGAAAAAAGGACATCACTTAAAGACTTATTTGTCCCTGAAATGAATACTCGCAGTACATCTGCTCTGTATTTTTCGTTCAGGGACGCGGCGACTTTGCTGTCATACGTCATTACAGTTTTATTGATGGGCAGAGTCAGTTTTTTCTCAACTTCGTCATAGTACTGCAGAAGAGTCATATTTCCCTGTGACCGCATTTAATTATTTCGACATCATCTATTAATTTTCGCCACCACATAATTCGGTACTACACTTCAATGGAGCCCGCCTGCAATTTCATTTCTCAAGAAATCGAGTCAATTATATAAAGTTACAGTACGTTTACATATAAGGGGTTAACCCACTCCATTTGGATTAAAATTGTCATATCCATTACTAATACTTCAAACAAATCATGGCCCAATTATTAGGTCGTCCGATTAGCCCAGCTGATTTCACCCATTCTGTTTATATCTTGAGTTCGCTGCAAAATATGACAAACTGTCATCAAAGAATTTTTACAGTTATGCAGAAAATATTTGTATACACAATTCAAATTTGGTTTTGTAATACTGCACAATTGATTTCTCCGGATTTTAAATATAACATATAAAAATGAAAGTCTGCAAGGTTTGCAAGAAAAATAGTTTGAATGGCAATGTACATTTTTTCTCCGTTCCAAAGGACGTAGACGAAAGAGCCAAATGGAGCACAAACTGCCAGATAAAACTTATGCCCACATCGTTCGTGTGTTCAGATCATTTTAAAATGACTGACATTATTAAATCAGGCAAGCAATGTAGGCTCATGCCCATTGCTCAGCCTAAAATTCGGCAGCCATTGAAGTTCTTAAGCTATTCGTCCTTCATACCAGTTCCTGCTAGGGAAAATATTGCACTTAATTTACGTATTGATGTTGAAATGACTAAAAATAATTCAAACGAAACAACACAGAAAAGACCAGTTAAAAAATGTAAAAATCAGGAAACACAGACCAGGTACTTTTGTCTAACATATAATGATTCATGTGATATATATATTTTCTTATAGTCCAGTCATATTTGCGCCCGATTACGAAAAATATGTGGAATTGGTAAAGAGGCTGGAAAATGAAAACAAGGAGTTGAGAAAAGAGGTTTCAGAATTAAATCAGGCAATGGTATCCTTAAAGAAATTTTTAACGGATGGTCAAATCAAAAAATTAAAGTCATTTACCAAAATTATGTGGAAAAAGGCTATCCGGTACCTAGCATATCAACCTTACATAAATGGTGCAACAAAATAGACACGAAGGAGGGTATATTGTGGACATCAATTGAGTTAATGCGGCAGGTCAATTACATGACCACAGAAGAAAAAATATGCCTGCTTTCATTCGACGAAATGAAAGTGACAGAAACATTTGAATATAACTTGCACACCGTTTTTTATACGAAAAACGGTAAATTATGTACAAGTTGTAATGGCTAGCGGTATAATAAAGTCCTGGAAACAACCTGTTTTCTACGATTTTGAGTGTAAGAAGTCCAAAGAAATTATCTTCAAAATAATATCTGTTTTAAAGGATAACGGACATACAGTCGTAGCTGTAGTTTGTGATATGGGTCCATCAAACCGTAAATTGTGGCGAGATCTGGGCATAACACCTGGTAAGTATTCGGTACCGGACGTCTCTAAAATCCCTTATCACACATGTTGCGAAATGTGGAGTCGTAACTTTTTATTGGAACGGATTTCTCTGTAACGTACCATCGGTAAATTAAATATGCTTAATATACGTTATAGAATAATTTACAAAAATATGTTATAGAAAAAATTATCATTTTGCATGACTTCATTTACATAATTTTGTAGTTTTAATACCGCTTCAAAAAACTTTACTAACTTTTTATCAACCAATAAAAATAATATTAATTAAATGTTATATAAATTTATTTTATGCAGAGAAACCATATTTTAAACATCCTTCAAATTCGGAAGAAAGGGTGTTTACTTTTGCGGATGTACCTCACCTACTAAAGCTGGTAAAAAATCACTTCTTAGATACAGGCCTTTGTATTAATAACCAGCTCATAACCTCGAGGACCATAAGCGACCTATTGAAGCATACCAATAAGTCTGATGTATCTATCACAATCTATTAATCTATCAAATTAAGTGAAGAGCACCTTACGGTTAGAGGCGCAGGTAAACACAAGAATATGGAAATATGGAGTTCGTTTTTATTAAAGGTTCTGATTTCAGGGAGACAGAAAGTCAAATTGGCAACACAGTTGTTTTCCCATTCAACAGCAAACGTCATTAAACGTTGTTATTCATTAGGATTTGATTTATATAATGCTCTTAATACGGCGGAGTTTTATCAATTAATCAGCGATTGGTTTGGTGTACACAATTCATCATCAAGCACTTTTGGACTAATGGGAAAGGTAAGTCAATGGCTATGAAATTGCTAGGAACCTTTAGGAATTAATATAGAAAAACAGAACGAAATATTACATAAAATTAATGTAATAATGTCTGTGTCCATCTCGCCTAACAAAAAGAGTCTGAATATCTTCCAGAAAGGTATTCTCGTTTCGAATAACGCCTTGGTATTATTACATAAGTACCTAAAAAAATACGACGTTAAATATATCCCTACCCGGCGCCTCAATCAAGACGTTCTAGAGCATTTCTTCGGGGCAATCCGAAGTAAAGGTTGTCTAAATGACCACCCTTCGTCGCAAGAGTTCAACTTTCACAAGACTATGGCTACGAAACGACTGCAACGACACAAGCTTCTGATGTCCCCGAAATAGAAGAAACGGATATAGATGATATTGGTATTCTTCAAGAGGACGTATTGGAATACATTTCTGGCTACATGATACGAAAACTAAATCTAGAAGAATACGAAAGCCGAGCTTGAAACCCTGATGTTACCAGTTACTCTTACAAAAATCGGAATAATTAATCCGGCAATCCTAGACTCTAATGATTTGGAGAAAATTGTAAATGAACAATATTACGGTTACTGACCTTATGGAAGTATCCCAAATTAAAGTTCTATGCAGTTGGCATTTTTATACTTATTATTAAACCTATATATATATATATATATATATATATATATATATATATATATATATATATATATATATATATATATATATTCTCATAAATTCCCTTTAAAATGTTTATTTATGCACAGCGGCGTAGAGTCCCATAAATAAACAATTTTTTTTTCATTCTTCGTATTTGAATATTGGATTAGCTTATGACAAAAGTTGCCTATGTCGTATAGACCCTAATGTACCCTACACCATAGTATGGAGGGTATATTAAGTTTGTCATTCCGTTTGTAACACCTAGCAATATCCCTCGAATGGATACTACAGCCTAAGGCAGAAAATGAGCCATGTAAGTCCACGTCTTCGTATACCCTCATATAACTGTACCTCCCGATATTGGGTCTTTTTATGATTTCAGAGACATTATTTAGCGGAATTGTTTTACATTTGGTATTTGAAGTTCGTAATGAATACTACAGCCTATGGCAGAAAATTGTCTGTGCAGGTCACCTTCTTCGTATAGCCCCCATATAACGGTACTCCCCGATATTCGGTACTTTGATGATTTTAGCGACATTATTTACCGGAATTGTTTCAAAATTAGTATTCGAAGTTCGTAATTAACACTAAAGTCTATGCCAGAAAGGCGGGGACCAAGGCCAAGGGCGGGACCAAGGCGGGTTAGCAATGGTTTTACACCGGCTACAGAAACTACATCAGCCAGTGGTTAAAATACAAAAGACATTTTAAAAGTCACACACAGATTAGTAAACATAAATTTACAAAGCAACAATCTACAAGCACTGCGCATTGGCCACGTCTACTATTCCGCATAGGGATTGTAGATCAGATGCCAGATGATCAAGCAGCTTGATGAAGTAAAACAAACATTATATAACATGTACAACTGGTGCTCAAAGGCGAAGTTCTACTGGTTCCGCGGAGGGAACTGTAGATAATATGCCGTAAAAATGAGCTTATAGAGTTAAGAAGACATAAATATAAGGTTACATAAACAAAATATTAGCATAGACATAGCACAACATAAATTACATATGCAGAATACAATTTTTTATTGTGTTCAAGGGACTATATAAGCAAATAGTGTTACATAAACTGTTATAAATTACACAAAGTGATCTCAGTGGTCTATCAAGTTCATAATTTCTTCTTGCTATGGACAATTTTAGCGGTTCAAAATTGTGAGTTCTACGAAAGGGAACATTATTGATTATTTCACCAGTGAGAAAAGGGAATCAATCAATCCACGTATTAATTTTATGATAAATAATGCTCTTAACATAAAACGTCTTTTTTTCAAGAGATGGAAGATCTATTAACATTAAACGACTCTCGTATGGCGGAAGAAGTTCAGAGGGGTTCCAATTTAAACCACGCAAAGCGAAAATTAAAAACTGAATTTGTACCGATTCAATTTTATCAGAATAATATTTACTCCATAATATACAACCATATTCTAATACTGGACGAACTAGACTAACAAACAATCTTTTGGTTACGTAAGGGTCATTAAACTCTTTTGACCAACGCTTGATAAAGCCTAGTAAAGATTTAGCTTTATTAACACAAGAATCAATGTGTAAATGAAACCGTAGCTTAGGATCTAAGATTACGCCCAAATCAACGAAAGATTCAACATTATCCAATTTATAAGAGCCAATATAATGGCTGATTTCGAAATAGCGACAATTTTTGCATTTTTTTACATTAAGAGACATACCATTCGCTCTACACCAATTTACGAAGGTGTCTAAATCATATTGTAATGAAATTGCATCGTTAAGTGAGTTAATGTGAAGAAAGAGTTTCACATCATCAGCGTCCATCAGAATTTTAGAAAAACGAATAATTTTCGGAAGATTGTTCAGGTAAAGAACAAATAGTAGTGGACCCAAGTGACTTCCCTGCGGTACACCAGATGAAACATAAATATTTTTCGAAGATGTATCATTAAAGAGAACCTTTTGGGTGCGACATTTTAAATAGGAGGATATCCAGTTTAACAGTGATGTTGGGAAACCCATTAGATCTAATTTAAGGAGCAATAACTTGTGCACTACCATATCAAAAGCTTTGCTAAAATCCGTATAAATTACATCAGTCTGCTGTTTACTAACAAAACCGCTATGTACATGACAAACAAATTCTAAGAGATTAGTTATTGTAGATCTACCTTTCATGAATCCATGTTGAAAAGGTGAAATTATAGATTTTAGGTAGTGTGATATCCTACGCGAAACTAAAAGTTCGAAGAGTTTGGGAATAGCGCTTAATTTAGCGATACATCTATAATTATCGACTAAACTCCTATTTCCTGATTTATGAAGAGGAATGACAAAGCTCGGCCTCCAGTAACATGGAAAATAACCTTTCATTAGGGAAAAATTAAAAATTTTAGTGAGCGGCTTTTTAGAATTTACAAATTTGAAAAAGTTTTTGGGATTATGCAACAAGTTCTGTCTCATTTTTATTAAATGTTGAGAATAACATTTGGAATTTTCAGAGTTGTATTTATGCCTTGCAGAAGAATACTTTGAATAGTTCAATGCCGTATTCGATTTTTTAAATTTTTTAAACAATCTACTTTTTAAATTGCGCAAACGTCTCAGTGCAGGCGTAAACCAAGCGGGACCCTGGTCTATAGTTTGCTTAACAGTAGGTACCGAATTAGATAAAGCAGAATTAAGTTGCTCGTAGAATGTTGAGACACTGGAGTCAATGTCGTCACTTATACGCCATATAGTGTTTGATAGAAGAGTGCGAAGTTCAATAAGGTTTGTTTTTCCAAAGTTACGCCTTTTAATTAAAGCATTAGTAGATAAAAATTTAGGTGAATTCGAGATTTATCAACAGCGTCGGATGATAGCTATCCTCAGGAAGTACAAAGGGAGAGAATCTGGAAATCGATATATTCAACGACGAAGAGAAGACTAAATCCAATAATTTGTCTTTGATATTTAAAACATCATTCACTTCGTACAAGCAGGATTCAAATATAATATCCCAAAAGGCATCAAAACCAATTGGGTATGACGAGGGAACATAATCTACAATATTCTCTCCTGAGATCCAAGAAACACCAGAAAGGTTAAAGTCGCCCATACATATTAACGAAGAATTATCCGTAAGTAAAGAAGAAACTTTAGAAATTAGACTAGCATGGTTTACATAAATTTCAAGGCCAGAATTAGGAGCAATATAAGTACAAGTTAAGAATACGGTATTACCTGTGATATTTAGTTTAGCGCAGACAAATTCACTACAGGGGTCAGCTGAGACATCAATCAATTTCAGAAGGAATCGAATTATGAACTGCTATCAAAACGCCTCCTCCTTTTTTCATTACTCGATCCTTTCTGTAAACTTGATAATTATCAGAGAACACCTCAGTGTCAAGAACATCCGATTTTAACCATGTTTCAGTAAAAGCGATTATTTTAAATTCACAAAAGAAGCTTTTAAGGAATACGTTTCTCAGTTTAGTATTTAATCCTCTAACATTTTGGTAGAGGATCCCACAGACATCAATTAGTTTTTTTTTGACGCTGGTAAGGTATTCACAGATCTAGTAGAGCGTTCTCTGAACAAAAATTCTTTTACCAAGGTATCTTTGGGCCAGAATGAACTACTAACAATAATGTTAAATAATTTGGGGGGAACAGTTATTTTGAATGACGAAATATCACGCTGTTGAGAGGAACGAAATTTAAAGATGTTTAAATCTTGATCAGTTACACCGTTTAGATTTCATTTTATATAGCTGCGAATGTTGTCAGTAGAAGTATCAGGGTGAAGTCTAGATACAAATACTGTTTTACGCCGTTCTACAACGATAAGAGTGTTAGAAGTAGAGGGATCAACGCCATTTACAACCGCGGAAGAGTTTGTAGGAGTTATAGTTGGTGCCTGCACGCCTTTTGAAGAGTTAATGCTTGCAGTCGAAGTGGAAGCATTAGAAGTTGGGTCTATGCCATTGCCGTTATCGATTGATGGATTATTATTAGGTGGGGGAATTGGCGATATTGGAGAATTTAAACTTATTAAGTTATCAAGAACCAAGGTATTTGGGCCAAGATTGTTTGCTTCAACTAAAGTCTTTTTTCTTTTAGGAGAGTCATCAGAAAATTCAAACCTGCTGACCAATTTTTCAATTTTTTCAATGTTAAATTAAAGCTTTTCTTTAACTTTTCAATTTCAGCCTTAGTTTCTTTAAATATGCAATGATAATCAACTTGTAAATCTCTACATTCAAAACAAGACCAACGCAGACCTTTAGCCTTGTCTGTAATAAAATCAAACTGTCTACCGTTGAAGCCAACGCATTTAAGATGCCAAAATTTATCACAGATAAAGCAAGATATTAAGCGCTCATTGATGTCTCTAACAGCACAATCGTTATTTGAGCAAGCCATAATGAGAGTATTAAATATCAAAAATAGGGTAATGAACACAAGTAAAAAAGAATTATTATTATTGTTATTTTTTATTAATTAAAATAACTAAGGAAATAGTGTAATTTTGGAAATGGTGTGGTAAGTAATTTACTGTAACTGCCTAAAAGTATGCTAAGAATAGCTAAATGTTTACGTACAAAGATGTTAAGGGCAACTAACCACAAACGTCAAAACACAAAATAACACAATGGAAGCAACAAAGGATAGCAATCAAAAAGAAGAATGTAAACACCAATGTAAACTAGGCGCAAAATAATAAATATAACAAAAAATGGGAAAAAAACTGAATGAAACGCGAAAACTTCACACAATTGGAATTTAAATAAATTCAATTATTTGGAATTTCACTGTTTAGCACCTGTAGAGACACAAAAACACGGTAAAATTAATATATATAAAATTAGATGGTTAATCGACGCACAGAAAAACACTTGTAAGCGAGCAGAGTTGCCAATAATAATACGGTTACATTCGGTATTTTTAAGATTTTAACAGAATTTTTAACGGATTTTATTTTTTGGAAATTGCCAAATTTCTCACATATGGAGGGTATTCAAGGTTCGGCCCGGTCGAATTTATAGCTTTTTTACTTGCCTTTTTTTTTTTTGGTTTACACTAATGGCCAGCACAAGACGAATTGTATGAATAAGCCTTTTATGACCCACAGACTTTGTCTATTAAATCATGCGCTATGTGTTTGAAAGGTAATGATAACCAACAACATCCCCCATTTTGATTCACGTGTGCCATTGTCTAAGATTCGATCGTGGCATGGCTGACTCGAGTATTTGCATGGTGTTCTCCATAAATGCAGGGTGTCAACGACGACATCGAACCATGTCATCGTCAAATTGTGTGTCATTTGTGTACGTGTGCTTAAATTGAGAGAGAGTGTGTGTCTTACTTTCGATGGTGAGGATGTGTTTTTTTGTGTGCTGTAATTTTGCAGTAACAAACACCGCGTAAATAGAAAATTGAATACTAAACCAATACTTAAAGAAGTTACAAAGCTGTAAGTTCGGTCGGGCCGAACTTACAATACCCTCCACCATTTAAAACGAATTTGGAAATTTTCAAAAAAATTAAATTCTTAAAAAGTTCTGTTAAAATTTTAAAAATACCAAATATAACCGTTATATTGGGGTCTATACGACGTGGACCTACATAGACATTGTTTGTCATAAACCATTACCATATATTTCGAGGTGTTACAAACGGAATGACAGACTCCATACTATGGTGGAGGATATAAAAACGAATTTGTAATTAATTTCGTGAGATAAGTCTTCAATTCAGTTCTTCAATATAAAATAAACGATTCCGATCCGTTATTTTTTCTTTTATTTGAATACATTTTTTGCTGTTATTGCCATATTATCAATATCAAATACTAGCTGTCCCGGTCCGTACTTTTAGTCATAAATGCATATTTTTTGAATCACAAGAAATCACATATCTGACTTTAGGTCAACATTTTTATAATAGGTAATTATTCCATAGTAATTTCTAAATAGAAATTAATATTCATAAATATTCTAAATGGAAATAAAATTATAATAGATGTTCACCTGCCGTCGGTGTTAGATATTTTGAATAGCCATAGGCTTTAATTTGAGTGTTAAAAACCTATATGATATAGAACATCTATAATAGCAGAACGATTTCAAAATAGTCAAAGATAATTACTCTTTTAGAACAATTTCCGTAAGATGGAATTCATTTGTTTTGCCCATATCTTTCAATTTAACGTCCATATTTTAAATAATAGTATAATTCAATGACGATTTTTTTTCTGTCACAATTTCCGACTGAATGAGTGCTAGTTTGACACTTCAGAGTTTATTTCATATAGACGTACATCCAAAATCTACGCTCCTAACCAATATTATCATGAGGGTTGAAAATACAAAATTTTCTTTTCTAACCACACATTGGTTGGGAAAGTGGGTTTGGGGATACATATAATGTGGGTTCTATACATAAATAAATGCCTATGTGGACAATTATCTGTAAGATGGTTCTCTACCCTACAATACCCTAATACAATTTTTAAGCCATATCAATTGATGAATGTGGTCAAGACCAAGATGGACCATACTCCGAAAATTAAAAATTGTATGCGAAGAGATTTCTGCCCCCTTAGAAACAAAGATTCCAAATAAGGGCCAAAAAAATAAAAATGTGTCCAAGACCCCGAAAATAGCTTAAATAATATGATGGTTATAAAAACGTGATTTTTTGCAAGGATGGTTTCTTTTCAAATTACCAACATCTGCCGAAATTAATATAAAAAATATGGTTAAAATATAAAATATACTTGAAATCGGGTTGTACCCTTATCAGGAGGCCCATATCATGACCTGCAAATGCGATTTAAATTATCTTGTAAGTTTAGGAAGAAATCTTTTTATTACTAAATGTCCAATTCGTTCTACTATTTTGCACCATTAATATTCGGTATTTCACTGATTGCAGTCTTAATGAATTTTACATTTTGACGCACGGATTCTTGTCATTGGACGGATTCTTGTCATACAAAAGAAGTAGGTCCACGTTTTGAAATGAACCCCATAACACTTTGTCGGTCATTTTTGTTTGTTAAAATGTGTTCGCATCTTCCAGCTGAAGCTCGACGGTAGGTCCTGGAGTTGAAAGTTAGATGTAAGAATTCAAAACAATTAAAATTTTATAAATTTGATTTTTGATTTTTTAGCGATTTTGAAAAAGTAATTATCTTTTAATTATTTCGACATCATCTATTCAGTTTCGCCACCACATAATTCGGTACTACACTTCAATGGAGCTCGCCTGCAATTTCATTTCTCAAGAAAACGAGTCCATTATATAAAGTTACAGTACGTTTACATATAAGGGGTTAACCCACTCCATTTGGATTAAAATTGTCATAACCATTACTTATACTTCAAATAAATCATGGTCCAATTATTAGGTCGTCCGATTAGCCCAGCTGATTTCACCCATTCTGTTTATATCTTGAATTCGCTGCAAAATATGACAAACTGTCATCAAAGAATTTTTACAGTTATGCAGAAAATATTTGTATACACAATTCAAATTTGGTTTTGTAATACTGCACAATTGATTTCTCCGGATTTTAAATATAACATATAAAAATGAAAGTCTGCAAGGTTTGCAAGAAAAATAGTTTGAATGGCAATGTACATTTTTTCTCCGTTCCAAAGGACGTAGACGAAAGAGCCAAATGGAGCACAAATTGCCAGATAAAACTTATGCCCACATCGTTCGTGTGTTCAGATCATTTTAAAATGACTGACATTATTAAATCAGGCAAGCAATTTAGGCTCATGCCCATTGCTCAGCCTAAAATTATGCAGCCATTGAAGTTCTTAAGCTATTCGTCCTTCATACCAGTTCCTGCTCGGGAAAATATTGCACTTAATTTATGTATTGATGTTGAAATGACTAAAAATAATTCAAACCAAACAACACAGAAAAGACCAGTTAAAAAATGTAAAAATCAGGAAACACAGACCAGGTACTTTTGTCTAACATATAATGATTCATGTGATATATATATTTTCTTATAGTCCAGTCATATTTGCGCCCGAATACGAAAAATATGTGGAATTGGTAAAGAGGCTGGAAAATGAAAACAGGGAGCTGAGAAAAGAGGTTTCAGAATTAAATCAGGCAATGGTATCCTTAAAGAATTTTTTAACGGATGGTCAAATCAAAAAATTAAAGTCATTTACCAAAATTATGTGGAAGTGGGAAGACATTTCGAATGCTATTTGCTTACATGCTGCTGGTCCCAGAGCTTATAAGCACTTATACCAAAAAGACTATCCGGTACCTAGCATATCAACCTTACATAAATGGTACAACAAAATCGACACGAAGGAGGGTATATTGTGGACATCAATTGAGTTAATGCGGCAGGTCAATTACATGACCACAGAAGAAAAAATATGCCTGCTTTCATTCGACGAAATGAAAGTGACAGAAACATTTGAATATGACTTGCACAACGATTTTGTACGGAAACCGGCAAATTATGTACAAGTTGTAATGGCTAGCGGTATAATAAAGTCGTGGAAACAACCTGTTTTCTACGATTTTGAGCTTAAGATGTCCAAAGAAGTTATCTTCAAAATAATATCTGTTTTAAAGGATAACGGATATACAGTCGTAGCTGTAGTTTGTGATATGGGTCCATCAAACCGTAAGTTGTGGCGAGATCTGGGCATAACACCTGGTAAGTATTCGGTACCGGACGTCTCTAAAATCCCTTATCACACATGTTGCGAAATATGGAGTCGTAACTTTTTATTGGAACGGATTTCTCTGTAACGTACCATCGGTAAATTAAATATGCTTAATATACGTTATAGAATAATTTACAAAAATATGTTATAGAAAAAATTATCATTTTGCATGACTTCATTTACATAATTTTGTAGTTTTAATACCGCTTCAAAAAACTTTACTAACTTTTTATCATCCAATAAAAATAATATTAATTAAGTGTTATATAAATTTATTTTATGCAGAGAAACCATATTTTAAACATCCTTCAAGAAGAAAATGAGCCATGTAAGTCCACGTCTTCGTATACCCTCATATAACTGTACCTCCCGATATTGGGTCTTTTTATGATTTCAGAGACATTATTTAGCGGAATTGTTTTACATTTGGTATTTGAAGTTCGTAATGAATACTACAGCCTATGGCAGAAAATTGTCTGTGCAGGTCACCTTCTTCGTATAGCCCCCATATAACGGTACTCCCCGATATTCGGTACTTTGATGATTTTAGCGACATTATTTACCGGAATTGTTTCAAAATTAGTATTCGAAGTTCGTAATTAACACTAAAGTCTATGCCAGAAAGGCGGGGACCAAGGCCAAGGGCGGGACCAAGGCGGGTTAGCAATGGTTTTACACCGGCTACAGAAACTACATCAGCCAGTGGTTAAAATACAAAAGACATTTTAAAAGTCACACACAGATTAGTAAACATAAATTTACAAAGCAACAATCTACAAGCACTGCGCATTGGCCACGTCTACTATTCCGCATAGGGATTGTAGATCAGATGTCAGATGATCAAGCAGCTTGATGAAGTAAAACAAACATTATATAACATGTACAACTGGTGCTCAAAGGCGAAGATTTTAGGTAGTGTGATATCCTACGCGAAACTAAAAGTTCGAAGAGTTTGGGAATAGCGCTTAATTTAGCGATACATCTATAATTATCGACTAAACTCCTATTTCCTGATTTATGAAGAGGAATGACAAAGCTCGGCCTCCAGTAACATGGAAAATAACCTTTCATTAGGGAAAAATTAAAAATTTTAGTGAGCGGCTTTTTAGAATTTACAAATTTGAAAAAGTTTTTGGGATTATGCAACAAGTTCTGTCTCATTTTTATTAAATGTTGAGAATAACATTTGGAATTTTCAGAGTTGTATTAATGCCTTGCAGAAGAATACTTTGAATAGTTCAATGCCGTATTCGATTTTTTAAATTTTTTAAACAATCTACTTTTTAAATTGCGCAAACGTCTCAGTGCAGGCGTAAACCAAGCGGGACCCTGGTCTATAGTTTGCTTAACAGTAGGTACCGAATTAGATAAAGCAGAATTAAGTTGCTCGTAGAATGTTGAGACACTGGAGTCAATGTCGTCACTTATACGCCATATAGTGTTTGATAGAAGAGTGCGAAGTTCAATAAGGTTTGTTTTTCCAAAGTTACGCCTTTTAATTAAAGCATTAGTAGATAAAAATTTAGGTGAATTCGAGATTTATCAACAGCGTCGGATGATAGCTATCCTCAGGAAGTACAAAGGGAGAGAATCTGGAAATCGATATATTCAACGACGAAGAGAAGACTAAATCCAATAATTTGTCTTTGATATTTAAAACATCATTCACTTCGTACAAGCAGGATTCAAATATAATATCCCAAAAGGCATCAAAACCAATTGGGTATGACGAGGGAACATAATCTACAATATTCTCTCCTGAGATCCAAGAAACACCAGAAAGGTTAAAGTCGCCCATACATATTAACGAAGAATTATCCGTAAGTAAAGAAGAAACTTTAGAAATTAGACTAGCATGGTTTATATAAATTTCAAGGCCAGAATTAGGAGCAATATAAGAACAAGTTAAGAATACGGTATTACCTGTGACATTTAGTTTAGCGCAGACAAATTCACTACAGGGGTCAGCTGAGACATCAATCAATTTCAGAAGGAATCGAATTATGAACTGCTATCAAAACGCCTCCTCCTTTTTTCATTACTCGATCCTTTCTGTAAACTTGATAATTATCAGAGAACACCTCAGTGTCAAGAACATCCGATTTTAACCATGTTTCAGTAAAAGCGATTATTTTAAATTCACAAAAGAAGCTTTTAAGGAATACGTTTCTCAGTTTAGTATTTAATCCTCTAACATTTTGGTAGAGGATCCCACAGACATCAATTAGTTTTTTTGACGCTGGTAAGGTATTCACAGATCTAGTAGAGCGTTCTCTGAACAAAAATTCTTTTACCAAGGTATATTTGGGCCAGAATGAGCTACTAACAATAATGTTAAATAATTTGGGGGGAACAGTTATTTTGAATGACGAAATATCACGCTGTTGAGAGGAACGAAATTTAAAGATGTTTAAATCTTGATCAGTTACACCGTTTAGATTTGATTTTATATAGCTGCGAATGTTGTCAGTGGAAGTATCAGGGTGAAGTCTAGATACAAATACTGTTTTACGCCGTTCTACAACGATAAGAGTGTTAGAAGTAGAGGGATCAACGCCATTTACAACCGCGGAAGAGTTTGTAGGAGTTATAGTTGGTGCCTGCACGCCTTTTGAAGAGTTAATGCTTGCAGTCGAAGTGGAAGCATTAGAAGTTGGGTCTATGCCATTGCCGTTATCGATTGATGGATTATTATTAGGTGGGGGAATTGGCGATATTGGAGAATTTAAACTTATTAAGTTATCAAGAACCAAGGTATTTGGGCCAAGATTGTTTGCTTCAACTAAAGTCTTTTTTCTTTTAGGAGAGTCATCAGAAAATTCAAACCTGCTGACCAATTTTTCAATTTTTTCAAATTTTTTAAATGTTAAATTAAAGCTTTTCTTTAACTTTTCAATTTCAGCCTTAGTTTCTTTAAATATGCAATGATAATCAACTTGTAAATCTCTACATTCAAAACAAGACCAACGCAGACCTTTAGCCTTGTCTGTAATAAAATCAAACTGTCTACCGTTGAAGCCAACGCATTTAAGATGCCAAAATTTATCGCAGATAAAGCAAGATATTAAGCGCTCATTGATGTCTCTAACAGCACAATCGTTATTTGAGCAAGCCATAAGTAGAGTATTAAATATCAAAAATAGGGTAATGAACACAAGTAATAAAGAATTATTATTATTGTTATTTTTTATTAATTAAAATAACCAAGGAAATAGTGTAATTTTGGAAATGGTGTGGTAAGTAATTTACTGTAACTGCCTAAAAGTATGCTAAGAATAGCTAATTGTTTACGTACAAAGATGTTAAGGGCAACTAGCCACAAACGTCAAAACACAAAATAACACAATGGAAGCAACAAAGGATAGCAATCAAAAAGAAGAATGTAAACACCAATGTAAACTAGGCGCAAAATAGTAATTATAACAAAAAATGGGAAAAAACTGAATGAAACGCGAAAACTTCACACAATTGGAATTTAAATAAATTCAATTATTTGGAATTTCACTGTTTAGCACTTGTAGAGACACAAAAACACGGTAAAATTAATATATCTAAAATTAGATGGTTAATCGACGCACAGAAAAACACTTGTAAGCGAGCAGAGTTGCCAATAAGGTATTTTTAAGATTTTAACAGAATTTTTAACGGATTTTATTTTTTGGAAATTGCCAAATTTCTCACATATGGTGGAGGGTATTCAAGGTTCGGCCCGGTCGAATTTATAGCTTTTTTACTTGCCTTTTTTTTTTTTTTTGGTTTACACTAATGGCCAGCACAAGACGAATTGTATGAATAAGCCTTTTATGACCCACAGACTTTGTCTATTAAATCATGCGCTATGTATTTGAAAGGCAATGATAACCAACAACATCCCCCATTTTGATTCACGTGTGCCATTGTCTAAGATTCGATCGTGGCATGGCTGACTCGAGTATTTGCATGGTGTTCTCCATAAATGCAGGGTGTCAACGACGACATCGAACCATGTCATCGTCAAATTGTGTGTCATTTGTGTACGTGTGCTTAAATTGAGAGAGAGAGTGTGTGTCTTACTTTCGATGGTGAGGATGTGTTTTTGTGTGTGCTGTAATTTTGCAGTAACAAACACCGCGTAAATAGAAAATTGAATACTAAACCAATACTTAAAGAAGTTACAAAGCTGTAAGTTCGGTCGGGCCGAACTTTGAATACCCTCCACCATTTAAAACGAATTTGGAAATTTTCAAAAAAATTAAATTCTTAAAAAGTTCTGTTAAAATTTTAAAAATACCAAATATAACCGTTATATTGGGGTCTATACGACGTGGTTTATGACAAACAATGTCTATGTAGGTACATAGACATTGTTTGTCATAAACCATTACCATATATTTCGAGGTGTTACAAACGGAATGACAGACTCCATACTATGGTGGAGGGTATAAAAACGAATTTGTAATTAATTTCGTGAGATAAGTCTTCAATTCAGTTCTTCAATATAAAATAAACGATTCCGATCCGTTATTTTTTCTTTTATTTGAATACATTTTTTGCTGTTATTGCCATATTATCAATATCAAATACTAGCTGTCCCGGTCCGTACTTTTAGTCATTAATGCATATTTTTTGAATCACAAGAAATCACATATCTGACTTTAGGTCAACATTTTTATAATAGGTAATGATTCCATAGTAATTTCTAAATAGAAATTAATATTCATAAATATTCTAAATGGAAATAAAATTATAATAGATGTTCACCTGCCGTCGGTGTTAGATATTTTGAATAGCCATAGGCTTTAATTTGAGTGTTAAAAACCTATATGATATAGAACATCTATAATAGCAGAACGATTTCAAAATAGTCAAAGATAATTACTCTTTTAAAACCATTTCCGTAAGATGGAATTCATTTGTTTTGCCTATATCTTTCAATTTAACGTCCATATTTTAATTAATAGTATAATTCAATGACGATTTTTTTTCTGTCACAATTTCCGACTGAATGAGTGCTAGTTTGACACTTCAGAGTTTATTTCATATAGACGTACATCCAAAATCTACGCTCCTAACCAATATTATCATGAGGGTTGAAAATTCAAGAAAATACAAAATTTTCTTTTCTAACCACACATTGGTTGGGAAAGTGGGTTTGGGGATACATATAATGTGGGTTCTATACATAAATAAATGCCTATGTGGACAATTATCTGTAAGATGGTTCTCTACCCTACAATACCCTAATACAATTTTTAAGCCATATCAATTGATGAATGGTTGGTCTTGACCAAGATGGACCATACTCCGAAAATTAAAAATTGTATGCGAAGAGATTTCTGCCCCCTTAGAAACAAAGATTCCAAATAAGGGCCAAAAAAATAAAAATGTGTCCAAGACCCCGAAAATAGCTTAAATAATATGATGGTTATAAAAACGTGATTTTTTGCAAGGATGGTTTCTTCTCAAATTACCAACATCTGCCGAAATTAATATAAAAAATATGGTTAAAATATAAAATATACTTGAAATCGGGTTGTACCCTTATCAGGAGGCCCATATCATGACCTGCAAATGCGATTTAAATTATCTTGTACGTTTAGGAAGAAATCTTTTTATTACTAAATGTCCAATTCGTTCTACTATTTTGCACCATTAATATTCGGTATTTCACTGATTGCAGTCTTAATGAATTTTACATTTTGACGCACGGATTCTTGTCATTGGACGGATTCTTGTCATACAAAAGAAGTAGGTCCACGTTTTGAAATGAACCCCATAACACTTTGTCGGTCATTTTTGTTTGTTAAAATGTGTTCGCATATTCCAGCTGGAGCTCGACGGTAGGTCCTGGAGTTGAAAGTTAGATGTAAGAATTCAAAACAATTAAAATTTTATAAATTTGATTTTTGATTTTTTAGCGATTTTGAAAAAGTAATTATCTTTTAATTATTTCGACATCATCTATTCAGTTTCGCCACCACATAATTCGGTACTACACTTCAATGGAGCCCGCCTGCAATTTCATTTCTCAAGAAAACGAGTCCATTATATAAAGTTACAGTACGTTTACATATAAGGGGTTAACCCACTCCATTTGGATTAAAATATTTGTATACACAATTCAAATTTGGTTTTGTAATAATGCACAATTGATTTCTCCGGATTTTAAATATAACATATAAAAATGAAAGTCTGCAAGGTTTGCAAGAAAAATAGTTTGAATGGCAATGTACATTTTTTCTCCGTTCCAAAGGACGTAGACGAAAGAGTCAAATGGTGCACAAATTGCCAGATAAAACTTATGCCCACATCGTTCGTGTGTTCAGATCATTTTAAAATGACTGACATTATTAAATCAGGCAAGCAATTTAGGCTCATGCCCATTGCTCAGCCTAAAATTATGCAGCCATTGAAGTTCTTAAGCTATTCGTCCTTCATACCAGTTCCTGCTCGGGAAAATATTGCACTTAATTTATGTATTGATGTTGAAATGACTAAAAATAATTCAAACCAAACAACACAGAAAAGACCAGTTAAAAAATGTAAAAATCAGGAAACACAGACCAGGTACTTTTGTCTAACATATAATGATTCATGTGATATATATATTTTCTTATAGTCCAGTCATATTTGCGCCCGAATACGAAAAATATGTGGAATTGGTAAAGAGGCTGGAAAATGAAAACAGGGAGCTGAGAAAAGAGGTTTCAGAATTAAATCAGGCAATGGTATCCTTAAAGAATTTTTTAACGGATGGTCAAATCTAAAAATTAAAGTCATTTACCAAAATTATGTGGAAGTGGGAAGACATTTCGAATGCTATTTGCTTACATGCTGCTGGTCCCAGAGCTTATAAGCACTTATACCAAAAAGACTATCCGGTACCTAGCATATCAACCTTACATAAATGGTACAACAAAATCGACACGAAGGAGGGTATATTGTGGACATCAATTGAGTTAATGCGGCAGGTCAATTACATGACCACAGAAGAAAAAATATGCCTGCTTTCATTCGACGAAATGAAAGTGACAGAAACATTTGAATATGACTTGCACAACGATTTTGTACGGAAACCGGCAAATTATGTACAAGTTGTAATGGCTAGCGGTATAATAAAGTCGTGGAAACAACCTGTTTTCTACGATTTTGAGCTTAAGATGTCCAAAGAAGTTATCTTCAAAATAATATCTGTTTTAAAGGATAACGGATATACAGTCGTAGCTGTAGTTTGTGATATGGGTCCATCAAACCGTAAGTTGTGGCGAGATCTGGGCATAACACCTGGTAAGTATTCGGTACCGGACGTCTCTAAAATCCCTTATCACACATGTTGCGAAATATGGAGTCGTAACTTTTTATTGGAACGGATTTCTCTGTAACGTACCATCGGTAAATTAAATATGCTTAATATACGTTATAGAATAATTTACAAAAATATGTTATAGAAAAAATTATCATTTTGCATGACTTCATTTACATAATTTTGTAGTTTTAATACCGCTTCAAAAAACTTTACTAACTTTTTATCATCCAATAAAAATAATATAAATTAAGTGTTATATAAATTTATTTTATGCAGAGAAACCATATTTTAAACATCCTTCAAATTCGGAAGAAAGGGTGTTTACTTTTGCGGATGTACCTCACCTACTAAAGCTGGTAAGAAATCACTTCTTAGATACAGGCCTTTGTATTAATAACCAGCTCATAACCTCGAGGACCATAAGCGACCTATTGAAGCATACCAATAAGTCTGATGTATCTATCACAATCTATTAATCTATCAAATTAAGTGAAGAGCACCTTACGGTTAGAGGCGCAGGTAAACACAAGAATATGGAAACATGAAGTTTGCTTTTATTAAAGGTTCCGATTTCAGGGAGACAGAAAGTCAAATTGGCAACACAGTTGTTTTCCCATTCAACAGCAAACGCCATTAAACGTTGTTATTCATTAGGATTTGATTTATATAATGCTCTTAATACGGCGGAGTTTTTTCAATTAATCAGCGATTGGTTTGGTGTACACAATTCATCATCAAGCACTTTTGGACTAATGGGAAAGGTAAGTCAATGGCTTTGAAATAACCTTAATGTTTACATAATAATATACAACTATGAAATTGCTAGGAACCTTTTGGAATTAATATAGAAAAACAGATGGAAATATTACATAAAATTAATGAAATAATGTCTGTGTCCATCTCGCCTAACAAAAAGAGTCTGGAAATCTTCCAGAAAGGTATTCTCGTTTCGAATAACGCCTTGGTATTATTACATAAGTACCTAAAAAAATACGACGTTAAATATATCCCTACCCGGCGCCTCAATCAAGACGTTCTAGAGCATTTCTTCGGGGCAATCCGAAGTAAAGGTGGTCTAAATGATCACCCTTCGCCGCAAGAGTTCAAGTATCGAATAAGGAAATACATATTAGGTAACTTATTGCATTTTGTTATTTTGAGCAATGAATAAATTTGTTCTTCTTTTCAGCACGCAACACAGAATTACTTTCTGGCACAGGTAATGTAGACGCTGATACCACAGAATGGATAAGTGGGGATGATACATCCCTGTTTGATAAAAGTCTTTCACAACTTTCACAAGACTATGGCTACGAAACGACTGCAACGACACAAGCTTCTGAGGTCCCCGAAATAGAAGAAACGGATATAGATGATATTGGTATTCTTCAAGAAGACGCATTGGAATACATTTCTGTCTACATGATACGAAAACGAAATCTAGAAGAATACGAAAATGAGGAATGTTCGTTTACATGGGTTGACCAGGTTTCAAAAGGTTCGCTGAAAAAACCCACCGAGTTTTTCATTTCAAAAATAAAAAACTTGAAATATTTTTTCATGCAATGAATGGGATAGCAATATCCCATTCATCGAAAATTCGGGAGACACTTTTATCGTATACATTTTAGAGTTCGACATTTAAATAAACGACTTAAAGTCCAAAAAGCAAAACAGCGTATAATGGGCTACAAAAAAATTAATAAAAATCAACTTATGAAACGGTGCTTTGTTTATGTTTGTTTGCAAATTCGCCACAAAAAGAAGAAAAAGAAGGCGAAATATTTTTCGCTTCAAAAAATTTTTTGACAGTTCGAAGGAGTAAACTTTTTTATGGGTCTCCTCCAAATCCCAAAAACGTGTAAGTACTTTCTATATTGAAGTTTTGTTTAGAAGAGATATTTTATTTCGTTAAAGAGTGCGTCCCGGTGTAGATCCTCCAACTATCTATCCACCCAAATTTGGTTTTTCAAACTAAAATTGATTTAAATGTTTTCATCGGAGTTACAGTTATTAATATTAACTGTCCTATGTCCATTCCAATAAGTAAATCTACTGGTCGACTGACATAAAATTTCGTGTCAGCCAATTCTAATGATGTTACATCTCGAAGTTGTGATTTATCTATGTATTGTGGTGGTGAATTCGAAGGAAAGATCTTTAAATCTGGAGCTCAGCCTTCCAGTTTAAAGGTGCAGCTCATTGTAAACAAGCAAGATTTCGTTAAAGAATTCTGTCGTTGACACTATTTTTCAAAAATTCTCTGCAATCTCTGATGAAGTGATTTGCTTTGCAGATCTGGCATGTTTGAGTATTTTCAGTTTATTTTGTTGAGGTTGATTAGTAGGTCTTTCTCCAAAATTGTTTGGATATTTGGAACATTTTTTTGAAATGTTTTCAAAAATCTATTACGCCATATTGCATAACATATACAATTTTTGGACAAGAAAGCGTAATTAGTAATAATATATATATATATATTTATATATATAGCCAAATGTCTATTACAAAATATAGGAATATGCGGGTTTTTGGTCTCTGGGTTTTTGGGTCTCTGTTATTGTACTTTGTTTGTAGTTATTATCCGTTCGTCTCTCCCTGCTGCTTCCACAATTGTCCGTGTTGCTGCTCTTTGTACCACTGTGGATTGTCTTTTTGTAGCACTTTTTAACGTCACCTTTGCCTTTTAAAGAAAGAAAAAATATATGTATATTTTTAGTCCAAGTTTTTTATTCAACCTGTTTTATTTCAGATTGTTCTTCAAGAGGGTTTTTAGTGTGATTTAGATGTAGAAGTAGTTTTTAGTTTTATATAATTTATATAGTTTAGATAGATAATAAGTTTTAATTTAGTAATTTATATGTTTCATATAGAGAATTTAGCACGCAAGCTTCAAAGTAAGTGTTATGTTTTATCACAAATTTTATATTTACAAGTACAAGTAGTTTCTTCCTTGTTTGTAAATTTCGTAAATATGTTGTTATTTAAGTTCACAATTGTTGTCCACGATGTGTACAATATTCTTGTGTTTTTGATATTTCAAGGTTTTTTGCTGTTACTACAGTATGTAACTTGTTAATTGATATTTATTTTCGTCACTTTCTCTTGTACTTGTCATACGGAGGACTTGCGATTGCGAACTAACTAATGTCCAATTTGCTTCGTCACAGCAAACCAGTTTTTGGCTGTTGATAATACTTATTAGAATTCTGCACTGGAATTCACCAAAAGTCCTGCAGACATAACATACATTTGAGTAAAATTTTATCAATCTTATTCAATTCGTTCGGAAGATAGAGTAATTTCCCCAGACGGACGGACATCGCTAAATCAACAAGTGTTAAATACGAAGTGTAAAATACGACTCCTAACTTCATTGTCGTAAGCGTATAATTTGGCCTCTTATCTATTTCATTCGTATTGATTTTTCTTATATGACCAAGTTTTAAGTATTCTAGTATTGAGGCATTGTATAGTTCTTTTATCTCGGGTGTTTTTATAAGTTTTTCCCTCAGTCTGTTGAATTGAGCTGAGCGATGTTTCGGGAAATCCCCAATTCTTTGCATTCTTTAAATGGGAGAATCACCACATATCTTCCACCCTTGTTTCGTACTGTTGTTTCAGTGTGATTTCATTCACAAAATTTAACCGCAAAACTTTTCTATGGGTCTCTCCACATCCCAAAAACGTGTAAGTACTTTTTCTATTGAAGTTTTGTTTAGAAGAGATATTTTATTTCGCTAAAGAGTGCGTCCCGGTGTAGATCCTCCAACTATCCATCCACCCACATTTGGTTTTTCGAACTAAAATTGATTTAAATGTTTTCATCGGAGTTACAGTTATTAATATTAATTGTCCTATTTCCATTCCAATAAGTAAATCTATCGGTTGACTGACATAAAATTTCGGGTCAGCCAATTCTAATGATGTTACATCTCGAAGTTGTGATTTATCTAAGTATTGTGGTGGCAAATTCGAAGGAAAGATCTTTAAATCTGGAGCTCAGCCTTCCAGTTTAAAGCTAGAGCTTATGGTAAACAAGGAAGATTTCCTTGAAGTATCAGAATTCTGTCGTTGACACTATTTTTCAAAAATTCTCTGCAATCTCTGATGAAGTGATTTGATTTGCAGACCTGGCATATTTGAGTATTTTCAGTTTATTTTGTTGAGGTTGAGTTACATCATTAGGTCTTTCTCCACATTTTTTTGCATATTTGGGACATTTGTTTGAAATGTTTTCAAAAATCTAGGGGTGTGATTTTTATTTCACTTTTTTTAGCAAATTTTGATATACAGGGTTTTATATTACCAATTATATTACTAATGACGCTTTATTATCAAGAAATTGTAAATGTTATGCAATATAGGGTTTATGTGTTAGCTTGGTGACGACACTTTTCCAGAAGTAAAAAGGTAATGTTTTTGGGTCAATGTGGCGCTTATGTATTTAGCGGAACAGCAGGTTCAGAAAAATCCAATAATTTATATATATATATATATATATATATATATATATATATATATATATATATATATATATATATATATATATATATATTTGAGTATGTCTATTACAAAATATAGGAATATGCGGGTTTTTGGTCTCTGGGTTTTTGGTTCTCTGTTATTGTACTTTGTTTGTAGTTATTATCCGTTCGTCTCTCCCTGCTGCTTCCACAATTGTCCGTGTTGCTGCTCTTTGTACCACTGTGGATTGTCTTTTTGTAGCACTTTTTAACGTCACCTTTGCCTTTTAAAGAAAGAAAAAATATATGTATATTTTTAGTCCAAGTTTTTTATTCAACCTGTTTTATTTCAGATTGTTCTTCAAGAGGGTTTTTAGTGTGATTTAGATGTAGAAGTAGTTTTTAGTTTTATATAATTTATATAGTTTAGATAGATAATAAGTTTTAATTTAGTAATTTATATGTTTCATATAGAGAATTTAGCACGCAAGCTTCAAAGTAAGTGTTATGTTTTATCACAAATTTTATATTTACAAGTACAAGTAGTTTCTTCCTTGTTTGTAAATTTCGTAAATATGTTGTTATTTAAATTCACAATTGTTGTCCACGATGTGTACAATATTCTTGTGTTTTTGATATTTCAAGGTTTTTTGCTGTTACTACAGTATGTAACTTGTTAATTGATATTTATTTTCGTCACTTTCTCTTGTACTTGTCACACGGAGGACTTGCGATTGCGAACTAACTAATGTCCAATTTGCTTCGTCACAGCAAACCAGTTTTTGGCTGTTGATAATACTTATTAGAATTCTGCAGTGGAATTCACCAAAAGTCCTGCAGACATAACATACATTTGAGTAAAATTTTATCAATCTTATTCAATTCGTTCGGAAGATAGAGTAATTTCCCCAGACGGACGGACATCGCTAAATCAACAAGTGTTAAATACGAAGTGTAAAATACGACTCCTAACTTCATTGTTGTAAGCGTGATGTGGTAGATAATAATTTGGCCTCTTATCTATTTCATTCGTATTGATTTTTCTTATATGACCAAGTTTTAAGTATTCTAGTATTGAGGCATTGTATAGTTCTTTTATTTCGGGTGTTTTTATAAGTTTTTCCCTCAGTCTGTTGAATTGAGCTGAGCGATGTTTCGGGAAATCCCCAATTCTTTGCATTCTTTAAATGGGAGAATCACCACATATCTTCCACCCTTGTTTCGTACTGTTGTTTCAGTGTGATTTCATTCACAAAATTTAACCGCAAAACTTTTCTATGGGTCTCTCCACATCCCAAAAACGTGTAAGTACTTTTTCTATTGAAGTTTTGTTTAGAAGAGCTATTTTATTTCGCTAAAGAGTGCGTCCCGGTGTAGATCCTCCAACTATCTATCCACCCACATTTGGTTTTTCGAACTAAAATTGATTTAAATGTTTTCATCGGAGTTACAGTTATTAATATTAATTGTCCTATTTCCATTCCAATAAGTAAATCTATCGGTTGACTGACATAAAATTTCGGGTCAGCCAATTCTAATGATGTTACATCTCGAAGTTGTGATTTATCTAAGTATTGTGGTGGCAAATTCGAAGGAAAGATCTTTAAATCTGGAGCTCAGCCTTCCAGTTTAAAGCTAGAGCTTATGGTAAACAAGGAAGATTTCCTTGAAGTATCAGAATTCTGTCGTTGACACTATTTTTCAAAAATTCTCTGCAATCTCTGATGAAGTGATTTGATTTGCAGACCTGGCATATTTGAGTATTTCAGTTTATTTTGTTGAGGTTGAGTTGCATTGTTTGCATATTTGGGACATTTTTTTGAAATGTTTTCAAAAATCTAGGTGTGTGACTGTTATTTTGCTTTTTTTTGCAAATTTTTATATATAAGGCTTTACATTTACCAATTATATTACAAATTACGCTATCTTGTCCAAAAATTGTATATGCTATGCAATATGGCGTTTATGTGTTAGCTTGGTGACGACACTTTTCCAGAAGTAACAAGTTATAAAGCAGTAAGTTCGCCCGGGCCGAACTTTTAATACCCTCCACCATTTGCAACGAATTTGGAAATTTTCAAAAAATAATACCGAATATAGCCGTTATTTTGGGGTCTATACGACGTGAACATACATAGGCATTGTTTGTCATAAGCCATTACCATATTGAAATTCGAAACTTGAAATAAACGGTGAATAATGTAGCTACAATCATCAAAATATCGTATATAGGGAGGTGCCTTTAAATTGGAGCTGTGCGAAAACTGGACCAGCATAGACAATTTTCTGTCACAGGCTGTAGCATCCATTACGAACTTCAAATACCACATCTAAAACAATTTCGGTGGGTATTGTACCTAAAATCGTCAAAATACCGAATATAGGGAGGTACTGATATATGGGGCCTATACGAAGACCTGGACCCGCACAGACAATTTTCTGTCACAGACTGTAGTTCCCATAACGAACTTCAAATACCAATTTTGAAACAATTCCGGTGACTAATGTCGCTAAAATCATCAAAATACTTAATATAGGGAGGTACCGTTATACGGGGGCTATACGAAGACGTGGACCTGCACAGACAATTTTCTGTCTTAGGGTGTAGTATCCATTTTAAACTTCAAGTACCAAATTTAAAACAATTCCCGTGAATAATGTCGTTAAAATCATTGAAATACCGAATATCGGGAGGTACTGTTATATGGGGGCTATACGAAGACGTGGACCTGTACAGACAATTTTCTGTCTTAGGGTGTAGTATCCATTTTGAATTTCAAATACTAAATTTTAAATTACTTCCGGGAAAAAGGTCGCTAAAATCATCAAAATACCGAATATCGGGAGGTACCGTTATATGGGGGCTATACGAAGACATGGACTTGCACAGACAATTTTCTATCTTAGGGTAAAGTATCCATTTGGAACTTCAAATACCAAATTTGAAACAATTCCGTTGAATAATGGCTCTAAAATCATCAAAATACCGAATATAGGGAGGCACCGTTATATGGGGCTATATGAAAACGTGGACCTACATGGGCCATTTACGTACTTAACGTGCCTACTGGAAAAATAAACATGTGTGCAAAATTTTAGCGATCTATCTCAATTCATTCGAAAGATAGCGTGATTACAACAGACAGACAGACGGACATACAGACAGACAGACGAGGAGTTACAAACGGAATGACAAAGTTAATATACCCTCCATAGTATGGTGGAGGGTATAAAAAGCTAATGTTGTTGGGTTAATATAGCGCTTATGTATTTAGCAGAACTGCACGTTCAGAAAAATCCAATAATTTATGTATGTATGTATATATATATATATATATATATATATATATATATATATATATATATATATATATATATATATATATATATATATATATATATATATATACATATATATATATATATATATATATATGTATATATATATAATGGTTATATATGACTATTATAAAAAAATATGTCTGTGTGAGTCTATAGCCAAATGTCTATTACAAAATATAGGAATATGCGGGTTTTTGGAATCTGGGTTTTTGGGTCTCTGTTATTGTACTTTGTTTGTAGTTATTCTACGTGTATCCGTCCGTCTCTCCCTGCTGCTTCCGCAATTGTCCGTGTTGCTGCTCTTTCTACCACTGTGGATTGTCTTTCTTGTAGCACTTTTTAACGTCACCTTTGCCTTTTTAAGAAAGAAAAAATATATGTATATTTTTAGTCCAAGTTTTTTATTCAACCTGTTTTATTTAAGCTTGTTCTTCAAGAGGGTTTTTAGTGTGATTTAGATGTAGAAGTAGTTTTTAGTTTTATATAATTTATATTGTTTAGATAGATAATAAGTTTTAATTTAGTAATTTATATGTTTTATATAGAGAATTTAGCACGCAAGTTTCAAAGTAAGTGTTATGTTCTATCACAAATTTTATATTTACAAGTACAAGTAGTTTCTTTCTTGTTTGTAAATTTCGTAACTGTGTTGTTATTTAAGTTCACAATTGTTGTCCACGATTTGTACAATATTCTTGTGTGTTTGATATTTCAAGGTTTTTTGATGTTACTACAGTATGTAACTTGTTAATTGATATTTATTTTCGTCACTTTCTCTTGTACTTGTCACACGGAGGACTTGCGATTGCGAACTAACTAATGTCCAATTTGCTTCGTGACAGCAAACCAGTTTTTGGCTGTTGATAATACTTATTAGAATTCTGCACTGGTATTCACCAAAAGTCCTGCAGACATAACATACATTTGAGTAAAATTTTATCAATCTTATTCAATCCGTTCGGAAGATAGAGTGATTTCCACAGATGGACGATTGTTTAGATAGATAATAAGTTTTAATTTAGTAATTTATATGTTTTATATAGAGAATTTAGCACGCAAGTTTCAAAGTAAGTGTTATGTTCTATCACAAATTTTATATTTACAAGTACAACGAGTTTCTTTCTTGTTTGTAAATTTCGTAACTGTGTTGTTATTTAAGTTCACAATTGTTGTCCACGATTTGTACAATATTCTTGTGTGTTTGATATTTCAAGGTTTTTTGATGTTACTACAGTATGTAACTTGTTAATTGATATTTATTTTCGTCACTTTCTCTTGTACTTGTCACACGGAGGACTTGCGATTGCGAACTAACTAATGTCCAATTTGCTTCGTGACAGCAAACCAGTTTTTGGCTGTTGATAATACTTATTAGAATTCTGCACTGGTATTCACCAAAAGTCCTGCAGACATAACATACATTTGAGTAAAATTTTATCAATCTTATTCAATCCGTTCGGAAGATAGAGTGATTTCCACAGATATATATTATATATATACATTATATATATATATATATATATATATATATATATATATATATATATATATATATATATATATATATATATATATATATATATATATATATATATATATATCTGAACGTGCAGTTCTGCTAAATACATAAGCGCTATATTGACCCAAAAACATTACCTTTTTATACCCTCCACCATGCTATGGAGGGTATATTAACTTTGTCATTCCGTTTGTAACTCCTCGTCTGTCTGTCTGTCTGTCTGTTGTAATCACGCTATCTTTCGAATGAATTGAGATAGATCGCTAAAATTTTGCACACATGTTTATTTTTCCAGTAGGCACGTTAAGTTCGTAAATGGCCCATGTAGGTCCACGTTTTCATATAGCCCCATATAACGGTGCCTCCCTATATTCGGTATTTTGATGATTTTAGAGCCATTATTCAACGGAATTGTTTCAAATTTGGTATTTGAAGTTCCAAATGGATACATTACCCTAAGATAGAAAATTGTCTGTGCAAGTCCATGTCTTCGTATAGCCCCCATATAACGGTACCTCCCGATATTCGGTATTTTGATGATTTTAGCGACCTTTTTCCCGGAAGTAATTTAAAATTTAGTATTTGAAATTCAAAATGGATACTACACCCTAAGACAGAAAATTGTCTGTACAGGTCCACGTCTTCGTATAGCCCCCATATAACAGTACCTCCCGATATTCGGTATTTCAATGATTTTAACGACATTATTCACGGGAATTGTTTTAAATTTGGTACTTGAAGTTTAAAATGGATACTACACCCTAAGACAGAAAATTGTCTGTGCAGGTCCACGTCTTCGTATAGCCCCCGTATAACGGTACCTCCCTATATTAAGTATTTTGATGATTTTAGCGACATTAGTCACCGGAATTGTTTCAAAATTGGTATTTGAAGTTCGTTATGGGAACTACAGTCTGTGACAGAAAATTGTCTGTGCGGGTCCAGGTCTTCGTATAGGCCCCATATATCAGTACCTCCCTATATTCGGTATTTTGACGATTTTAGGTACAATACCCACCGAAATTGTTTTAGATGTGGTATTTGAAGTTCGTAATGGATGCTACAGCCTGTGACAGAAAATTGTCTATGCTGGTCCAGTTTTCGCACAGCTCCAATTTAAAGGCACCTCCCTATATACGATATTTTGATGATTGTAGCTACATTATTCACCGTTTATTTCAAGTTTCGAATTTCAATATGGTAATGGCTTATGACAAACAATGCCTATGTATGTTCACGTCGTATAGACCCCAAAATAACGGCTATATTCGGTATTATTTTTTGAAAATTTCCAAATTCGTTGCAAATGGTGGAGGGTATTAAAAGTTCGGCCCGGCCGAACTTACTGCTTTATAACTTGTTACTTCTGGAAAAGTGTCGTCACCAAGCTAACACATAAACGCCATATTGCATAGCATATACAATTTTTGGACAAGATAGCGTAATTTGTAATATAATTGGTAAATGTAAAGCCTTATATATAAAAATTTGCAAAAAAAGCAAAATAACAGTCACACACCTAGATTTTTGAAAACATTTCAAAAAAATGTCCCAAATATGCAAACAATGCAACTCAACCTCAACAAAATAAACTGAAATACTCAAACATGCCAGGTCTGCAAATCAAATCACTTCATCAGAGATTGCAGAGAATCTTTGAAAAATAGTGTCATCGACACAATTCTGATACTTCAACAAATCTTCCTTGTTTACCATGAGCTCTAGCTTTAAACTGGAAGGCTGAGCTCCAGATTTAAAGATCTTTCCTTCGAATTTACCACCACAATACTTAGATAAATCACAACTTCGAGATGTAACATCATTAGAATTGGCTGACCCGAAATTTTATGTCAGTCAACAGATAGATTTACTTATTGGAATGGACATAGGACAATTAATATTAATAACTGTAACTCAGATAAAAACATTTAAATCAATTTTAGTTCGAAAAACCAAATTTGGATGGATAGATAGTTGGAGGATCTACACCGGGACGCACTCTTTAGCGAAATAAAATATCTCTTCTAAACAAAACTTCAATAGAGAAAGTACTTACACGTTTTTGGGATATGGAGGAGACCCATAAAAAAGTTTTACGGTTAAATTTTGTGAATGAAATCACACTGAAACAACAGTACAGAACAAGGGTGGAAGATATGTGGTGATTCTCAAATTTAAAGAATGCAAAGAATTGGGGTTTTCCCGAAACATCGCTCAGCTCAATTCAACAGACTGAAGAAAAAACTAATTTTTATCTACCACATCACGCTTAGATAAAATCCGATCGACTCACAACGAAGTTAGGAGTCGTATTTAAAACTTCGTGTTTAACACTTGTTGATTTAGCGATGTCCGTCCGTCTGTGGAAATCACTCTATCTTCCGAACGAACTGAATAAGATTGATAAAATTTTACTAAAATGTATGTTATGTCTTTTGGTATTGAAAATGGGCCATGTAGGTCCACGTTTTCATATAGCCCCCATACATATAAGTACCTCCCGATATTCGGTATTTTGATGATTTTAGCGACATTATTCACCGGAATTGTTTCATTTGAAACTCGAAGTAGATACTACAGCCTATGACAGAAAATTATCTGTGCAGGTCCACGTCTTCGTATAGCCCCCATATAACGTTACCTCCCGATATTCGGTATGTTGATGATTTGAGCGACATTATTCACCGCAGTTGTTTCAAATTTGGTATTTGAAGTTCGTAATAGTTACTACTGCCTAAGACAGAAAAGTTTCTGTGTAGGTCCACGTCTTGGTATTGCCAACATGGTACCTCCCTATATTCGGTATTTAGATGATTTTACATTATACATTATTCACCGATTTTTTTCCAAGATTCGCATTTGAATATTGTAATGACTTATGACAAAAGTTGCCTATGCACGTCACGTCGTCGTATTGACCCTAATATAACGGCTACATTCGGCATTTTTAAGATTTTAACAGAATTTTTAACGGATTTTTTTTTTTTTTTTTTTTTTTGAAAATTTCCGAATTTGTTCCATATGTTGGAGGGTATTCAAAGTTCGGCCCGGACGAACTTACAGCTTTCTTACTTGTTTTAAATCACAGGAGAAGCAGTCATGCTAAATGTTTTGATCATCTATACCATCTACCAAAATCCGAGACCACATCCAGTGTTTTAAACAAGAACCAAGTGTAAAATGAAATCTCTTATTACAGAATTCAGGTTACTTGCAATATATTAACTTAGAGCTTTATTTTTAAAAATTATGTTTATTATTTTCATATAATTTTTGAACACAAGATATTTTATGGTAGATTTCTCTGAAAATTACATTGAAGTTCTTTCAGAGTTTGCTGCATACGTTCAGTGCCTGGTTTTTGATAACAAATATTTAAACAAACAGACACCATATCCTGAGCTTTTCCAATGATCCGTCTCCTGTTTTTAAAGTGAATTAAATTTAATTACTAAACAATATAAAAGATTTACTGTTCTATTAATACCTTGATCGGGACCATAACGTATGTGCGTTATTTGATAATAAAGATATAACTCTTATTGACGACTGGACCAAATGCCATTCATTTCCTTCATTAGCCCAAATCCGTTCATTAATGGAGATCATCCTATAAAGAACAAAATAATAAATGACAAGGTTCAAATACTGAAAATGTTTAAGTGCTTATTAATATGTTTATATGGTTAATTTCTTTCAATACAATACACTCATTAATCTTCATTTTAATTCTTTATCATTGGCACCATTTAGAATTATGTATTACCAATTTTTTATGGTTAGAAGTTGCACTACCATATGATGCAAGGGCTATTAGTAAGGTCGCGTAAAAATGATTGAAGTTCTGTTAATATTTATGTCAATGCTTTCATACAACTAATTCACAAGTAGGATGATCTTTGTCCTTTGACTTTTTTCGATTTGAGTGTGCCCTATTTTCATCTAACAAACTTAATGGAAACATAAGTTCTGTTTGTTGTGTGAAAACAGGCGAAAAGAAACTAGCGATAAAAATGCATTAAGGAAATTACATTGACTGAAAATTTTCAAGTTTATGTTTCGAAATGAATGCAGTGTTCACTAAAATAGCTGTAACACATGCACCAGAGACAAAATCGACAATCCGGGAAAATCAATTACTAACACAATTTGAATTATTTTTATTTATTTGGATTTACTAATCATTTCCAAATCCACTCACATTGATCCTAATATAGGGCAACTCTGCCTTACGAACGTTACGTGTTTTTTGCACAGTTAAATATCTTCAGTTTGGTCTACAATGTAATCAAAATCGTCTTACAAACAAACAACGCTTGCAAAGCAATTGTGAAGCGTAAACTTTCCTCAAGTTTTGTTTTGTATTTTTGTGAAAAATGTCTGGAGAAATTCTATCGACGTTCATTAAAGCGACGAATGAAGCGAAATATTTATAAAGGAGGCACATGGTCTAAAAATAAGAAATATAAAGTGATCTAGTGTCAAGACAACAGGAGATAGGAAATATGAATAACCAGTGAAATAACATTTATTAAATTGCTATTTTCAATACAATATTCTACAATTACAATGATAATAGTTTTCTATTTGTTGCGCAAATAGAATTTTTTTTTATTTTAACCATACATGTTCCGTTTGATAGTTTTTTAGGTATTCAACTGTTGAACATTTATAAACGTCGAAAACGTCATATACATGTACACAACGTCGAAAAAGTAGAAAACGTTATCAACATTTAAATTATTGTAATATCCCACATAGATTTAGTTTTTTTATAGATTTAAATCGTATGATTGAATGTACGCTGATCGTAATTGGCACTTTGTGTATTCTTTTCATATTTAGCAAAGTTACACTATGTTGGATTTATTTTCTATGAAATAATTTTTTTTTTTCTTTATAAACGTCATAGTTTCTGGCAGGAAATCTAAATTAATTTAAATTGTATAACAACTTTTTTATATTTTATGATTAATTTTTACCGCAAATTTATACATTTTCGGATAAAGAATAAGCAAAACTTTTGATTAAAATATATTTTTCCGATGAATATATATGTCAGCCCTGTACGTTAAATTGATAAATTATTAACCTAATATTATTTACAACAATACTTTTTACAACAATACTTTTTATTTTTAAAGACTTCAACGGAAAACATATTAGTTTTCGGCTTGTATTGTAGGAACTTGTAGTGTTTTTTGTATGGCCTCTTCTTGAATTTCTCTTAATATTATAGATTTGGTGGAATCTATATTATTTTTTGGAACCCATTGGATACACATTTTAAAATGTTTTTCAACATCGCCAGGCTCAATTCTCGGTCGGTTGTTCTCCATTAATATCAGTCTCAGCATCAAACAAACCACATAAACGTTGAAAAATCCCCTTTCCATTTTTACCCTGATTGATGGCAGATCTGTATTTCCGTTTAGTTCCACCCACAGATCTATTAAAAACTCAGTATCTCTTTAGCCGCATATGCTTCGCTTATTTTCCTGGTTTTTAGAAACTTTGCTATGTTAAATTTGCCCAATGCTGTATAAACTGAATTTCGTGCATTAACAATTGGGATAATGCACGAATCAATTAGCATTAAGACACTTTATTCAAATTAAGTCTGCCGCCTGTCTAGGGCACGCATCTTCCCAAAGTTATTTCAAAGTATTTATTACACAAACAAAATTATTCTTGTACCGTGTATTTTAAAGTCCATATTGTTCATCATAGTATAATTCAATGACGATCAAAGAAATTAATATTTGTGATTTTTTCATGTTTCTGCCAAAATTTCCGACAGAATGAGTCCCATTTCGGAGTTTATGTCATATAGACATACATCCCACCTACGTTCCCAACCAATATTCTCTTGGGGATTACAAATTCAATAGATCAATAGAATACAAAATTTCCTTTTTGACCACACATTGGTTGGGAAAGTAGACTTGGAGGTACACTAATGTGGGACCTATTCTCAAATAAATGCCTATATGGACAATTATCTGTAAGAAGATTCCCTACCCCAGAATAGCCAAAATACAATTTTTTAGCCAAATCAATTGCTAAATGTGGTCAAGTCCAAGATGGACTACTCCGAAAGTTGAAAATTTTATGAGACGAGGTTTTCTACACCCTTAGAAACAAAGATGCCAAATAAAGGCCTAAAAATTAAATGTCGAAGACCACGAAAATAGTTTAAATCATGTGATGGTTATACCAAAACGTGATCATTTTTTGCGAGGCTGGTTTCTTCTCAAATTACCAAGTTTTGCTAAAATGAGTATGCAAAATATGCTTAAAATGTAAACTATACTTGAAATCGGATTGTAACCTTATCCGGCTGTCATATATCATGACCTGCAAAAGCGATTTAAGGTATCTTGCATTTTGAGTTCTCATTGGACGGATTATTGTCATATGAAAGAAGTAGGTCCAAGTAGGTCACTCATTATATTTTTAATATTATTCATTCAGAATTCAAAATAGAAGAGATATAATATGTCAAATTGAAAAAAAATCCAGCAAAAAGATTTATTCATTTACATTTTTATTGGCATATTTTAATTGTATGAATTGTCAAAATCCGCCAAGTCATTCAACTTGTTCGAAGAGTTTTTACAGCAAAAGTTTATAGGTCTTTCTATAGAATGTACTATTAATTTAAAATTCGATTCCATTGAATTTTTTTTCGATTTTTCTCCATTTTTTCCCGATTTTATAATTTTTGCAATGAGATCTCTTTTTTCGTGATTTTTTAGCGATTTTGAAAAAGTAATTATCTTTTATCTTTGTGTTACCGCGTTAAATTATTTCGATATCATCTATTCCGTTTCACCATCACATAATTCGGTACTATACTTCAATGTAACTTTCCTTTAATTTCGGTTCTCAAGAAATCACGTCAAATTGGTATTAATATTCGAATTCAGAAATAAAGTATAAAAAACACTTCAAATGTACATTCGAAAAAAGTAAGTCAAATGGAAAAAAAATCATGCTAAATAAAACATTACGATTGTACATTTCAAAAGTCAAAATGAAAATGTTCAAAATTTTAAATTTGTATGCGATTTTTTTGGATGTTATCAGTCCAGCGTTTCTTAATTTATTAGCTTAGTAACTAACACAACTTTCTTTTATATATATAGATAGATATATTTAGATTAAAAGTAGGCGTGGTTAGTTCTTCAGCCGCCAAATAAGTACTTAGGGTTGGATGAGAAGTCAACAGCATCTCGTGTAATCATCTTTAAACCGATATCTTCATTATTTTGGCAAATATAAGGATTTTAAATAAATCGAAATAGTGAGCGTAAAATTAGGCGTGGTCAATACTTTTTTCTTTAAAAACCTAACTCGGGGTATCACGAACGTTTGTATAAAAAATTATGCAATCGGTCCAGCCGTTCTCAACTGATTCCATTACCAAAGAAAAACAATTGATTTTTATATATATAGATATAATTTTGATGTTTTTTATAAATAAATTTTCAACCCAACATTAAACTTGTTTTTGTTTCACGTAAGGTATACAGAAATTATTCGAGTTGTTCGACTTATTCGGTTGATCGAATTATTCGAGCAATTTAAAATCGATCAATTTTTTAATCGAACAAAATCTAAACCCGATTAATTGAATACTCTAGTTACCAGGCTAAACTTTTTTAGGGACCATTCATACATAGCCTTCGCAAAACTGACGATAGAGTTTTAGATTTGATACAATCCAATAGTTGTACAAAATATGGGTCATGTCGGTCTACGTTTTAATATTGCCCACATATAAGGATTTATCACGATTTAAAGTATTTTTTACATTTTTCAAACTTATTTTGATACATTTTGGTAACTTGAGAATTTAGAAAGAAGAAAATACCCTTTCAAAAAATTATAAGTTTGGGCCCACGTTTGGTATAACCGTCATATGAAGGTATCCCTAAAAGCGTAATATGCATTCCACAAAAATGATTTTTGGTACCATATATCATATACAGCTCTTAAATAAGTGTATCAAATGTTGTCAAGATCGGTTTAGATATTGATATAGCTACCATATATATCCTCAATCGATTTCGGGTGAGTTGTGCACCAAATAGCCAATATCAGTCGAAATAAGCTGAGTTTTGGCATATCCCATCGACTACAGTCTAGAAGCAAGGACATTAAATTTGGAAAATCGGTTCAGATATAGCTGTAGCTCCCATATATATGTTTCATATGATTTGGTGTTTAAATCCCTCGCATTCGTAATAATAGTTCGCATTTATTGCCCGATCCAGATGAAATTTTGCACAAATTATTATTGAAATTGGAGATAATCGGTAAAAATGTACATATAGCTCCCATAGATATATTCGTCCGATTTGCCTTTTATTGTGCACCAAACGTGTTATATCAGCCCGTATAGTATGGAATTTTGCACATACAACCAAATTAGGCCTGAAAATTAATGTGCCACAAATTTGATCGAAATCGGTTCAGATATAGCTATAGCTCCCATATACATTGTTCATCCGATTTGTTATTTTTGTCCTCCGCAGCCGTAATATGCACTCTGTAACAACAATATTTGGGGAAATATATGAAATACAGCTCAGAAATGCCTTTGCTACATTTTATCGAGATAGGTTCAGATTTGTATATAGCTCCCATATATAACTTCGTCCGATTTACTTTTTATTGTGCACCAAACGTCTAATATTTGCACAAATGGGATGGAATTTGGCACTTACGAATTTCATTTACGATGATATAATGAATATAAAGAGGTACTGGTGAATAGGAAATAAATCATTAATTTTACTTTTGTTGCATTTTTTCTGACAAGGGATTCTTAACATCGAAAATACTTTTGAATTTTTCAAAATACCTCAAATCGGAAGGTTACATGGGTCGAACCTGGATTTAACTGTACTGAGATCATCGATTGCTAAATTAGAGCACATTTGGTCGACGAATATTAGGAGATAATATATGAGAGCTGTAACTAAATAATATATATATTTTTTTATTTATTATTTTATTTTTATTATATATATAAAGATTCCTAGGAAGTTGGAATATATACATTTCGTTTAGGTATAATAAACATTCGCCATTTTGCATATTTTTGTTATAACTGTTTACTATTGGTTCCTCATTAGGCATAGCCCAAATTTAAAAGTACGTTGAGATTTTAAACTTTTTGATGCATTGAGAAGTATTTTTTAATCAAAAATGTATAGAAAATATGAAAAAATTTTTCGATTTTTTTTCCATTAAAAATTTTTAATTCCAAGAGGCATTCTGAAACAACTCGATAAAAATTCCATATCAGAATATAACAGTCAAATTTTCAGTTCCGCGATTTTTTAGAGGCTTTTCTCAATATTTTCTTTAGTGAAAACGTTTCCACTGTAATTACAAATAACCAAAAGAAAATTTGAAACAAATCGGCCATGCAGTTCTCAACTGATGTGTTACTATACTTTTTTAAATTATATATAAAGGTTTAAAGAAGTATGTGTGGCCAGTTCCTCTGACCCCAAACAGTTACCTAGGGTTGGAGCGAGAGTAAAGAATACGTCATTTGGAACAGGTAACTTTTGGAACAGGTAACTTTATTATTTTTGGAAAATATTAGGATTTTAGGTAAATCGAAAGAATGGGCGTAAAAGTAGGCGTGGTCACTTCTTCTTTGCATAAAAATCTAACTCGGGGTAGGCTGAACATTGAAAAAAAAATATCCAAATCGGTCCAGGCACATTTCATTTTTACCCTGATAGATGGCAGTATCTGTATTTACGCTTCGTTCCCCACGTAGATCTATTAAAAACTTAGTGTTTCTTTAGCGGCATAAGCTTCGCTTATTTTCCTGATTTTTAGAAACTTTGCCATGTTAAATTAGCTTAATACTATATAAACTGAATTTCGTGCATTAACAAAGGGAAGAATGCACAAATCTATTTGCATTAAGTCACTTTATTCAAGTTAAGTATGCCGCCTGTCTGGGGCATTAGTAAGCTAGGGAAAACCAGCTACAATAAATATCCACGCATCTTCCCAAGGTTATTTCAAAATATTTATTACACAAAAAATGCGTTAAAATTTAATATATGACTGAAAACTGTAAATAATTCAAAATAGTAGTTTATTATATAATTCCTTATATTCCTTACATAAAGATCGAAGAGGATTGCTAAGTTTATTTGTTAATTAATTAATATATTTCTCTCCTTTAGAGGCGAGATTAATAACCTCATAACCTGGCTGTGGGTAACAAATGTAACATATCGGATGAACAATATATATGGGAGCTATAGCTATATCTGAACCGATTTTCAAATTTGACATACTAGCTTCTAGACTCAATTCGGTCGTAAGTGCCAAATTCCATCCCATTTGGGCAAATATTAGACGTTTAGTGCACAATAAAAAGTAAAATCTGAACCTATCTCGATAAAATGTAGCAAAGGTATTTCTGAGCTGTATTTCATATATTTCCCCAAATATTGTTGTTACAGAGTGCATATTACGGCTGCGGAGGACAAAAATAACAAATCGGATGAACAATGTATATGGGAGCTATAGCTATATCTGAACCGATTTCGATCAAATTTGTGGCACATTAATTTTCAGGCCTAATTTGGTTGTATGTGCAAAATTCCATACTATACGGGCTGATATAACACGTTTGGTGCACAATAAAAGGCAAGTCGGACGAATATATCTATGGGAGCTATATGTAAATTTTTACCGATTATCTCCAATTTCAATAGGGTTCGTCCTTGGGCCAAACAAATAATTTGTGCAAAATTTCATCTGGATTTGTGCAAAATTTCATAAATGCGAACTATTATTACGAATGCGAGGGATTTAAACACCAAATCAGATGAAACATATATGGGAGCTACAGCTATATCTGAACCGATTTTCCAAATTTAATGTCCTTGCTTCTAGACGGTAGTCGATGGGATATGCCAAAACTCAGCTTATTTCGACTGATATTGGCTATTTGGTGCACAACTCACCCGAAATCGATTGAGGATATATATGGTAGCTATATCAATATCTAAACCGATCTTGACAACATTTGATACACTTATTTTAGAGCTGTATATGATATATGGTACCAAAAATCATTTTTGTGGAATGCATATTACGCTTCTGGGGATACCTTCATATGACGGTTATACCAAACGTGGGCCCAAACTTATAATTTTTTGAAAGGGTATTTTCTTCTTTCTAAATTCTCAAGTTACCAAAATGTATCAAAATAAGTTTGAAAAATTAAAAAAAAATACTTGAAATCGTGGTAAATCCTTATATGTGGGCAATATTAAAACGTAGACCGACATGACCCATATCTATCGTAAATTTTGCGAAGGCTATGTATGAATGGTCCCTAAAAAAGTTTAGCCTGGTAACTAGAGTATTCAATTAATCGGGTTTAGATTTTGTTCGATAAAAAAATTGATCGATTTTGGGGTGTTTCATTTCTTCCATTAATGGATTAAGAGTATTAAATTGCTCGAATAATTCGATCAACCGAATAAGTCGAACAACTCGAATAATTTCTGTATACCTTACGTGAAACAAAAACAAGTTTAATGTTGGCGTGAAAATTTATTTACAAAAAACAACAAAATTATATTAAAACATAAAAACAAACGCAAAATAATAATTCATATGAATTAAAAAACGCTTAATAAAATAATTAGGTACATACAAAATGAGATCTCTTTTGCTTAAAATGTTTCTAATCAGATCTTGTAAACTTAATATGCATTTTTATATATATTTAGTCATAGGCCCAGTTGTGACTTTAGCAGATGTTATTGGTTCTTCATCTAAAATGGCACATAAGTTGCATTTTGTATTGTTTCCATCTTTTGTTAAATGTTGCCAAATCAAACACATTTTTAAAGAAAAAACTATTTTTATTTGCACCATTTTTGTATGTTATATTAAAAGCTTTGACAATGTGTTTTCCTTAACAAAGGTTTAAATTAAAGTTATATTTATTTCATATAGAAATTCTGAAATTTAACCATAAACTTATGTGTAAACAAAACAAACACACTTGAACAAAAATGGGTTGAATGTGTTTAAAAACAAGTGTTAATCAGAATTCGGCGCTAGTATTCGTTTACGCCTTTCGCGTTTTTGCAAGCCGCCATCGGCTAGACCAGGCCAACAGCGCCGGTATTACATTTATATAAAAATAAGAATTTATTTGAAATATATTAATTTGAAATTCTCCGATTAATCGAACAACGATTAATCAATTGGATACTCTACTGGTAACCCAAAACCCTTTTTTAAATTTTGTTATACTAATCAAATACTATCCACTTAGAATTTTCCCACCCCCAAATTAGCTGTTCCCCAATATCGTTACTAGCTATTGCATAAAACAATACCAGTAGTTAACGTATATTAAAGGTTTCCGATAAATTTTCAGAGGATATGAGTCCTTTTCTTACTAGATTTCAAATTCGCTCTACCATTTTGTATAGCTCGCATATTGCAGTGCCTCTTTATATTCGGTACTGCATTGATAGCAGTCCCAATGAAAAAATCTGCGAATACATCAATTTTTTTGCTATCTGACGATTCATACAAAATCGGAATGGCATCTTGGCAAAAAAAATTCGCGAGAAAATATGACACTATATATATATATATATATATATATATATATATATATATATATATATATATATATATATATATATATATATATATATATATATTCGAATATCAAAATAATAGTACATTCTATTGACAAACTTCGTAAGGATCTTTAAACATTTGATATAAAAAAATCCAGCGAACAAGTAGAAGATTTGTTTTTATTTTTGGTGATCTAAGGGGGTTACAAAACCTCTTCGCCTACAATTTGCAATTGGTCTTGACCACATTATCAATTAATTTGACTAAAAAAATGTATTTAGACAATTGAAATTGACAATTGAAAATTTGACAAATCGCGTGAATACATGATACTCTATATATACACTGGTGGCCAAAACTAAAGCAACTGAAATTACAAGGAGAATGAATGCCCTGTAACTTTTTCAAAAATTAAGAAAATGAGAAAGTTTTTCTTGTTTTAAATTAGGTACTTTATTCACTTTTTAAAAACCTAAAACATAAAAACAAAATTCATTTTTATATAAAAAAATAATATATAATAATATATATAAAAAAAAAAAAAAAAAATATATATATATATATATATATATATATATATATATATATATATATATATATATATATATATATATATATATATATAGTGTCATATTTTCTCGCGAATTTTTTTTGCCAAGATGCCATTCCGATTTTGTATGAATCGTCACATAGCAAAAAAATTGATGTATTCGCAGATTTTTTCATTGGGACTGCTATCACTGCAGTACCGAATATAAAGAGGCACTGCAATATGCGAGCTATACAAAATGGTAGAGCGAATTTGAAATCTAGTAAGAAAAGGACTCATATCCTCTGAAAATTTATCGGAAACCTTTAATATACGTTAACTACTGGTATTGTTTTATGCAATAGCTAGTAACGATATTGGGGAACAGCTAATTTGGGGGTGGGAAAATTCTAAGTGGATAGTATTTGATTAGTATAACAAAATTTAAAAAAGGGTTTTGGGTTACCAGTAGAGTATCCAATTGATTATCGTTGTTCGATTAATCGGAGAATTTCAAATTAATATATTTCAAATAAATTCTTATTTTTATATAAATGTAATACCGGCGCTGTTGGCCTGGTCTAGCCGATGGCGGCTTGCAAAAACGCGAAAGGCGTAAACGAATACTAGCGCCGAATTCTGATTAACACTTGTTTTTAAACACATTCAACCCATTTTTGTTCAAGTGTGTTTGTTTTGTTTACATATAAGTTTATGGTTAAATTTCAGAATTTCTATATGAAATAAATATAACTTTAATTTAAACCTTTGTTAAGGAAAACACATTGTCAAAGCTTTTAATATAACATACAAAAATGGTGCAAATAAAAATAGTTGTTTCTTTAAAAATGTGTTTGATTTGTCAACATTTAACAAAAGATGGAAACAATACAAAATGCAACTTATGTGCCATTTTAGATGAAGAACCAATAACATCTGCTAAAGTCACAACTGGGCCTATGACTAAATATATATAAAAATGCATATTAAGTTTACAAGATCTGATTAGAAACATTTTAAGCAAAAGAGATCTCATTTTGTATGTACCTAATTATTTTATTAAGCGTTTTTCAATTCATATGAATTATTATTTTGCGTTTGTTTTTATGTTTTAATATAATTTTGTTGTTTTCTATAAATAAATTTTCACGCCAACATTAAACTTGTTTTTGTTTCACGTAAGGTATACAGAAATTATTCGAGTTGTTCGACTTATTCGGTTGATCGAATTATTCGAGCAATTTAATACTGTTAATCCATTAATGGAAGAAATGAAACACCCCAAAATCGACCAATTTTTTAATCGAACAAAATCTAAACCCGATTAATTGGATACTCTAGTTACCAGGCTAAAATTTTTTAGAGACCATTCATATATAGCCTTCGCAAAATATACGATAGAGTTTTAGATTTGATACAATCCAATGGGTTACATGTAGTTGTACAAAATATGGGTCATGTCGGTCTACGTTATAATATTGCCCACATATAAGGATTTATCACGATTTAAAGTATTTTTTACATTTTTCAACCTTATTTTGATACATTTTGGTAACTTGAGAATTTAGAAAGAAGAAAATACCCTTTCAAAAAACTATAAGTTTGGGCCAACGTTTGGTATAACCGTCATATGAAGGCATCCCCTGATTTTAGCTTTCCAGGTCCTTGGCCATATTTTTAAATAGATTGCCCCATATTTGGCATATTGGTCTCTAAGGGTGTTAGAAAACCTCTTCGCAGTGTAGGTCAATGTTTTGGAGTAGTGCCATTATAAAGATACGTCCCGATTTAACCTATTTCGGGGGTCTTGACCTCATGTTTAAATTAGATTTGGCTTAAAATGTGTATAAAAGTGTAAAGTGTAGGTATATATTTTAGTCCCTTAAAACAGTACGATGTTGTCAAGATCGGTTCAGATATGGATATAGCTCCCATATATATCCTCAATCGATTTCGGGTGAGTTGTGCACCAAATAGCCAATATCAGTCGAAATAAACTGAGTTTTGGCATATCCCATCGACTTCAGTCTAGAAGCAAGGACATTAAATTTGGAAAATCGGTTCAGATATAGCTGTAGCTCCCATATATATGTTTCATCTGATTTGGTGTTTAAGTCCCTCACATTCGTAATAATAGTTCGCATTTATTGCCCGATCCAGATGAAATTTTGCACAAATTATTTGTTTGGCCCAAAATGAAAACAAATCGTACATTATATAAAATTAACAGAAAAGAAAAACCAATTGACAAAGAAAAAAATCTTCAATTTGTTAGCTGGGTTTTTTTATATCAAATGTTTAAAGGTCCTTACGCTGCATTTAAGGCATATGTCAACGTAATTGCATCAACCATTAGAAAATTGGAGCAGCTTCGTGCTTCGCAAAAGCCATCCAATACGTCTTCAATTCAATCGGTTCTTTCGAACTCTGATCATTTATCCCAAACAAATCCTCCATCGAATTTTAATTTCAACTTTTCTAGTACTCCTGGAAGAGATACCCCCCATCCTGATGATATTCTCTCGTTTTCTGGTGTTTCACATCAAACGGGAAGGTCAATTGAAGTTTTCGCTTCAAAACACAATGTTATATATAGTTTAAATCTTCCGCCTTGCGATATTGATGTTTTAACGGTGATTTTCTTATTCGGGGATCTTTTCTCGGAGGATTATATCAACAACAAGCGGCTTAGTAACATTGAAAAAATATATTACTTGCTGAAAAAACTAGTGGTGAAGCAAAAGATGTAACATCAAAGTTCCCTTTGACGTATAGAAGTTTTGATTTAGGGAGGCTTATGACAATGTCCGCATATTAGTTAACAATCAACTAAAATTACTTTTTGATCTTCCGGTTCTTGACAATGGTTCATCTACGGGGTTAAAAAATCTTCAGCGGGCAATTAATGGATTTATATCGGCTATGGCGATCTACGACGTTTCTACGAACGATTGGGATCCCATATTAGTCTTTTTATGCATACAAAGATTACCTAAAAACACAGTTTCATTGTGGAAACATACGGTCAAAAACAAATCGGCATTGTCACCTTGGAAGGAATTGGATCATTTCCTTACGGAACGGATTCAAACCCTTACGTGCCTTCGAGATATTCGTGGCATAGATTGAAAACAAATCGTACATCATATAAAATTGACAGAAAAAAAAACCAATTGAAAAAGAAAAAAATCTTCAATTTGTTTGCTGGGTTTTTTTATATCAAATGTTTAAAGGTCCTTAAGAGTTTGTCATGATATTCGAATTCTATTGAAAACAATTTCAGCGAACAAGTTTAAGATTTTTTTCTTCTCAACTTTACTTTCCTGTAAATCTATATTGTTTTTATACCCTCCACCATACTATGGAGGGTATATTAATTTTGTCATTCCGTTTGTAACTCCTCGAAATACTCATGTCAGACCCAACAAAGTATATATATTCTTGATCAGCGAAAAATTCTAAGACGATTTAGCCCGTTCCGTCTGTCTGTGTGTCTGTCTGTCTGTCTGTTCGCCTGTCTGTCTGTTGTAATCACGCTATCTTTCGAACAAATTGAGATAGAAGGCTAAATTTTTGCAGACATGTATATTTTGCCAGTAAGCAGGTTAAGTTCGTAAATGGGCCGCGTAGGTCCACGTCTTCGTATAGCCCCCATATACCGCACCCCCCGATATTCGGTATTTTGATGATTTTAGCGACATTATTTACCGTGATTGTTTCAAATTTCGCATGTGAAGTTCGTAATGGATACTTCAGCCAATGCCAGAAAATTGTCTGTGCAGGTCCACGTCTTCGTATAGCCCCCATATAACGGTACCCCCCATATTCGGTATTTTGATGCTTTTAGCTACATTATAAACAGATTTTTCTTCAAGTTTCGCATTTAAATATTGTGATAACTTATGACAAAAGTTGCCTATGCAGGTCCACGTCGTCGTATAGGCAATCGGTATTTTTAATATTTTAACAGAATTTTTAACGGACTTTATTTATTTATTTATTATTTTTTTTTTTTTGGAAATTGTCAAATTTGTATGAAATGGTGGAGGGTATTACTTACAGCTTTTTTACTTGTTTTTTTATAGCAAATGATTGAATGATATATATTTGGATATACAATGTGAATGATAAAAATCTTGGCGTGAAATTTTTTCAAAATGATATAGTACATTATTTATTGTTTTTTATTGTTTGAAATTCTGAATGAATAATATCAAAAATAAAATGAGTGCGGAATACGGTATTAAATAGCGATCTATTGTCTAAAATAGGCATCTAGCTTTCAACTACCGAACACATTTTAACAAACACTATTGACCGACAAAGCGTTATGGACCTCATTTCAAAACGTGAACCTACTTCTTTCACATGACAATAATCCCTTCATAAGAACTGTTTAATTGTAAATTAAATTACAAACCTAAAATGCAACTCGTCATCATTTCTAGTTATTTGCCATCACACCATTTTATTCAACTTTGAACTTTCGTTCAAACTTAGCGATGACAAATTCTAACGAGTATTATCTGTCAATTTGCGTGGCTCTTGAGACATCTTGGCTTTCTCCTTGCTTTTACTTCACTTGTTTCACGGATATTCGTCCTAGCAACATCGCTGCATCACCATTGTACAGGGTTGCCCATATTCGACGGACCCGATGACTCTTTGGGCCCATTCCAATCGACGAGGCTTGTCCGCAGGCAACATTCTTTACGTCAATTGAATTTTGTACGGGAACAAATGCAAATCAATGCGAATAATCCGTTGTAAAGTGGACCGAGCCATGCCCAACTGCTGAGAACGGCGTTTTGGGGATTTTCTTGGGGACCTCTCAACACTGGCTCGTACGGCAGCGATATTCTCGGCCGATCGCCTTGGTCGACTTTTATATGGCCTCTTCGGATTAGAAAGAGCCTTACCAGTCGAAATTTCTTCGTATAAACGCTTAATGGTGTTCTTAGAAGGCGCACTTCTCACATTTTTTAATGTTTTAAAAGCAAGTTGAGATTTCACAATTGACTTCTTCTGTTGAATGTAAATTTCAAAACGCTCGCGTGGCGTGTATTGGTTCATGATAAAAATCTGCTTGCACTGGCGCTTCAAACGCGGTATGTCATTAAGCGATGTGACATCTCTGTCAAAAGTTATGGCGTTGCCGTCGAATATGGGCAACCCTGTACAACAAAGGTAAAATTATATTAGTTTTTCGACTAATATAAGAATCTAATAAAACCGCCAATATTTTAATTTAAAAATACTAAATTTCTTGTGTTTTATTTCACCCTTTTTTCTCTTTACACTGCTCCGCAACTAATCTGGTTCCTTTTTTATTTCAAAGGGTTTTGACATAGTCAATACAGCAAACAACCATCATCAACTCTCGCCAATCTTCCCATCATCATCATTTATTTAAATAAATTCATCCATTCATCACTTAAATTTACGTACCGTCATTTTTAGGGAGCAGAAACGCGAGTGTTTGAATAAAAATATTCTCTAAAAAATATTTAATACGATACAAAAACAAATACAGTGCTTAACTACGGTCGTTCGTTTCGTTTGCTTAAGTGTCCGTCCGTCAATAATTCGCTTTTTCGTAATTTGCAACAGTGTCGATTTCTTATTGTGCGTAATAATTCTCTTCAAGAATATTACACTCATAACACATTTGCACATATTCGCTCTTATTTACGATATACGCGTAAAGCGAAATAAAAAGTGTGGTGGAAATAAATAAGCAGTGATCTGTGATCAGTGTTGCTAGTATTGAGGATTTTCCCCAAAAAGGGGATATATTTTTTTTTTTGGAACGAAAAATTCAAGTTGGGGGCTTAAGGATTTAGTGGGGATCTTTTTAAAAAATTGCGGAATTTGCGAGGATTTTTGCATGCAAAAATTTTGAGCCCACCAAAGAAATGATAAAGCTTTTTAATAATAAGAATTTATATAAACAAAATGAGACTGAAAATGCTGACGATTTGCAATATGAAGTTTTTGACGTGGTTATTCCTAGTAATGAAATGCAACTTTGAAAAGTCTAGTATATGGAATTAAAATGTTCTATTTATTAGATATTTTCCATATTTATGTTATTGGGGACGAAAAATATGCAAGATAAACTAGTCTACGAATTGAATTCTATGTACAAATATTTAAGTTAAGTTTGTCATTTCCTTTGTAACACCTCAACATATACATTTTAGACCCCACAAAGTATATATATTCTTGATCAGCATAAAATTCTATGTCGATTTAGCGATGTCCGTCCGTCTATCCGTCTGTGGAAATCACTCTAGCTTCCGAATGAAATGAAGTAGGTTGATAAAATTTTACTCAAATGTATATTATGTCTGCAGAACTTTCAGCCCCCATATAACTGTACCCCCCGATGTTCGGCATTTTGATGATTTTAGCGACATTATTCACGATTTTTTTATGTTTCGCATTTGAATATTGTAATGGCTTATGCAGGTTACATATGCAGGTCCATGTCGTCGCATAGATCCTAATATTTTTTATTTATTTTTAAGAATTTTTAACAGAATTTATTCCAAATTCGTTCCAAATGGTGGAGCGTATTCAAAGTTCGGCCCAGGCGAACTTACAGCTTTTTTACTTGTTTCAAATAAAATTACTCTGTTCGTTTTTTGTTAAATGCTTGGGGATTTTTTTGGGGAAATTGAATCAAATTTGGGGAAAAATTTTTGATTTTGGGGACAAGAGTTTTGTGTTGTTTTTCAACACAAAAGAGAATTCAAATAACAATAAGAACATACACTCCCTTTACACGGTGGCATTTTTATCAATTCTCTTTTAACATTTCTGCGTAAATCTTCGCGCCTTTACACGGTGGCATTTTATTATATTAGTGCTTGGTATTTTGTCTGACATTTTATTTTATTCAGTATTTCGTATAGAGCTGTATTGTTGTGCTAATTGTTTGTAACAGATATTTATGAAGAAGTGATTTAAAATTAAATGTGTGAATCTAAAAAAGAAATTATGGAAAAAGTTATTGTCGATCTGGTCCACATATTTATTAAAATTTTTAACTTTTATTTTAACTTTCTTTTTTTACTTTTTAAAACTTCCAATTAATTTTCATATAAGGTGTGTCTGGTTACCCTAAAATTTGTAACAGTTGTTACAAATGTGAAAAACATAAATATTAATATGTAATAAGAAAATAAACGACTATTTCCAACATTTTTAGACAAATGCCGTTAGCAACAGGTTTAAAGGATTCCGCGGAACACATCAAATCTATCTTCCTTTTATTGCATATATTTTTATTTTATTGTCATTTCCTTTTTATTTATAAATCTAGTGAAATTGGTGGTGGTTCCTTTCGTTTAAATCTTTCAATGGGGGACAAATTTGTTTGTTTTGACAAATCAGTTGATTAGTTGCAAGCTTCTGCAGGAATACCGTCTGTTTACTTTTCGCAATTTCCTTGCAAAAGAGAATAAAACTACCTCACTGTTTCAGAAAGATGTTGCTGGACAATTCCTGCAGGAATAGTAACCAGACACACCTATAATTCACTATACAATTCAAAAACACATCACATCACAATAAAAGAAACGCATCAAAAATTACAATAAAGAAACGATATGAAATGTCAAAATCATAAAAAATTCGGAAGAAGCAAAAAGACAAATGCAAAGAAAATGGCATGCAACCCTGTGCGTTGGCTTATCGTGCCATTTTTTCTTCTATCCTTGTTTCTCTACACCTTTTACCAACAAAAAAATGGCATGGTTAAAAAAAGCCACCGTGTAAAGGCAGTGATACTAGTGGTTAATGCAACAAAAACAATACTATCACTTATCAGTGCTGTATGCTTGTGGTTGACTGTCTTGTGTTAGGTAGTCAGTAGCCGTGTAATAGGTGTGTTCATTACAAAAAGTGAAAATTGTTTACTAGGTCTGTTCGGACCAAAATTATAAAATATTTTTTTTCTAAAATTTTAATTGTTCTTAAAAGTTTTAACGGTTCTGTTGGAAATTAATTATATCGTTATTGAATACACCCTACATTCGGTCGTTTTGCATCATAATATTATTCGTTATTATTTATGTAAAAATGATTTTAAACATATTTTTTTATTTTTTATTAACTCTGGTTTGTAGCGTGCATTTTACAGTCCGTGCACCCTACATTTGGCCATAAATTGAAGAAAAAATCAAATCAAAAATTGTTGGTCATTTTTTCTTGGTTTTAAAATTATTTCTTTTCGGAAATAATTTTCTCGTGTATTATTCGATACACATAACCTAATTTTCAGTATTCTTCGATACATATAAACAACTTCTAGTACCCCTGGAAGAGATACCCCCCATCCTGATGATATTCTCTCGTTGTCTGGTGTTTCACACCAAACGGGAAGGTTAATTGAAGTTTTCGCTTCAAATGACAATGTTATACATAGTTTAAATCTTCCGCCGTGCGATATTGATGTTTTAATGGTGATTTTCTTATTCAGGGATTTTTTCTCGGCGGTTTATATCAACAACAGGCGCCTTAGTAACATTGTAAAACTATGTTACTTGCTGAAAAAACTAGTGGTGAAGCAAAAGATGTAACATCAAAGTTCCCTTTGACGTACAGAAGTTTTGATTTAGGGAGGCTTATGACATATTAGTTAACAATCAACTAAAATTACTTTTTGATCTTCCGGTTCTTGACAATGAGTCATCTACGGGGTAAAAAATCTTCAGCGGGCAATTAATGGATGTATATCGGCTATGGCGATCTACGACATTTCTAAGAACGATTGGGATCCCATATTAGTCTTTTTATGCATACAAAGATTACCTAAAAACACAGTTTCATTGTGGGAACATACGGTCAAAAACAAATCGGCATTGTCACCTTGGAAGGAATTGGATCATTTCCTTACGGAACGGATTCAAACTCTTACGTGCCTTCGAGATATTAGTGGCATAGATTCCTCTAGAAAATTTAAAGAAGGTGCGAGCGCATTTTACGAAGCCAGTTCCTTCTGGTAATTCTTCTCATGGTCCTTCAGTTAGAGTGTGCGTTCTTTGCCCGAAATCTATTCATCCTTTGCGTTTGAGTCCAGAATTCAACCAATTATCAGTAGAAGGTCGCCATTAAGTACTCACACTTTTTAATTGTTGTATTAATTGTCATGAGGTCAAAAAATGTGTGAGTAAACATAACTGCGGTAAATGCAAAAAACGGCATCACACCCTTTAACATCGGGCGATGTCCAATCCTGTAGTACCCGTTCCATCAACGACATCTTCGAGGTCGATTTCAAACCAACCTTCTTCCCAATCTATCAATGCGAATTCAAATCTTCCATCGACTTCGTCAGGTGTATCATATTTCGCACAACAAAAATGTTATTTTAGGTACAGCAATGGTTCATTTAATTCATCAAGGTATCACATACCCTGCTTAATTGACCCAGCGTGCCTTAATTGACCCAGCTTCTGAAGCTTCCTTCATTACTGAAACCTTACAACGACGTCTTGGTATTTTTACTACGTCGACACAAGCTAATATATCTGGCATTAACCAAACCTGGTCCATTACATCAAGCAAATTGCATTTGTTATCGATACATCAATATTCATGGAATTGTCAGCCTTAGTGGTTCCTGCTATTTCTGGCAATTTACCATCTTTTTCACTTGGTGGTGACTTAATTTCCCGTTTGTCAAATATTCGTTTGGCTGATAGAAATTTCTTTGAATCTAGATCAGTTGATCTACTCCTAGGCGCTGATTTATATCCTAGAATTCTTCTTCGAGGAATTCAATCCATCATTTTAAGGTCATTAATGGCTTAAAAAAAATGGCTGGATCATTACTGGTCCAATTCTTTCTTCCAAAATAACGGTATTAACTACCACAATAAATTACTCCGAAGATAATCGTATCAAGACACTTCTTCGATATATATATATATATATATATATATATATATATATATATATATATATATTCCTGAGAATTCTGGTATAATGAAAAGTTATATATATATATATATATATATATATATATATATATATATATATATATATATATATATATATATATATATATATATATATATATATATATATATATATATATATATATATATATATAACTTTTCATTATACCAGAATTCTCAGGTCAACCTAGTCAAACTGACATCCGGGAATATTTAGAATTAGACCACATGAGACTGGTTTCGAATTCGTCCGCCAGCTCTACGGTTTACTACCTACCTCACCATCCAGTTATTAATCCGGATAAACAAACAACAACATATCCTTCGGAAGTGCATGTACGTACATGACGTCTTCACGGTTTGGAGACAGCGCACAAATCTAGAGACCAACAAATTGTTGCTCTATCTTCCGCAAATTTGAATTACGTAAATGGACAGCCAATGATCGCAGTATTTTACGACCACTTCCTTCAGATCATCTTTACGAACCACTTCCTTCAGATCATCTTTACGAAGCTGGGTATTCGTTGGAATGCACAGCTGCACCATTTTTATTTCAGTGTAAACGCGCTGGAACATCGGTCCAAAAATACTGTTACGTTCTTGGATTTTACTTAATCCCGTGTAGACGTTGTTTTATTTCCCAATACAGCTCGTACCAAATAAAACGCGGGTTCTTTCGGATTACGATTATTACAATGATTTTATTCACACAACGTTACTTTGCACTTTACTTTACTCGACGGTTTCAATTCGCGATCTGATTCACAACTGACTAACTGCCTTTCCATTTCCCCTATTTATATGAGCCTCGCCTGTCGCTACAGAAGTTTCTAGACGATCTGGTAACGCCTAGATTACGAACAATCTACCAATGCAACGAACACATACAAACTTACATTGAGTGAACAATAACAACAACACATACACAGGCGAGGGGGTAACAAAGAAAGAGGAATTAAGCGATCATCAATGATGACGTTTAACAAGAATTGTACGTCAGCAACAAAATAGAAAATGAAAGAGGAAATGGAAGGATGTAGAAAAATCTATACAGTAGTTGTTGTTGTTAAGTTATTCAAATAAACTGCGTAGTAGAAATTTACGTTACAATTCAAATTCTTTAACGGAATTCATCTAAATTAACTTAAATCTAAAGTTATATTCGTAACATTGCCCCCCGCTTAAGCCTGTTCGTCCCGAATAGGCACAGTTCCCGTTCCGTAGGGGGTCAGCCGCTCCAAATGTACAACTTTCATCTTCGACCTGGGACTGTCGCTCCTCTGGATGCGATAAACGACGTCATTTATTTTCGTGACAATCTTGTAGGGTCCTTCCCAGTGCGTTTGTAATTTGGGGCATAGTCCTTTCTTTCGTTGTGGGTTGAACAATAGTACCAGTTGCCCTTCTTGAAACCCATCGGTATTTGCCGCTCGATCGTACCTTGCCTTCATGCGGTTGCTAACCATTTTTATTCGATGTCGGACTGCATCGTGGACTTTACTAAAAGAGTTTTGACTGTCTTCATCTTGGTTCACATCGTCGTTTGGGGTAGCACCGAATATCAAATCGCCAGGTAGCTTTAATTCATTTCCGAACAGAACTTTGGCTGGGGTCCGGGATGTGGAATCATGAATGGCCGATCTATAAGCCAGTAAAAACTTGGGAATATGCTCATCCCAGTCTCGTTGGCCACTGTCCACCACTTTCCGTAGATGTTCTTCCAGGGTGCGATTGAATCTTTCCACCATGCCATCTGATTGTGGATGTAGGGGCGTCGTTCTGGTTTTCTTGATTCCGTAGGAGTCACACATTTCCTTGAAGATCGCTGATTCAAAATTCCTCCCTTGATCGGAATGAACCTCAGATGGAACACCATAGCGACAAATCCAATTTTTGCTGAACACATCCACAATTGTCCTGGCTTCTTGATTTGGGATAGCATAAACCTCTGGCCATTTACTGAAGTAATCCATGACCACTAAGACATACCGGTTCCCAGAGTCGCTTGTTGGGAACGGTCCAGCTACATCCATTGCGATTCTTTCAAAAGGGGCTCCTGAATTATACTGCTGCATGTAGCCTCGACTCTTCCGTGTTGGACCTTTAGCTCTTATGCACCTTTCACAATTGGCGATCCAGTCGGCAATGGATTTTTGACAGCCGACCCAGTAGAATCTCTGCTTTACCTTTTCAGCGGTTTTCGCTATGCCAAGATGTCCTCCACTTGGCCCATCGTGAAACTCCGACAAGACATCTATTATTTTGGAGTCTGGGACGACGATCAAGTTCCGGTGAGATTTACCGTCCTCACTTTCCCATTTGCGATATAGGCAACCATCTATTATAAGTAGACTGTCCCACTGGGCCCAATAGGATTTTAAAAGAGGGCTTTTGGAGGTAATTTCTTTGCGACTAGGTCGTTTGCCCGTTTCTATGGCCGAAATTACTTTGCCCAGAATGGGATCTCTTCGTTGTTCCGTCGACCAATCTTCACCCGACTCAAATTGCAATAGTCGGACATCAACGATATTCTCTTTATTCTCAGCCTTTGAGCAGTGCTTGCATTCTACTTTGCATGGCCGACGAGACAGGGCATCAGCATTACCGTGTTTTCCGCCTTTTCTGTGCTCGATTCTGAAGTCATAACTCTGAAGCCTCTCGATCCAACGGGCTAGTTGACCTTCCGGATTCTTAAACTGCAGCAACCATTGGAGAGCAGCGTGGTCGGTCCTCAGCAGGAAATGCTGGCCATATAGGTATTTGTGGAAGTGTTTAACGCACTCAAGGACAGCAAGCAGCTCTCTCCTCGTCACACAGTAATTCCTCTCAGGTTTCGACAATGTCCGGCTGTAGTACCCGATGACTTTTTCCTGTCCGTCGATTTCCTGGGAAAGGACGCCACCGATGCCGCACGCACTTGCGTCTGTGTCCAGGACAAACTTGCCGCCAGGTATAGGGTATGCCAAAATGGGGGCTCTGCATAGCATGTCTTTGAGCTTTCTGAATGCCTCCTCCTGGTCGTTGCCCCACTGAAACCTCTGGCCTTTTTGCGTCAAACGGTGTAGACAGGCGGCGATGTTGGCAAAATTTTGGACAAATCGACGGTAGTATGTGCAGAGACCCAGAAAGCTTCGCAGCTCATGGAGATTTCGGGGCTGCGGCCAATCTCTGACGGCTTGAATTTTCTCCTTATCCGTCGATATGCCCTCCGGCGTCACGTGGTGCCCCAGGAACTTCGCCTCTCGTTGGAAGAGACTGCACTTCTTTGGGTTCAGCTTGAGGCCTGAAGACGAAAGCTGCTGTAGAACATCCTTTAAGTTCTTGATGTGTTCGTCGAAGTTGCGTCCCGTGACTATGATGTCATCCAGGTATATGAGGCACGACTTCCACTGCAGCCCTTTTAACACACGCTCCATCAGCCTTTCAAATGTAGCCGGGGCGTTGCAGAGTCCGAATGGCATGACATTGAACTGCCAGAGACCCCCATTTACGCCAAACGCTGTTTTCTCCTTATCTTTCTCGGCGATCTCTACTTGCCAGTACCCACTCTGCAGGTCGAGGGTGGAGAACCATGACGTCACGGCTAATGTGTCCAATGTGTCGTCGATTCTTGGGAGCGGATAGCTGTCTTTCTTGGTGACATCATTCAACTTTCTGTAGTCCACACAAAATCGGGTGCTTCCGTCTTTCTTCTTGACCAAGACCACTGGGGAGCACCATGGACTTGACGATGGTTCTATTACACCACTCTTTTCCATTTCACTTATCAGCTTCTAAACCTCGTCTCTTTTTGCCAGGGGAACACTTCTTGGAGGCTGTTTAATGGGTCTCGGGTCTGCTGTATTGATTTCATGCTTCACCACTGATGTTCTTCCTTGGTGCTCTTTTGTCAACGCAAAGGAAGAGGCATATTTCCATAATAGCTGCTTAGCCTTGTTCCTCTCGGAAGGTGATAATTGGTGTGTCCACTCTTTTATGTAGCCGTCGAGGTGCTTCTTCTCCATGGCAGCTGGCTTTTCGGTGCTAGTTTCCAAATTAACTACAGCTTCAGCTGGTGTGCATTGTCCAACATCGGAAAATTGGCAAATTTGCTCTTGCTTGTTTGACAGGTTCAAAACTCTAACAGGAATTAATCCGTCCTTGTTGCTTTTCACCAGGGCATTCGCTATTAGGATGTTACTGTTTCTGTTTTCTGCTGGTTCCACCACCCACAACTTCTCGGCTCCACAATCTCCATTCATTGATACCCATATTATTGCTTCGGCACAGGGCGGTATTATCTCTGGATGGTCCGTGGTCAGACGTCTAATGGGTGTACTTTCATCGTAGCCCACGTTTAACGGAATTTCGACGTTAGACCAGGTCATCACACGTTCTTTCATATCCAGATTGATACCAAAGGCAATCATAAAATCTGCGCCTATTATCACTTCGTCTACGATATCGGCAACTATAAACTCGTAATTCTCCGATTTATTGGCAATAGTTAGTCTCAGGGTAATCTTGCCGTGTACTGCCGCGGGCTCCCCCGTTGCTGTGCGCAGTCTGACTCCATTAAGTTGCGTTATTTTTCCCTTTACCAGATCTGATCTTACGATGGACTTTGATGCGCCAGTATCTAACGTCAGAACTCGCTTATCACCATTGATGTACCCAGTTGTTGTTAGGTTGTGACTTTCCTGTTGTACTATTGCTATGGAGATTGTGGGGCCATCGTCGATGGGAGCCAGTTCATGCCCCGCTGAACTGGCTCGATTTAGTTTAACTGTGACTCATTGGTGGACTGTTGGGCCATTCTTCTACCATCTTTCGTTGGAGGTGGTGACGATGACCTGGATCGTTTGCGCTTAGCTCTGCATTCGCGCGCAATATGACCTGCTTTATCGCAGTTGTAGCATCTAACCCTGGGCTTAGTCATCCCAACTAACTTTGTCTCTTCTATTACCCGCCTCATGGCGTCTTCGATCGAGTTAACGAGAGATTTGGGTTCGCAACCTTCGGTCTCCAGTTGGCGAATCTTGTGGGTCTGGGGCTTAACAACTATTCTTGCCGTCTCTTGGGCAAGGGCAAACGACACAGTTTCGGAAAATGATGCTTTTGGTGACGCATATGTTGCATACTTAATCTCAGGGTCACGTATGCCATTCACAAAGGTTTCGATTTTCATACGGTCCAGCAATGGGTGATCCTCTCCTGGATACGTCATTAGCACCAAACGTTCCACCTCAGCTGCAAAGTCTTGTAACGTCTCGTTTGCCCTCTGTACTCTTCCCCTTAATTCCAAAAGGTAGATGTTTCGTTTATGTTCGCCACTGTACTTACGTTCCAGTGCAGCAATAACATCTTCATAGTTGTTTCTATAAGCGACAGGAATACTCTGTATAACATCAGCAGCACTGCCCTTCAATGCCAGAAGTAGTGCAACCGCTTTGTCGCTGTCGTTCCACGAATTTCTAGAAGCCACTGTCTCGAACTGTAACTTGAAAACATTGAATGACGTAGAGCCGTCGAATACAGGAGGTTTGATTTTTAGTGTGTTATCAGGAACTCGCACCGGACCACCTTTGATTTCCAGTTCCGAAATTTTCTTCTCCAGATTTGTAACCCTATGGTCGTGGGACAGAAATTTCTCGTCAACCGACTGCACTTTCTTATCCAACTCTTTAATTTCGACCTCCACGGTTTCCACTCTCCTTCCAATAACTTCTGCAATGTACTCGAGTTTCTCGTTCGTTATTCTTGAATTTTCTTCGAACCTTCTGAAATTTTCCTCAAACATTTTGGCTAGCATTTCTCTGAAATCGTCACGCCTGGCAGCTACTGACGAGACTTCCCCACCGTTGGATTCGCCCATTTCCGATAAATCCACTTCATCCTTACTGTCAAACTCATATGTATCGATGTTCATACCACGGCGCTCGAACTCATCCAACAGACGTTTTTGTAGTTCAGCCTTGTTGCCAGTAGAGGACAATTCCAATTTATTAAGTTCCTTCTTCAAGTCTTCCACTCGTAGATCCTTAAACTTCATCGTAGTATTATCGTAATCTCACTTCCGACACCAATTGTTACGTTCTTGGATTTTACTTAATCCCGTGTAGACGTTGTTTTATTTCCCAATACAGCTCGTACCAAATAAAACGCGGGTTCTTTCGGATTACGATTATTACAATGATTTTATTCACACAACGTTACTTTGCACTTTACTTTACTCGACGGTTTCAATTCGCGATCTGATTCACAACTGACTAACTGCCTTTCCATTTCCCCTATTTATACGAGCCTCGCCTGTCGCTACAGAAGTTTCTAGACGATCTGGTAACGCCTAGATTACGAACAATCTACCAATGCAACGAACACATACAAACTTACATTGAGTGAACAATAACAACAACACATACAAACTTACATTGAGTGAACAATAACAACAACACATACACAGGCGAGGGGGTAACAAAGAAAGAGGAATTAAGCGATCATCAATGATGACGTTTAACAAGAATTGTACGTCAGCAACAAAATAGAAAATGAAAGAGGAAATGGAAGGATGTAGAAAAATCTATACAGTAGTTGTTGTTGTTAAGTTATTCAAATAAACTGCGTAGTAGAAATTTACGTTACAATTCAAATTCTTTAACGGAATTCATCTAAATTAACTTAAATCTAAAGTTATATTCGTAACAATACTAAACGCGGAGTTTTTTCAACTATCGCAAAATTATTTGATCCAGTTGGATGGCTAGGACCAGTTATAGTGGTCGCAAAAATAATTATGCAACGTATTTGGCTCAACAACATTGGTTGGGATGATTCGCTTCCGTCTTCGACAGAACACGAATGGCAAAAGTTCATTGAATCCTATCTTGACGTCAATACGCGGGGGTAGCTTACATTCGTGTTATAAATTCGAATGGCACCGCTCAAATCTATTTCCTTACCTCGATTAGAATTATGCGGTGCAGTACTGGCATCCGAACTTCTAAAAGGCATTCTAAAATAGATGGATATTTCTTTTAACAAAACTTATTGCTGGACACATTCAACAATTGTGCTTCAAAAAACGCCATCAACATGGTATACCTTCGTAGCTAATAGGGTCTGTCGTATTCGTGGTTCCACGTTCGGTCTGAGGACAATCCGGCAGACTTAGGCAGTCGGGAGCTTTCTCCTTCGGAGTTGACTTCATCACAAATTTGGTGGCATGGGCCACAATAACTGAGTCTTGATAGTTCAAATTGGAATATTCAAAACGTTTCGCTTGATACTGTTGTAGAACTTCGCCCAGTTAAAAGTCTAAACTATGAAGATATCTTAAATCGATTTTCTTCCATAGATACCGCGTTCGGCGCCATTGCATTCATTCTAAGGTTTTTCTATAATACACATTCTGCTCATTGAGTCAAATACAAGTTTGAAGGTTCCACCCCCGCTAATTCTGAAATCCAAGCAGTCAAATTCCGTCTGGCTGCTTAAGCTCAAAAATCATTTTTTACTATGCGTTACTACATAAAAAGCCACTCAATTCCAACGTCAGCCAATTTTGTTACTATACCATAATAGATTCGCAAAACTTTTGTTGGAACAGATTCACATAGAGTCAATGCACGGGGAAAACCAATTAATGCTTGGCATTCTTCGTCTAGAATATTGGATTCCTCGTGCCACTTCGTTGATTAGAAAAACAATAAGACATTGTAAACTAAGCATTTTAGCAAAAAACGTACATGTACATAAATCATGATATCTCTTCCTACAGAGAGAACTATTTTGTCCAGAACTTTCTCTACTAAAGGTATCGATTTCGCCGTACCATTTGATATCAAATCCTTTAAAGGTAGATATTGCAAAATTACAAAAGGTTATGTTTGCGTTTTTGTGTGCTTTTCTACGAAAGCAATTCATTTAGAACCATCTTCCGATTTATCCACGGAAACATTTTAGCAGCCTTTTACAGATATATTTCACGCCGTGGATGTCCCAAGACTATATTCTCGGATAATGGTATAAATTTCATTGGTGCATCTCGAGAGTTAGAATGAGAATTTAAACTGGTATTAAATGACATCCGTAAAAAACTCCGTTTTAAGTTTCAATACCAGGAGCTTTCCAGGAAGTTTAACCCTGCGGAGCTCCACATATGAGTGGACTCTGGGAAGCTGTAGTCAAAAGCTTCAAAACTCATTTCCGAAAAATGACTAAAAAAATCTTTAATTTACCTTTGAAGAGTTTTCAACAATACTAACAAAAATAGAAGCTTGTTTAAATTCTCGTCCTCTCTGTCCTATGAATGATAGTCTTGATGATACGGTGGCGCTTAGACATTTTCTTGTCGGGTCTCCAATCCTTGCTCCCCCAGAGCCCATCATAAACGATTCTCCTTTAGATATCATGAGCCGGTATCGAAAATTGAAAGCGCTCTCTCAACAATTCTGCCATCGTTGGAAAGACGAATATTTAAAGAGCCTCCACCATCGCTACAAGTGGAAATTTCCACAACGTGATATTCAAACGGATGATTTAGTAGTTCTTCGACACGACCTCCCACTTCGTGGAAACTGGATCGCGTCGCAAAAGTCTATCCGGGAATCGTCGGTCATGTTAGAGTCTCTGATGTGAAAATGGAAAACGGTATAGTAAAACGACCCGTAGTTAAGCTAGTCATTCTGACCGACCAAGAATAGATAGTTATTCTCTCTTTACCAAGCCATCTCCAATTTTTCGCAGATATGGAAAACTTGGGCACGATGGCCCTTCTCCCCAATTGTGGATGACAACATCCCTATGTCAGATGAAGAAAGAGAGTTTGAAGATAGCAATGTGGCTTCATTAGGATCACAAGATTCTGACATAAGAAAAATCACCGAAGCTGCTAATCAGGACTCTGCTCCGGGTCTTCAAGCCGACCGAACCAGCCCATTGGCTGACAACAACCTGGTTGCTTCTCCTCATCGGGAGATTGTACAGGTGCGTTCTGCCTCAACTTGGACTATTCCTTCGGCGTCTCCCCATCGGGAGCTTGCACACGCCAATGATGAAAAAACAACAAATAGTAAGGCAACAATTCCTTGTGGTGATCGACCAGTGGCAGGATCTAATCGTCCACAGGGTCCGAATTGCTCAATGTGCATGCAGAGGCATTTCTTGAAGGATTATCCAGATTTTCATAAGCTTCCTTGTGAGAAAAAAATTTGATTTGTGGTACAAAATAAGTTTTGTTCAAATTGTCTGACCCGTTCCCACATTCTTAGAGATTGCTTCAGTTTTCGACGATGAAAGAAGTGTGTCAATAACCACCACACACTTCTCCATTCCAACCAAATACTCAATCGAAATGTCCGCCCTTCGGGTAGTAGAGACTATACGTCTCGTGCATTTAATTCGTCGCCCTCGTCCAATTCAATTTCGTCCGCTAAAAGGAAGACTAAACGTCCGTCCGTTCGCTGTCATCCGATATCGTCCGCCCCTTCGGGCGCCGTCCGTCCGATAGATCGGTCCATACAGCCCATTGTGACTCTGGTGCCTACAATGCACAGTGGTCGCTGCCATTGGCCAAAATTCAAAAAATGAAAATCAGATATTTATTATCAAATGTGTACACATGAACTCTTAAGAGGTTAAGCTTTTTAGAAAACATAGTAATCTTGGCTTCATTCTAACGGCCCACTTCGAGAATAGCATCAAAAAAGAGGAAATGTAGTTAGTTGCTTTTTTCAGTGGGATCAGTGAAAAAGTGGAGTAAAAATAGATCTGTTTTACAAAATTAAATGCATTTTAAAATGGAAATTCTTAGCATAATTATTGAAAAGTAAGGTATTGACTTATTTTTAGTGCAGTAATTTCTGTGTTTAGTAGTTGGGTATAACATAGACGATGTGAGTGTTCTGAGTTGCCTTTAAGATTAATTTTGAAAATAAAATTGGATTTCAGTTAAAGTTTTAATTCTTTTCCCCCCTGAATCCTCCAATGTGATTTTTTTCACGCCATTAGTAATGGTCCTAAGATTCTTGAAGTGCTAATTTAACTTTCAGATTTTGTCACATTTGTATGTTATGCCCAATATACTGAAGTGACTTCGCTGCAATTTTGTCAATTCTATGGTGCTAATGACATGTAAGATGTAAATGAGAGGTGTTCAATATTGTTACAAGGATTGACTTCCGGATGCCATATTAATGTCGAAAAATTTAATTACTTTACACTGGAAACTGCTAAAGAGTTAACAAATATATACCCATGACACTATCTTACACCCACAGTTCATAAAATTTTAATACATGTTCCCGACATTATAAAATATGTCATTGTATCGATTGGAGAATTATAGGGAGGCCGCGAAGTCTGGCAACAAAGATATAAAAAAGTTTCGACTAAATCATACCCGAAAAAATTCTCGTGTTTCAACAAACACAGATCTTATTAACCGTCTTCTTCTGAGCTCTGACCCTTTTATAACGGGACAGTGAACGTTACCAAGCAATAACATATATTATTAAAATCTGCATTTGATTTACTTGAATAACACTGAAATTTATATATATCCATTAGTAACTTTGATTTAATTTTATATTGAATTGTTTATTTTGTTTACAAAAACATTGTCTCTTTTGTTTACAAAAAAATCATCAAATTTGGAATTGATTTGTTTAAAAATACTTCTATTTTTGGAGGTACCTTTACAGAGGGACTCTACCTGAAGGCGGGCCGTTCCAAATAATTCAGTAAGACTATTTTTTAGGTCTTTAGAACGTAAAATGTCAAATAACAGAACAATCTAGTGTAGAAATGTGACGAAAAGTGGACAAATAACCCTTATTCGGGAGGTACGTTGTAAGGGGACCATGCCAAAACATGCCTCGACCATATCCATTTTGTCACATTTTTTATTTTTATTCCATCAAGGTACCATAACCAAAGATTCATATTGATATCTGCACTGAAAGTATTTTTGGCCGCTGTTCCCATACGACCTCGACAATGGTGGTAAAAATTGTTCTTCCGGACCGAAAAGTACCAGTTCGAGCGCTATTGGATCCTTGTGCTCCACGTTCGCTCCACGCTGACTAGTTAACTCCAGCTTAGCTCCTTAAACGTTGGCCAGGATTTATTCTGCCAACTGACTTTACAATCCTGTCACGACCAGACGAAGCTGCTCCGTGTATCCGCACTTAGCATGCCCTTGAGACATGTGGACACATCTGCGCAATCTGCTCCAGACCTAATAAAGGACAACTATGCTGGGATGCAACTAGCAGATCGCGAATTCTACAAGTCCGCTCACATCGTCTAATTCTTGGTCCCGATGTGTACCCGAAGGTTATTAAATCTCAAAACCCATTTGAGTCCCCTGGGCTCAACTTACTATCTTTGGTTGGGTGGTATCCGGTCCTTGCCTACTGTGAGGTTGCCCGAGATGATCGGCCTAAATCGAGACCCATGGTCTACAGCTTGTAGAAGGCAGTCTTCTATTGCCTAGATGGTTCATCGACCATCACATGTTTTTTGAAAAAAAAAAATAAATAAATAAATAAATAAACTGAATAAAGAATGCTCAAAAAAATTGACGTTACATCTTTCATTTATTTGTATTTTTAATCATTAGATTTAGATTTAAGTATTATAGTTGTAACATACATAGATGTTTCAAGGGCGGCGGTAATGTTTAATTTACAATTAAATTACAAACCTAAAATGCAACTCGTCATTATTTCTAATTATTTGCCATCATACCACCAAAGTTAGAGATGGCAAATTCTAACAAGTATTATCTGTCATTTTGCGTGGCAATTTTTTAATTTAAAAATACTAAATTTCTTGTGTTTTATTTTATTTTTTCTTTACTTTCTTGTTACACTGCTCCGCAACAAGAACATTGGGACTGCAATCAGTGAAATACCGAATATAAAGGGTGCAAAATAGTAGAGCGAATTGGATTTCTTCTTTAATTTTCAAGATACCTTAAATCGTTTTTGCAGGTCACGATATGGGTCATAACCCCGGATAAGGGTACAACCCGATTTCAAGTATAATTTACATTTTAAGCCATGATCATTTATTTATTATCAAGATACGTATAAATAATATGTAGGAATTTACAAAATTAAACAATTTAAAACAATTATAAACATTCTTACCTTGAGTAGTATTCCATTAGAAGTTCAAGATCAATATTAAGTGCTGCCAATTTCTCAGGCACTATACCCTCAGGGAGCTTAAGCTGACATGCCTTTAATTCTAATTCACGTATTATGAAAGCAAGGGGGAAACAGTGTCCAGACTCCCCAAACTCTTTAAAAAGTGCTTCAATTTTAGCAAACAAACATGTTGCTTTTTCTTGTACTGAGTTGGCACTATTTATAACATTCTCGATTATATGACTCCACACGGATTCAATAAGTAAAGGGTCATTGTGGTGAGAACAGTTTAAAATGGTCAGCTTACACTCCCATAAACTGAACCGATCTGCATAATTTTCATATAGTTGTGTAATATCAAATAAGCTCTTGTTAAGTTCGTTAGCAGCTTTAATGGCTTCAGGATTTTTGGCGGCATTTTCAGAAACTGCATCTAACACATTTTTTTGAACGCGGGCTATTTCTAACTGAAATTAAAAACATTTACTTTTTGTGAAATGCGATATTTGTTTTAAGTAAATAATAATGCTAAAAACATTCCCCATTAAGCTCAAACCCACTACACTTAAACCCTACATGATAAATTAATATATAATATAATAAATTAAATTAATATGTACTTGATGCCGTAAAAAAGGTAGCCAACAATCAATTGCAGTCTGATATTTGAAGGTTTGTACAAAACGCCTCACCCTTAAAATTTATTTACAACACATCTGCCATTCGATCGTACCGGGCGATAACTTAGATATATTATATATATCGGATCAAGTAACAACAACTAAAATATTTTTCAAAATATTACCGTTTTCTCTGGTTAATTTCCACTTAAATAAAGAAACTTTGCCTTTCAACCCGAAAACAGTGTGTGATTCTACATCCACGGATCATGTGGATACATAGGTATAGGTATACATTGATTCAAAGTGAATACTTAAATGGGATGCGCACCAAACAACATAATACCTTTAATTCTACAAGCACCATAAAATATATTTTAGTTATTTGATGTAAAAAATTAATCCAATACATACACTTTTATTTCATTTGATGCTCCGTAAAGTTTAAAGAATTTTTACACATTTTCTTTTTTTTAATTCTAGGATCGCGAACGGATTTGAGTTGGCAATAGTTCATCAAAACTCTGCGTAATACTTAATTTGAACAAATTTGAGTTCTATATATGCAAAAATAACAAATCACATTTTTCATTTATTTTGTAAAAAATTCGTCGAATAACGGTATTACCGCTTGTTAAACTTTGTATTACTCTCTTTAATAGTTGTACAATAACATTTATCGTAAATTATCGTTGTATGGGTAGGTTGTTATACGGGAGTGACTAAATATTATAGTATGGAGGGTATTCTATAAAAATTGCAGCAACATTTAGAGAAAAGTGTAAAAAATATATATCGAGAAATGTTTCCGTAACACGAAAATGGGTGTACAATGTCGATGTAATCATGGTTTTTAAAAGGAAATCCAACAAATGTTTATAGTCACGCAAATCAGGGACTACTAATAAAGATTTAGAGTTATAGCTTTGAGTGAACAAATTCGGGTGGTCGTGAAAAATAACAAAGAAAAAAAAAATAAGAGAGTGTACAGTAAGGGCTGACAGATGTCGATGTATTATATTTCGTATTTCTCACGGTATAAAGAGTTTGTACTGAATCCTACATGGTTTATACTTTTATTTCTCAATCACTTTTAATAAATTTCGTCTTACTTAGAAGCTCTTCCAGTCCATATTTTAAAGATTTGATTGTTAAACGCCTTCATATCATATTTCTTTTACATAATGTCATTGCAGACCATCTGTTTTTTTAGGAAATACTTTACCTCCTGTGTTGCTGCAATTTGTGTGTAAAACTCCTCCAACGACTAATTGAGACCCTGTTTTAAAAACATCCTATTTTTACCCATCCAATAATTTACAAAAGTTCTTGGAAAAACTATAGAAAAGTAATACGGAGCTTAACAAATAGTAAAGTACCTATATTCGAGGAATTTATGACAAAATAAATAAAAATGTAATTTGTGTAAAGAGTTGAGCGACACCTGAGAATTTTAATGGCCGTTATTTTTGTTGTAATTTAGTGTCTTATTTACAAAAGTTTGAATTTTTCAGCATTACATTTTAGATCACATTATCCAAAATTAGAACAATGCAAAAAAAAAAAACAAGCAATTTTACGGCAAAAATTGTGAAATCTTAACAATTATTCTGAAAAATGTGAATTGTTCAGAGTCTGTAAAGTAATATGTAACTGTATGACTACAGCTGCTGGAAGATTGCTGAACGTCTGTCTCTTTCGGTGTTTATATTAGCAGTAAACCCCTTCTGTAAGGTTACCGAAGGTTAAAATAATTAGTACGCACGAATGCTTTCGTGCTTAATGTCTAATTTATTGCAATTCCAAAAATATTTTGTTTTAAAAATATTAGCTTTTTTGTTGTTGCAAAATGCTCAGGCTTAGTCCCTTTATTGTTGTTTTTATAAAATCAACGTTTGTTTATTAGTGGAGAACGATGGTAATGTTAATCATTTGTTTAATAAGCAAATGTTGTTTTTATAAAACGACAATAAAGGGATTAAGCCTGACCATTTTGCAACAACAAAGTACTGGTATCCCGAACAAAGAAGCCAACACTACGAAAGGGTTTTTGTTGTAACAGACAAAACCAACTTTCATGGTTATGCTACTTCGTTCAGATAGAACGAAAGCGTAAAAAGTGGAGAAAGATATAAATGTTTATAAGTGCGGTTGTAAAAGAATTTTAGTTGTATTTAATTCTTTGGTTCCTCTTCTATTGAGCTTACGATCTCGCCACTTGGGTAAAAAATGTTTTTTTGTCATAGAAGTTATTTTTAAAATATCCCAGACAAAAAACAAGGAAACTGAAGAGGATTGGTGGCTCTTTCCGAAACCAAGGTATTCCCTGCCTTACCCCCTGGTAAGGGGGTAATAAACAAACGTTGTTTTTATAAAAACAACAATAAAGGGATTAAGCCTGACCATTTTGCGACAACAAAATACTATGGTATTCCGAACAAACAAGCCAACACTGTTCAATTTATATTAGCAGTAAAACGAACGTCTTCAAAATTTCAAATAAATAGTACGCACTAATGCTTTCGTGCTTAATGTCTAATTTAATGCAATCCCATAAATATTTTACTTTAAAAATTAACTTCACTGTATTCATTGTTATACCCTACGACAAACTGTGGTGTGTGCATTTGCATACAGAAATAAATGATGTAGACCCATAGTTCCTTCTGATGATCTTCATAAAGCCAATTCACATTCTGAGTCGATTTATGCGTGTCCGCCTGATTGAGATGAAATTTTCCACAAATCATTTGGTTGTCCAAGAACGAATCCTATTGATATTGGTAATGATCGGATCATTATCAGATTTATATATAACTCCCATATATATTGTCGTTCGATTTAAATTTTTTTGGGCGCGAAATGCGTTATATCAGTCCAAATCAAATGATTTTAGCACATAAGGCCAGGTTCAATTCAGAAATGTATCTGGTAATTTTGGTGAATATTGGTTCAGATTTAAATATGCCTTCGATATATATTTTTGACCTATTTCATTTTATTGTGCGCAATGTGGTAATATTCGTCAAAATGAAAGAGTTCGGAATCTGAAGAAGCTAAAACAAAAACGATCGATTTTGAATTAAAGAATTGAAACCATTCCCAATCGATTTATTTTGACATGCCTAAATATTTTGCTCTTCCAAAGCTTCCATAGCGCATCAAATTAATATGCGATTTGCATTCTGCAACATAGAAACCGTATTTAATCACATTATTATATTTCAATTTTTTTTAACAATATTTTTTCTTCTTTTTTTGCGGTAATAATAACACACTCCATTATGAATCACTTTTAAAATTAATTTTACAATGTTACACTATCCACTTCTTTCAATTGTCATACTTTAAATATGATTTGTACCCAATGCATTATGTACAGGAAACAGACCAACAAGACGAAGTTATGAACAGTTTTTCTAACATTTTTAAACTGTGCATATCGTTTTTGCGCATGTTGGCATTTATCATATTGTTCGACGTCTTTCTGTAGTATTTTAATCCAGGCTGTATGTCTGTAGCTTACGCTTTTTAAGACATTGTTTAAAGATACAAATTTGGATTCAAAAGTTAAATTCAGATAATAGCTGATTTCTATATTGTGTACAAATTTGAATAAAACTTGCGACATATTTCCAATTTACAAATGAGAATATCATTTCTGGCTTTGAATATCCAAATTTGCTCCTCTGATATTAACAGCGACTTGATGTAAGTTTGACCTACTGATGGATCTAGCTTCGAGTACATTCGGGTCGTTTGATTGGCTCTATTTATGGCATCGCACCAATATTTGTAATCTAATTTTTTAAGAGGTGAACCTTTTTTCGACAACTTTGCTTTTGGTACTATTCAGATCAAATGGTTCAATATTGTTTTGCATTAAGAGTGCACGAATGTCTTTTGCCCAGTAAATCTCTTTTTGCAAAACTATTTTCGCCAGTTTGTGAAGTAATTCGCCGCTATTGTAATTAAATATGGCTCGAATGATATAATCCAAATGGGTTTTCATGGAGAGGATTTGCCTATGTTCCATGTCGGTTTCTAATCTTAATATGTATGCTGGTGTAAAATTTGGGAATTTTAAGATTTTCTTCCAGAAGTAAATTTATAATTTGTCTACGTCCTCAAAATTTGTGTATCTCCATATTTGTGGCATATTGTTGTATTGATCTGCAAAGTGCTAAGAACACTTTCCATTTTGACGTAATTGATACATCTGGCTTATCAAAAAGGATTTCCATGCAGGGTTTATACTATTTTTGGATGAGTTATTTCTTGTAAGTATATGGATTTTGAAATGAGCTTTGGTGTTAATAATATCCCAAGATAGGCAAATTCCGAAGTAATTGGTTCTTTTTTGTAAAGCCATTTATCATCTGCATAAAGTAATATTCTTATATTTAGGTCATCAATCTCGTTACCGCCGCCGATGAATTCATGTAAGTCGTCTATAAGGCAAATAGCAATGGGGACAGTAAACATGGTACGTTCTGTTTTACTCCTGCTGACGTCGAAAATTTATCAGAGAGATCATGTCCTGTCCATACCATGAAGTTTGTATTGTTTTTACTCTTTCTATAAATCGTTTCGTTGACACAACAAGAAAACTTAGTTTATATACCGTAGATTTTCTGCACACATTGTCGAATATCGCTTTAAAATCTACAAAGAACGCATATGTTTTCTTGTTTTCATGCCAGTTAATATGTACCATCGAAGTGAGGGTAAATATATCATCATTCTTCGAATAGTACTTAATAAAAACGGCATGATATTTGTTGATCTTTTTGTTACTCCGTAATTATTATAATTTTTGGCAAGCAGTTCATAAAAGAGATTCCTCAATAGTTCTCAGCTTGTGTAGTGTCTCCCTTTTAAATAGATTATGCTGGTAGAAAAAGTATTTGATAATTTGTATCATTTCGAATCTCCTTAGCTATCTTCCACCAATCTTTTCTATCTTTCACATTATCTAGTTTTCTTTCTAAACTACTGAAATATTGCAGTTTAGCAACTCGGCATCCATCTTTATATATACGATTACTTTCTAGATATTTGTGTTTGTTCTCTATTTTTGAGTCTTTCCGGAATCTGTTAATTTTCTTTATGGAAGTTTTTCTAGCATTGTAGCATTTTGTATTGAGCCATTTTTTATTTTTTCCCGAAATGAAGTGTGTTTTGAAGCAGATTTTTGATGCATATTTAATCAGATTCGTTACATCTGAAAAGGTAAAAGTACCTTGCTTACCACTTATTTCAAGGAGTTCCAATACCTTTCTCTGATAATCTGATGCTTTATTTGCATTCCATTTTAGCTTTGGCAGAAGTGTATTTAAGCTTTCTTTTTCGTTTTGCAGTTTGAAATGATAATATTATGGCCAGAAAGAAGATTATGCAAAACTGCGCATATATCATTTACTAGTTCTCCAACTGTGCGCACATGCGTAAATTCTCCACATTCATCCCCTTTAGTCATGCCATTTGCTATCAGCAAACCATGATCATAGCATAAGCTGATGAAATTCTTTCCCCTGGAGTTTATTTCTACATCCTTGGACTTTCTTTCCTCCAAACGCGCATAAAAAGTTGATTTCTGGACTTCCTCAATTTCAATCTGTATATTGCCAATTCTTATATTTAAGTCACCAATTACTATTGGATTTTCTATATAATACTCCTTTAAGAATAATTCCAATTCTTGAAAATCTTCATTCCAGGTTGCTGACCTCATATATAGTGGCATTACATAAAAACTATTTTGGTTGATTTTGAATTTGACGTAATTTATGCCATATCTGTATTCAAAGCTGTATTCTAAAACAATGTTTTTAAAGATTTTTTTACACCAATAACATTACCTCCTATTCCTCTGCTATTTCTTGTTGCCGGATACCAAGATGTATAGAAGTCACCAACGTACTTTTCAAAAAAATCTATGTTATCTTGACAGATATGTGTCTCAAAAAGGGCAATAATATAAAAATCGGCTAGATATTTGAAAAAATCTGGATATAATGTTTTATTTTTAAGTCCATGAATGTTCCATGAAATTATTTTTAGATTTTGATCGTCTGTGAAGGGTTGGTTTTACATATATTGCGTTTAATTAGTTTTTTCGGATTACATTTTTTAGTAAATGCATATAATCTATATTCAAATCAGCTAGTTTATTACCAAAGAGTTCTTTGAGTACTGTTTCGGCTTTATTACTTCCCGACATCAGTTCAAGGTTTTTTGAAAAATGCAACCATTTATTTCCTATTTTGAGGGAATCATTTATAATAAATACCGCGTTTTGCGTTTTATCAGTCTGAAGTATGGCTTATTTTATTTGCAAGAGAACTTTGCGATCTTGTTGTCTTTCTTGTCTATGGTAGTCCCCGCTAAGTTCTTGGTATTTTTTAATATTTTATGTCATTTTCTCAGTCTGCATTTCAGCTACGATTCCAATTTTTCCATTGTTTGAATATAAAGTTCTTGCCATTTCAACATCCACATCATTAAATTTCTAACGGTTTTTACAGACATTTTCAACAGAATTTTTCGGTGAGCCTTGTTTCTTGATGCCTTTGAAAATCACATTTTTGAGTTTACTTAGATCAACTAGACATCTTAATCTCGACATCTTAAAATCGAGTTCTGCTTTTAGCTTGTTGATTTCAGATCGTAATATTTCATTTTTCAGATTTTCACATTTCTTATCGATTTCTGCGACGTTAGTTTTAATATCCTCAACATCGCTCTTTGTAGCCAGATTTTTAAGTTTTTCATCCATAATAGCTTCCATTGACTTTTGCATCATATTCATTAAATCTGAAACCTCTATACTTCCTACCAGTTGAAATTATAAACAAATCCAACCATTATTTTCATAGAAAGAGATCATCTGGCGTTGTTAGTGTTCAAATAAATTTAGTGTTTTGTATTTCCAATGGATTTTATAAAAAGTGTGAAAATAAATAATTTAGAAAATAAATACGTCACCAACATTTGACTGCACTTCAATTTTAATCGATTGCCGCTTTCTCTGTCTCTTTGTTGTTCAAATGTTCTTCTTATCGCAGCTTTGTAAGTGTGTTTTTATACGTTTCTTACAGGTCGTTTACAAACGCGTGTATCTTCTTCTTCACCTCACTTATTACACACTATAGAACAAATGTTGAACTGAAGAACTACAGTGTACTCAATAATGAGAGCATGTTACATTCCCCGTATGGGGACGTAGAAATATCGTAGTTAGGCGTGCTAGGTTGATTGCTGCATTGAGTTTGGAAAACACCTCCAAAGTATATTTACTCCTGTTTCGACAAAATTTTACGATAAAATTTCTTGTAAAACTATAAAACAGAGTATCAGATGATGATGGGCCTTTTACTTTATACGACAGATTTTTGGTGAGCGATTGTCAAATATGATTTCATTTCCGTCTAACGTCGCTGCAGTAGGAGGAAGGAAAGAAAACAGCAGCTGCTCAGCATAATGCAGATTAGTCTACACCACTGCAAAGCAGCCGCAGCTGAACTTCTCACTATGCCTGAAGTTGACATAGCCCTGGTTCAGGAGCCCTATATATAAATAAGGTGACTGGGATGGGGAGTCGCCAAAAAGAGTTTAAACTTTATTTTCCTTAATAATTTCAGCGGAGGAGGCGCCACGGCGGTTATCTGGAATAACCTTCATTTTTGTCTTCCTCTATCTACCCATTGAGCACCCCGACCCGCCAGGCCAGGTGGAAAGCAAGAGCGTCAAGAACGTCGTATGATGCGAATCCAACGCCCACCACTCTCAATGGGCCAGCGGTGAGTCCATTTTTGATGTTATAACGCAATCTCAAGATATGTAGCCGGGGAAATGAGGCTAATTAAAAAAATTGATAGGGAGGATGTCATTGATATGACCCTTACAAACATTGCTCATACTGAATTGGAAAGTTTCCACCGAATGCTCCTTCTCGGATCACCGGAGGATAATATACCAAATTTCAGTAGAGGGACAGAAACCTCATAGAAATCCAAAAAACCTCGATGGGATAAATTCTCGGAGTATACTGAATTGAGGCTGAGATCTACAGAGGCTACCACCATAACCATAGATGACTCCGTTAATATAATAAAAAAGATTTATAATTGAATGCTATGCTATGGATATGGGGAAACCGAGTCATGTATTTCCAAAAGACTACAATGTCACACTTGAGGCAATTCATGGTTTCCTTACAAAACTTAGTTTACCACCACTCCTAATTAAATGGATGGATGTTGTACTTAGTAGCAGAATCATCAACTCAAGCATCGGGAAGTGCTCTGTCAGGAAATCGGTTACTAGGGGCACCCCACAAGGAGGGGTTCTTCTATCAGCATTGCTCCGGCTTCTGGTGATAAACGATATAATAAAAACCTGGAACATAACGGAACAAAAGTAGTAGCTTACGCTGACGATGTGGTTCTGCTGAATGCGGGAAACCTCCTGTAAACTGTTTCAGATCTCACGCAGGGAGTTCTTGTTAAACTTACTAGATGGGCAAGATGCAACGGGTTAGTCGTGGATCTGTGTAAAACTGAGCTTGTACTTTTCACAAGGAAGCGGAAAATCCCAGATTTGTCGCTACCTATGATGGATGGAGGTAGGTTAAGCCTGTCAACGGAAGTTAAGTACCTCGGTACTATCCTTGACAAAAAATTAAGTTGGAAAAAGAATATCGAGGAGCGAGCGAGGAGAGGCTTAATCGCACTCTACTGTTGCAGAAATTCCATAGAAAAGAGCTGCGTACTTAAGCCACATATAATCAAATCTCTACATGAATCAGTAGTTCGGAGAATTCTAACTTATGGTGGCAATCTTTATGTATAACTACCCTCAACAAAATCATTGACATAGTCCAAAGAGTAGCTACTCAACTTAAAACTCATAAGTCCGCAGATCCTTTAAATTAAACAACGACTGTATCGTTTTTCAGGCAGAAATCTGCTATCAGGAAAGCAATGGAGCTGCTGAAAAACAGACTCAATGAGCTGAATGGACCGGTGAATGTCGATAGTCAGGCCCTTAGTTCTTTTACAGTCAAATCTATGGCTGTTCTGGAAAGCAGAAAGTCGTCTGTCAGGACGATGAGGAAACCAAGACGGAGCACTTAATCTGCCACTGTCCAACTCTCTTTGGAGCCAGATAAAGGCTACTGGGTTAGCAAATCCTGCTCGACTTGTTCTCTTTCTCTGAGACTGAACCAGCAGTTATGTTTCTGTTAGCCAGAAGATTAAAATGACGTTGATATACTCCTATAAATTATTTGTCTCTATCTTCTAATTCCTTCCTTCTTCTTTATATTCTTGTTTATCCTTCTTCCCTTATTTAAAAAAAATCCTTTAAATAGGATGAACATAATAGACGAGTCAAGTGCTTGTCCAAACAAGCACGCATCCTTTAACCTAACCTAAAGACTTATGTATGTTTGAATAAAAGCTGAAATAGGAAAATAAAGATCTTATTACCAACTGCAATTAGCAGTGCTAAAATCATTGCATGGCGACCGTGCCAAATTAACTTGCCCTTTTCTCAGAAAAGATGTGAGAACAAAAAGGAACATGCGATGTAATAAAAAAATGATGTTCTTTAGTTCAACATTTTCTTTATGAATGTAAAATATCACATCCACCTAGAAACAAGTTATTCTCTCCAAACATACCTGAATTGAAATACTACAGGAAGACGTCCAACATTGCGATAAGTACCAAAATGCGAAAAAACGATATGCACGATTTAAAAATTTTTAGAAAAACTGTTCGTAACGTCGTCTTGTTGGTCTATTCACTGTACATAATGTATTACGTGCAAATCATATTTGAAGTTTGTCAATTGAAACATTGTACAACATTGTAAAATAAATTTAAAAAGTGATTCATAATGGAGTGTGTATTATTACCGGCAAAAAAGAAGAAAAAATACTGTTAAAAAAATCAAAATATTATAATTTGATTAAATGCAATTTCTATGTTGCAGAATGCAAATCGCTTATTAATTTGATATGCGGCGGAAGTTCTGAAAGAGCAAAATATTATGGCATGTCAAAAAAATCGATTCGGAATGTTTTCAATTCCCCAATTCAAAATGGATCGTTTTTGTTTTTGCTTCTTCAGATTCCGAACGATTTGGTAAACTACAATAACCTCATTATTCGGTGTAAATATGGCAACATGAGAGGAACGAAAGAACGAATAAATAAGGAATCAAGACAAGCCACATGATGGAAGGTGAAATTGTGAAAATATTCAGTTTAAGAGTTTTTGTGTTGATTTTGTTAATTTTTACACAATGCCGACAGTTTTGATTGTTTCTGTGGGCAAAGTAATGAGCACAATACTGAAAAAATAAGCCGGAGACATTTCAGAGATGCTTCGTGCCGTTTTTGTTTCAGCTTTTTCAGATTCCGAACCATTTGGTAAACTACGATAACCTCATTATTCGGTGTAAATATGGCAACATTAAAGGAATGAAAAAACGAATAAATGAGGAATCAAAACAAACCACATGATGGAAGGTGAAATTGTGAAAATATTCAGTTTAAGAGTTTTTGGGCTTAAAGAAAGTTATATATTGTATTGACTTTCATTGTTTTGTTCTTTATATTTGCTTCAATTTATCATTCGTAAGGACAGATTGTTAAGTTTTCACAAATTAATATATATTTTTTTAAGAAAAAACTGTTTTTTACTAATAATTTCTTCGGCAATTGAAAAACAATAAAAATTGGCTAATAATTTTAAATAAAAATGTAAATTGAATTGTGTATTTGTTATCAAAATAACATTTTTGTTACTTGGGTTTTTTAATGTTAAAAGTTCCCATATAAATACAATCTCACTTGCAAAATCCAAAGTGATTTGAAACCGTAAAATATTTCGTATTTTGAAGAAACGAAATACGGAATTAAAACCACTCACGTTCGGAATTCGTTGCTGTGACATGCACATGCATGTTATAAATTAGACATAGTTATTTTTTATTATAAGAAGTAACTTGGAACTTTCTTTGTAATTAATGTTGAAAATAGTTTCTTGTTGCATACTTTAAACCTTTTTCTTTTTTTTTTTCCTAAATACAATTTTTGAAATTAACCTTAATTCCTATAAATTCCTTAATAAGAAATTAAATTAGTTTGAACCCCAAATTTGTAAAAAGGCCCTAAATAAAATATCAAATGCACCCCAATACTATTTACCCCATTTTAATTTTTATATTCTCGATTTACATGTTGTGGATATAAATTGGCCGTAACAGATAAAGAAAACAAGTTAAATTGTATCAGTCAGCCTATGTTCGATTATTCAAATATATTTTGCCGTATGATTAATATTATATACATATTGCGACGTGCCAGGTATTATAGTCCATATCTGGCACGTCACATTTTTTCGGCTTCCTCCATCACTTATAGTTTTTAGAAAATGTTAAAATGTGCGTGAGTTACCAGATATAGTCTACCGAAGTATTCCATTTTTATACTTTATCTAATACAGATAAAAATATTAATATGGGCAAAATTACAAGAAAATCGAACATTTATATCATAAATTCCGATAAATTTCATATTCATTTTAGGTTTCTGGTTAAGAGAAATATTTAGGCATAGCATGTTGTAAACTAATTGCTGACTTGTTTCGCAAGATATGACAGATAAAAGTATTGAAAATGGTGACTCTTTTTGGGATATATACATATCATCATCACAACAGATCTTGTGTTAGCAAAAATGTTTGGATGTGTGAAATTTGAAGAGAGTTGACTTCTTATTTCGCTTTCTTCCTTAGCGTTTTGTGGAGGAGGTTCCGGTAAAAATGGCCCGATCTCTACCACTTTTATAACAGATCTTGTGTTGATGGAAATATTGTGATAAGCAAAGTGTAAATGCAATCGGATATTAATTTCGCTTTTTATGAGATTCATGGATATTCAAAATTTTGAGCCCTTGTTTCCTTCTTCACAACAGATCTTGTGTTAGCAGAAATAATGGAATGTGTGAAATATAAATATAACCTGATGCTTATTTCGGATTTTATAAACGTTTTGGTTATTCAAAACTTTGGCTCTTACGTCACATTTTATAAGAGTTGTAATTATTCAAAATTTTGGCCCTTTGTGGGAGAGGTAATTAATGGAGTGGACCGATATTACCCATCTTAACACCTGATCTAGCAATGCCCAAATATTAGGATTTGCAAAGTTTGAGCAAAATCTATTTCTCTGCAGAAAATATATTTTTTGAAAATTTCGACTATTTGTGGGGGAGGTACCAGAAGGAGGGACCGATATTACTCATCTCCGAACTCGATTTAAGTTTGACAAAAATTTTACGATGTACAAAATTTAGACCAAATCGGATATTCCTTCAAGAGTTATCGTGCACATCAGCCAGCCAGACAGACGGACATAGCTAGATCGACTCCAAATGTCCTGGAACGGATTTGGTCCAAAAAGACCTAGGGTCTAAAACGTTATTTCGATTAGGCACGTTTTGACCGTATAAAATAATATATACCCTCTCTAGCCATATGAATGAGGGTATAAAAAGACCCAGGCTCCCATAGTTTTGTTTTTGTTGTCCATATAATGATTTGTGGCCTATTTTCATTTTATAATGCACCTGTCAATGTTTGTCCACAACAATTGGACTTTGGCCGCAATTAAATTAAGAAATTCAAAGACGCGTTGAAAAGTTGCCGTTTTGTTATTGTAATATTTTTTTGTGGGCTGAATAACCACACTGCGCTGTATTTACCTTTTGTTTTCAAATTAATATTATGGTTATGGTTACTTCTTCTACACGACCAAAGAAGACAAACATAAATTCATCGATAGGACTGTATTTGTTGTTAGCTAAATCGCGGCTCGAGTGACCCGAGTGTTATTGTGCCAAAACTGCGCTCCAATAAAAAGGGAAGAGAAAACACACGATCGTTTCGTTATTTATTATTTAAATTTTCTTAATTTAAAAAAAGGTTGCTTTCTTTATTAACATTATTTAATAATAATATTGGCGGTTGATATAGCCAACGCAGTCTACGGATCAGTTACCGTTACGTCCTCAAACGTGATGGTGGTCCTATTATACTTCTTCACAGAGTTCGAGAAAGTATTTAACCATTAGCCACAGTTTATTCATAGAAGTTCTAATGTTTCAACGTGTCAGATGGTCTATCCACTTTTCCACTCTTATGTTCCTGTATCGTCGGTTAATCTCCAATGTCAATTCATTGACTCTGGGTAGAAACGACCGAACTCATCCACTATAAGCTAAGATGGTAAGATGGTCTGCCTTTTCACATCAGGTGACACTATGGTTAAGTCTGGCGTATGGTACACTAATTAGAATGCAGAATGTAAAGCAATAGATCTGCTCTACCAACGCTGATTTCCTTTGGCTATTTCACTTAGTACCAGTTATTGCTTCCCAAAAATGGGCTAATGTCTGGCAAATAACTATTAACCAGAGAGATATACATATTAAACTTCTCTACTTCGGCAACTCCAAACTTTACTGCTGCAATGCATGAACGGGTCACTAGAGACTCTCAACAGCGTGATAAGTCTGTTATAAACCGCAATTTTCATTAAGCTAGATTTCCTGCACTGCTCCGACCAAAATATTTATCCGATTTATGAAATACAATATATTATCAATATTTTCTCGAGGTCATTTGCAATTAAATTACAAAATTGATGCACAATAAGGTGTTGGAACAGTGTCAGATATTGCATTTTTAATACAAGAAAATAGTGTAACCTTATGCTTGTGTTAAGTCAGCGTAATCTCTTAGTTTCGCACAAACATAGCCTTCTTATTTCGATTATTGTCTACTAGCAGTAAATTCCATTTTTTGACTTTTAAAATGCATTCATGATTATGCAATGTTTACTTTCATTTAAAAACGTATCAGTTATGAGATGTATTTCAAAACGGTGGTACACCGGATAAAATTATATTAAGATCCAAAACAAATTTTAAAATGTAAATAACATTTCTTTCTATGAGTATTCTGTATTCCATGAGTTATTGTAGCAGTCAGTTAATAGACCGCTAATCTGGTTCTGCTACTACATGCAGATTAGGATGCTAATAACTCTGATGGGGTGTAGCCAATTATCCTCTTTAGTGAGTTGATAGATCTGGTAGGACAAATAAAATGATGCAGTATTCATGATATGGTATTAAATGATCTACGAATTTTTATGCGTGAAATTACTAATATCAAATCTCAAATGATCGGGTCCATTTAATTTAGCATGAAGAACTACAGATGTGTGCCGCATTTGTTAACAGCCGATCAAAAACATATAAAAATAAATTTCTCAAGCGAACTTCAAATACGAAATTTGAAACGATTCTAGTGAATAATGTTGCAAAAATCATTAAAGTTCCGATTATCGGTAGGTACCGTTATATGGGGGCTATACGAAGACGTGTATGCATACACAAATAGCCTGTAGTACCCATTAAGAACTTGAAATACGAAATACTTTTAAATTAAGGCTATGCCTAATGGGGAACCAATAGTTGCCAGTTATTTCGCGTATTGATTTCACAATACCGAAAACTTTAAATGTTAAGTTACAGATAATTCGGTAGAAATTGTAACAAAAACATGCAAAAGGACGAATATTTATTGGTATTATTATACCTAAACTAAATTGATATATTCTAATTTCCTAGCAATATTGTAGTTCAAAGATTAACCTAAATATTTCGCCTTTATTGCGATTTCAACGAACTGTCGCATACACAGACAGATATAGTTTAATCGAATGGTAAAAACTAAATACCTTATAACATGATCTCCTGAAAGTTACGAATTCTAAAATTACTTTTGATTTGGAAAATATTGCTAAGACCTTTATAATACTGATAATTTAATTAAATACGGTGATATAACGAATATAAAGAGGTACTAGGGAATACAAAATAAATCATAAAGTGGACTTTTCTTTTACTTTTCTGACAAATGATTTATAACCTCAAAAATGCTTCTGAGCCCTTCAAAATACCTAAAATTTAGAGCACATTTGGTCGACGAATATTGGGAGATAATATTAAATGAGGGATATATTTAAATGAGAACAAATATATATCTTTTGTAACATCAATCATCCCAAGAATAATATGTGCTAAGTCTGAAAGACGCATATTAAATTTGGTGACCTCTATCGTAATTGCAAATGGTGAAGAGGCTCACGGACATAATTTAACCAACAAAGATTTCAACTTTTTAACATACTTTATGATGTCTCTAGCTTCTATAAATCGATTAAACTTTATTTATGATTCGAGGGTCAGAATTTTTCTGAGCCAGTTTTGATACTGAATGCAAGATGTCAGGTCTCGTAGAAGTGGCTAAATATATCAGGGCTCCGACAAGGGATTGGTAAGCGGTTTGATCTACACGTTCGTCATTATTATTACAATTTATCTGATAACCGGGTTCCAAGGGTACTTGCAGTAATTTACAATCTTCCATGTCACATATATATTGGCTTTGCCCTAATTTTATCATACCCATCTCACCTTCTCTTTCGATTTCCATACCCAGAAAGTGGCGTAACTGACCTTTATCACTGACGTCGAACTCACTTGCCAATTCCTTTTTGATATCCAAAACAATCAATTTTCTTTGCACCCTATAATAATATCGTCCACGTAAACGGCGATCAACACTTGTTTGTTTCTCCTCATGCCTTTGTTAAGACAGGGTTCGTTATCGCATGGTTTAAAATTCATCTTACGCAATGTGTTATCTAGTTTGGAATTCCATTCCCTTCCGCGCTTTGTTTCAATCCATAAATAGCCTTATGGAGACGTAAAACCTTGGACGGCGAATATTTTCCCTAAAATTTTGTGGCTGTTGCATGTAGTAGTCATTGCAGTTTCGCTGTAGTCATCAAAACGATCGGACGCAATTTCGCATACGCACAAAAAGTTTGTCATTTCCCAGTGTTAAACATCCAGAAAAATATAAATTTATTATTAATATATACCAATAAAGTTTTCTAAACAAACCGTAAACTACGAATTCCTTAAATATGTCACTTTTGCAAGTTTCAAACAATATTTGTGGCCAATGCAGTACCAATATAAAATCGTTGAACTTTGTACGATGCTTTCAGTGCAACCGCCAATTCCACTTCAGTCCTTGTTGCTCTCTATTAGAGAGTTCATATAAGAGTATGGGACAGCAGAAGAAAGCAGATTGGAAATGTCATTTATGCAATCCAAGAGTGAAATCACCAAATAACGCGTATATTCTAATAAGCAGTAATGAAAATGAAACAAAACTCTCCGAGGAAAATACCAATCTACAACAATTGCAATCCAAACAACGTGAAAGAGATGATGATGAGAATAATGCAAGTAAACGATTTAAAAATACTGCGACACCAACTACTACACGAAACAATCATGAGATCATATCGCAGCAAAAAGACTCCGCTGAGTTAAAAGCAGGCATGCAAGACATTCAAAATTGCATAAAACAACTCTCTTTGAACATGAGTACAATGAACGCAAATATCTCCAACATACAACAACACATCGCTGAGATTAACAAAAACGTAACAACGATTACTAATCAAATCACCGAACTCCAAATGAGAGATAAAGAAAAAAGCGAACAAATATATGAACTCCAATTGAGAGACAAACAAAAAAACGAGCATATAAATGAACTCAGCACCAGAGTGAACAAATTGGAGCAGAGAGCGATAAACAAAAATATAGAAATAGGCAACGTGAGCGATGCAAACATGGAAATTACTGAGGTAATAAACATGATATGCGAAAGAGCGGGGGTAGAAATAAAAGAAAGCGAAATTGAGAGAGCCTACAAAATAAAAAGAAACAACAAAATCATCGTTGAATTCACCATAGTAACCAAAAAAAGAGAGATTATGGATAAAATCAAGAACCACAGAGTGGAAATCGCACAATCAGATGGGTCGAGTAATTTTATATTCTTAAACGATGAGCTTACACCATACAACAGAAAACTTCTATGGATGGCAAAGACGAAAGCAAAGGAATCGGGATGGAAATTTATATGGGTGAAAAATGGAAATATATATGCTCGGAAAAACGAAAATTCACCATTAACAAACATCAATAACACAGCAGATTTGGAAAATATTATTTCATCAAATTAAAATAATTAGAATCAATAACATTTTTCTTATAAAAGACTCCCTGTGTGCAAACTCTATTCAAATATCAAATTATAACGAAATTTAAAAACTCTTTTTCAAATAAAAATAAAAAAAAAAAATACTGAAGTTTAAAAAATAATTAAAACCTTTATTTCTCAAATAAAAAAACTGAAATTAAAAAAAAATATGAATTATACGGAGGAAACACTTGATATCTTCAACGACATACAAACGAAATATTTGGACTATGATATGTCAATAATACACCTAAACATTCGATCTTTAAGGAAAAACTTTTTGGCTTTTATAGCCAGTTTATCAAAAATTATACATCAAATAAAAATCATTATATTGTGCGAAACAAATATAACAGATGATGAAAATAGATTTTATAATATAAATGGCTTTAATGCAATATTTCAGAACAGACATGGCAGGGGTGGAGGGCTAGCTGTCTTCATCAGAAATGAATTACAATTTGACCAATTGGAAACTGAAATGTCATCAGCCGAAACAATGAAATTAATAATAAAACCAATAAACAACCAAGAAATCATCATCATAGCAATCTATAGACCACCAAACCAAAATATCAAAGTGTTCTTATAGGAATTAGAAAATCTAATTGCCAATGTAAACAGAAAACAAAAATTAATTATGTCGGGTGACATTAATATTGACTTAATAAAGCGCAATCGTTTAGCAACAAATTATTTAAATATTCTATCTTCATATGGTTTACATTGCATGATCAATATGGCAACAAGAGAGGACAATACGGTCCAAACTCGAACATGTATTGACCATTTATTTTCAAGAATGGATAAAAATTTAATACATGGACATGCAGGCACAGTGAGATTACAAATATCAGATCATTTTGCAGTTTTCGGATTTTTAAATAATGAGAAAAAGGTTGAATCCAGAAAGGAACAAATAGAAGAAAAACGTAAAATATACACAAATAAAGTCAACATTCAAATAATTAACACAAACTGGGAGGAAATATTAAACAAATCCAGTAACACCAGCGAGCTTTATAATAATATTTATAACACTTTCAACGAAATATACAAAAAATCGGAAGTTAAAGAATCTAAGTTCAAAAAGAGAAATGAATTCCCTTGGCTTAATGAATACATTTTGAGATGCTGCAATATGAGAGACAATTTATATAAAAAATGGACTCGTAACAAAAACAACAAAACCAATGAAACCATATATAAGCGATTTAATAATAGGCTAAATAAAATTATAAAAAATGCAAAAAACAATTATTTTCATAAACAATTTATAGAAAACAGAAATAACATTAGAGAAACATGGAAATTGATAAACAAAATTACCGGGTCAAAATCTGAAAATAATAACGATACTCTACTAAAAAGCTTTAAAAATGAATCACTCTTGAACATCACCGAAAACTTCGCTAGAAACTTTAATCAAAATGTTCTTAATATCGTTCATCAATGTTCAATAATAACTTTAAACTTAAAAGTAGAAAAAATTTTTCAAAACTCAATGTTTACAGAATATGCAAGTGAACAAGAAATATATAATATACTATATGCATTGAACCCAAGAAAAAGTCCTGGAATAGACAATATAAGGTCAATAGACCTAAAAAATAATGCAAACGTACTAACACCTATAATCACAAAACTTGTGAACGATAGCATTCATAACGCCATAATTCCTGATTTAATGAAGCAATCCCTAATCAAACCTATACACAAAAGTGGTAACAAATCAGACTACAATAACTACAGACCTATAGCAATTCTACCGGTAATAGAGAAAGTTTTAGAAGAAATAGTTGCGAGAAGACTAAACAGCTTTCTAAAAAAATATAAGGTAATTAACAAAGAACAATATGGTTTTCAAAAGGGTAAAAACATAAATCAGCTTCTAGGACTATTCGCTAATAACATCAACACGTCTTTGAGCCAAAATAAAAACTGCTTAGCTTTATTCATTGACTTTAGCAAAGCATTTGACACTCTACCACACGAGAAACTATTAAACGTCCTAGAAAAAGTCGGTATACGAGGAAAAATCTTGAATTGGTTCGCCAATTACCTCACCTGCAGGTCTTTTTGCGTAAATATAGGAGACACAAAGAGCAGTATAATGCCGAGTGAATTTGGAGTTCCACAAGGAACTAAATTGGGCCCAATATTATATATCATATACGCAAATGAAATGATATTACAACTGAAATACAGCACAGCATACACATACGCCGACGACACAGCAATAATCGTCAGCAATAAGTCATTAAATGATGCTGTATGTTCCCTTCAATATGACTTAAATAAAGTGACGAGATGGTGTCATGACAGCGGCCTAATCATAAATGCTAAAAAAACTAAAGTCATGCATATTAGACCGAGAACCGTACCTAAAACTACCTTTAGAATAACATTTCACAATACGGAATGTCTACATAAAAAAAATATAGTGTTCAATCAATCGCAGAACGACAACTGCGACTATCATCTAGAAATAGTTGAAACTTATAAATATCTAGGCGTTCATCTAGATGATAATTTTAAATGGAAGTCTCATATTCACCATGTTCAAACAAAATTGAGGCAATCATCATACGCTCTATACCACCTCGGAAATTGCGCACCTTATTATGTTATTAAACAAGCATATTTTTCGTTAGTGGAATCTCATCTCAGACATGGGATTACTGCCTGGGGTAATGCAAAAATATGCAGTGTTCTGCAATCTGCACAGAACAAAATTGTCAAATCATTAAGCAAAAAACAACCAGCCAGCACACAACACAGAACTAATAACAACAGGCCAACCACACAACTGTACGCAACTCAAAAAATTCTTAATATAAAGGATTTATATTCGATTTCAATCATAAAATAATTCATGGAAGACGCAAACTTAGCGAAGAAACTAAACCATGAACAAAACACTAGACGCAGAATTGAAGGCCGATATATAGTCCCAGCATTTAAAAATGACTATGGAAAACATGCACTATCTGTTAGTCTGCCTACCATCTTAAATGAACTACCAAATGCGATAATGCAGGAATGCAATAAAAAAATTAGGATAAAATTACTCAAAAATCATTATTTAAATAAGTAATTAATAATTATAAGCAATAAAATAATAATATTTGAAGTCTACAGCTAATTTTAGTCAATCAATGAAAATTGAATCACTTCTTATTCCACATACAAGCCTACAATAGCTTCGTGGAACTATGTAAATAATGAATTGTAATAATTATTATATTATCAATGCAGAAAAAAAAAAAAAAAAAAAAAAAAAAAAAAAAAAAAAAACTTCATCTTGGAGTTCACTGTTGAAATATGCAGTACTGACATCGATTTGATGTAAAAACAATTTTTCTTTCACAGCCAAAGCCAACAAAATACGGATTGTTGAGTAGCCAGCAACAGGGGAAAATATCTTTTGGAAATCAATTCCAAGTCTTTGGTGGCAGCCTTTGGCTACTAGGCGGGCTTTACACCTCTCTATTGCACCATTTACATTCCTTTTTATGGCATAGACCCACTTACATGGAATAGCTTTTTGTCACCTTGGAAGATCCACCACCGACCAAGTTTTGTTCTTGCGAAGAGCATTATATTCATCTTCCATCGCCTTGAGCCATTTGTCTTTATTAACATCAGACAATGCATGTTCAAACGTATTAGGAATGGTATATAACTTCATTACTGGACTCGCCATCATTTTCAACTGTTTCAAACCCATCAGTGAAACCTTAAAAGTCACTCATATCATCCTCGGAATTATCATCATTTTCACTGTCAGGTCTAATTTGGCTTTGTTGTAAATTACCACCTGTGACACTTCCATTGCCATCAGAATTATTTTGGTCTGACAGTAGATAATCAAAAAGTGTATCGGTCGGAGAAAATCCTTCAGGATAAGTTGACTCACTGCTTTTGCCAAAACTATTTTCGTCAAAAAGTACATCCCGACGTTCGATGACCTTATTTTTATCCACATCATACAGACGGTACGCCTTAGATGTTAAAGAGTAACCAATCATTATGTATCGTCTGCATTTAGTATCAAATTTAGATTTATTCTCAGACTTATCCAAGACAACAGCACATGCCTCAAAGATCCTGAAATGTTGCACGTTGGGCTTTCTTCCACACCATTCTTCATAAAGAGTTTTGTTTTCCAGCTGCTTGGTAGGACACCTATTCCTAATATCGACAGCCGTGTTCAGTGTCTCTGCCCACAAAGTTGGTATCACATTAGAGTACACCATCATCGATCTGGCCATTTCAACGAGGGTATGGTTGGCCCTCTCCGCTACCCCGTTTTGTTGTGGTGTGTGGGGACCCGTCAACTGCCGTGTAATGCCTTATTTCTCAAGATATAAATCGAAATTTGAGTTAACATACTCCCGCCCATTGTCCGAACGCAGTGATTTTATCTTACAGCCAGTCTGATTCTCTACTTGAGCTTTAAATATCTTAAATTTTTCAAATACTTCCGATTTCGACCGCATAAAGCAAACAAATATTCTTCTGGACTTGTCGTCGATAAATGTTACAAAATATTTCGGGCACTATGTGGGTGGCTAGCGACAAATTGAGAACTTTCGTTAAGTACTCGACTCCCGGCGTATCCAGCTGCTTCAACATTACCATTGAGATTCCGTCCGGGCCCAACGCTTTGGATGACTTAGCGTTACGGATGACATTTGCAACATCACCCATCGTAAACTGTGGTGGTTCCTCCTCGGCGGGAAGAGATCTGATACGACGTAGTACTCTTCGCTTCGTCCTATCACTCTCGGGGTGCTCGGTTGTCGGTTAAAATATTCCGCGCACCTCTTCGGATCGGTCACCGTTACGTCGTTAAAAGTGACTGAGGTCCTATCATCCTTTTTTCCAGGGTTCGAGAGCGACTTAACCGTTACCCACAGCTTACTCATATCGGTTCCAATGTTGCAGCACTTCAGATGGTCTAGCCACTTTTTCCTCTTATGCTCCTGTACCAACCGGTTGACTTCCACTGTCAAATCACTGATTCTAGGATCAGTAGGGTTGGTACGACGGAGATCATCACGCTCGTTTGCTAATCCCGCTGCCTCTGCTGGGAAGTTTGGTCTTATCTCGGGTATTCGACCAGCAGGTATATAGCGAGCGGCTGCAGCTCTGATGATGTTTCGGAAAATCCTTTCTGCTACCCGAACATCAGAAGGGTTGGGCAGTTCTCTGAAGTGGCGGTTGGTGAATTCTCTGAACTCTGGCCAGTGAGCTTTCCCATGGTTAAGGAAAGTGCGGCGTTCAGAGGTTATGAAATCGGGCGACCTGCTTATGGAGACGATTATCGGGAGATGGTCTGAGCCAAGAGAAATGACGGGTTGCCAAGTCACGTCATTTATCAGACCGGGTGACACTATGGTTAAGTCTGGCGAACTGTGACACTCTCCTCTTATTCGGGTGGGGGCATCCTCGTTAACCGTGCAGAATGTGGAGCAGTCAATCTGCTCTGCCAGCGCTGATCCCCTCTGGTCATTACCTAGGACGGAATGCCACAACTCATGGTGGGCATTAAAATCCCCTAGTACCAGGCGGTTATTGCCTACCAATAATGGGCTAATATCAGGCAAATAACGTGGTTCACAGCTATTAATCGGCGGGATATACACATTAAGCACCTCTACCTCGGCAGTTCCACACTTGACTGCTACCCCCATACATTCCATGTATGGGTCACTAGAGACTAGCTCAAGCGAGATAGGTCTGTACTGAACAGAATGGTGTAACAGGAACGCTAATCCCCCACCTCCACTTCTGGTGCGATCCTTCCTTAGTATGTTGTAACCATAACAACGTTGTAGGCTGCAATTTTCATTCAGCTTGGTTTCCTGCACCGCTGCGATCTTAATATTCCTCCGACTCATAAATTCCACTATCTCATCTATTTTGCCTCGAAGTCCGTTGCAATTGAATTGCAAGAATGATGCACAATCCGGAGTTGGAACAGCAACATGTGGCGTTAGGTGCTGCGGTGTTGGTTGCTGTTCTGGAGACTGCGGTGGAGTGCCATACTCCGACGACGTCTCTGACGAGGACGACGAAGAAGAGGACTCGCTGGGGACTACGTTACTGCAGCAAGTCGCAACATAATCCCTTTCGCTGTAGTCTCGCAAACGCCTTAATCCGGAACAGTTCTTGAAGTGCACCCACTCTCTGCATCCATTACATCGCACCGAGACAGATCTGTGGTGGATGACGTTCTGACAAACCGAGCAGAACCAAGGTCCGGGGTTTTCCTCAATCCCGGCACGGACCAATAAAATCCGGAGCAAGCATTCCGGGATATGCTGCTCCCAATGCAGAAAAATAAACAAACACAAACATGTACATACTTTACTCCTCCCCAGCATTAGAGGAAGCTATGCAGTTGCCAACCACCAGCATGGATTCCGTCCACAACATAGTACCACAACAGCATTACACGCCATTTCCACACATATTAGTAGAGGACTAAACCAGAACAGGCCGTGTGACAGAACAGTGTTGGTAGCCCTTGACCTATCAAAGGCATTTGATACGGTCAATCATGCCACACAGTTTGAGGACGTACAGAGAACTACCCTCCGGCCAAGTTTGAAACGTTGGATAATCAACTATATGTGTGGACGCCAGTCGTACGTGGAATTCCGGAACAAGAAGTCCAAAGCCCGTAGAGTGAAACAGGGAGTTCCCCAAGGTGGGGTGATATCTCCGGAACTGTTTAACCTCTACCTTTCCGGAATTCCTCGCCCTCCAGACGGCATTGAGATCGTAACGTATGCGGATGATTGTACGATCATGGCGTCGGGTCCAGTGGTCGATGACATATGCGAAAGGTTGAACCCCTATCTCGCGGAGCTTGCCGCATACTTCCACGCGAGGAATATGAAAATATCCGCCACGAAATCAACGGCCACACTCTTTACCACATGGTCTGCGGAGATGAGAACACAGCTGAATGTTCAGGTCGAGGGGAATTTAATACCGACCACGAACTACCCCAAGATTCTTGGGGTAACGTTCGACAGCATGTTCAAGTCGTCCGCGCAAGCCACAGCTATCTGCGACAAGATGAAAAGTAGGAACAAGGTCCTCAAGGCGCTAGCCGGCAGCTCTTGGGGTGCGGACAAAGAAACCTTGTTGACCTCTTATAACGCGATAGGTCGGTCTGTGGTCAACTATGCGGCTCCAGTGTGGTCTGCGAATACTAGTGCTACGCAGTGGAAGAATATCCAGACCTGCCAGAACGCTGCCCTGAGAACTGCGACAAGGTGCCTCCTCTACATGAGGAGGCGAAAGTCCTTCCCTTACGTCAGCATAATCATATGCTTTCGTTGCAGTACCTGCTTGGGTGTTACCGTGAGAGCCATCCCAACCATCATATGGTGGATAACTCTCCCCCACCCAGGCGTGTCAGGAAGGACATACATGATCTAGAGAGGGAGGTCCAGCGCTACAAGAGAGAGCCTCTAGATCAAGAAGCCTATCAGGCAGGTCTGAGTGGCATTCACACCGATGCAGTCGCGGATGCTATTAGCAGTTATAAAGTGAATGCCGTCCTCGGAGTCCACCCCCCATCCATTGCAGCCGAAGAACGTCAGCTGCCTAGACAAACCAGGGTAGTTTTGGCGCAATTACGTTCAGGATGGTGTAGTCGCCTCAATTCGTATTGGGCACGAATTGATGAAGATGTGCGTGACGCCTGCCCGGCGTGTGATACAGGCCCGCACAATACGCTACACCTTTTTAATTGCTCAGCCAAACCTACCCAACTCACTCCAGAGGATCTCTGGCTACAGCCCGTTAAAGTAGCCGAATTTCTAAACCTGGAGCTGGAACCAGATTAGCAGAACACAAACACACACATGTACTACTGCTACAACGACAACAACAAAATATTTCGATCCTCCTACCGAAGTAGTTCTGAATGGACCGCACACGTCTGAATGGACAAGTTCCAAGAATTCCTTCGAAATCATCTAAGACCGGTTAGGGAATGGTAATACGTGAACTTTACAGACCATACATGTGTCACAATTTGCCATAACGTTTCCATTTATCCTCATGCCATTTACCATACATTTTCTGGACAAGTCATTCAGGCTCCTGAAATTTAGATGGCCATATCTATTGTGCCACACCAAATTGTTGTTATCCATAGCGAACAATTTCTCACACGAGTTGCTGTTAAATACAAACATATTGTCTTTTCTTTCTGCTTGCAATAGAATATCACCATCTGGTTTCTTAACTGATGCTCTGTTCTCATGGAAATTCACCGTCAAACCTCTGTCAATTGCTTTGTTAACAGATATGAAATTAGCTTGCAACTTAGGAGAGTATAAAACATTTTGAAGTCTAATTTCATTATCGATGGTGTATATATTCACGTCGCCTTTACCAATGGCATTGATGTATTTGTCACCAGCAAGTGTAATTCTTTCATTGTGTACCTTGAAGTTTACAAACATTTCTCTTTTTCTACACATGTGACGTCGCACCGCTGTCTATATACCACTTCTCGCTGTTTAATGCCGCTGTCTCTGCACACCGCTAGCATCGTCATCGCCTGCGTTTTATTCTTTTCCTTTTCGCACTTATTCGCATAATGTCCCGTTAATCCACATTTGAAACATTTTTCTTTAAAACCTTTTCTGCTGCTTTGCTTCTTCTTGCCCGTTTTGGAGTTTTCAGGTTGTGCGACAAATGCCTTTTGATTTGTTGTCTCTTCCTCTTTTTCTTGTCTTCTCTTTCCCTCCTCGAGCAGCTTTTGTCTTAGGGATGACAAAGTGGGAAGATCATCGCGGGTTTCCATTGCGATCACAAAATTGTCGAATTCTTCGGGAAGGCTAGACATAGGCATAATTGTCAGAAGCTCATCCTTAATCTTAATTTCGGTTTCATACAATTTATCGTGTACTTCCGATAACTTATTTAAATGTTGCACTACATTACCATTTGGCGTCATCTTCAAATTTAACAATCTTTTGTATAAGGAAACTTTTTGTATGGGACCTTTCGGCATATAGACCTCCTCCAGTTTTTTTCAAGCTTCATTTGATGTTTTAGAATTCTGTATATAAGCCAACTGTGTTGGTTTAACTCCCAGGAAAATGGATGCTAGGGCCTTTTCGTCTTCGGCATCCCGTTTCGCCTTTGCCGCTTCATCGCCTTCCTTCCTGATTGTTCCATTTACTATCTTCCAAGAACCAACATGGATAAGAACACTCCGCATCTGGATTGATCATAGGTCATAATTGTTCTCATCCAATTTATCTATTTGAAGAACGGGTGCACTCATTTTTCTCTCCTTTCCTTTTATCTTTTAATTTTCAATCAAATTGCCAGTGTTGGGTGGACTGGGCCCATAACCTGATAAAACTTTGTTTTTATTCTTTAAATATATCCAAAGATTTATTGAAATTAAAAGTAATATTTTATGCTTCTTTACACACTGAAGTTTAACGAGAGAATGACTGCAAGAGAAAATAAAAAAGTTACAACAACATTCATGTTGCTTAATGAGGGTTTCCATATATTTCCATCAGCTATAATAATGCAACTAAAAATTCGTCTTTTTGCATGTTTTTGTTACAATTTCTACCAAATTTTTTGTAACTTGACATTTAAAGTTTTCAGTATTGTGAAATCAATATGCGAAATAACTGGCTGCTATTGGTTCCCCATTAGACATAGCCCCAATTTAAAAGTACGTTGAGATTTTTAATGTTTTGATGCTTTGAAAAGTAATTTTTAGTCAAAATTGAAAATTGAAGAATGAATTGAAGATATGCAAAATTTCTCGATTTTTTCGGTTTTTTCTAATAAGAATTTTAAATTCCAAAAGGCATTTTAAAACAATTCTACACAAAACTCCATATCAAAATAGAAAAAATTAAATTTTTTCAGTTCTGCGATTTTTATAGAGGCTTTTCTCAACATTTTCTTTCATGAAAACGTTTCCACTGTAATTACAAATAACCAAAAAAAAATTGAGTCAAATCGGCCCAGCCGTTGTCAACTGATGTGTTACTATACTTTTTCAAATTATTTAAAAATTTAAAGATGTAGGTGTGGGCAGTTCCTCTGACCCCAAACAGATACCTAGGGTTGGAGGGGAGAGTCAAGATTACGTCGTATACTAACAGATAGTGGAACAGATATCTTCATGATTTTAGCAAATATTAGTATTTTAGATAAATGGAATAAATGGGCGCAAAATTGGGCGTGGTCACTTTTTCATTGCATAAAAACCTAAATCGGAGTAGGACGAACATTTAAAAAACGAACAACAATTGGTTTATATATAGATATATATAGATGTAGATATATACAAAAAAAATTAAGCAAATCGGTTCAGGCGTTATATATATATACTAGCTGAACCCGGTGCGCTTCGCTACCCCTTTTGATTTTATATGCATTCAAAATTTTATTTACGAATATATGTTGGTTAAAAAAAAAAAACTAATTTAAAAATTAAAAAAAAAATATTGCACTACTTTAATGCGTAAATAACCAAACCCATTAGAAAAGCAGTAACATGACATACACAGACGAGGGGTTTGTCCTTCGGATTTATTTATTTCATAGCAAATACCAAGCGTGCAGTAAACTGCAATCTTTTGAAGTTTAGTGGCATTTCTATTGCAATTAGTGAATTCGAGATAGCAACATACTTGGCCGTAATAAGCGTATTTCAAATCAATTGTTGTGTTGTTTTTTAGTGTTAGCCTAAGGCGTTGTGGGTCAATGGTTCTTATTAAATCTGATCCGGTTTAAATATAATTTTAAAAAAATTACTTTTACACCAAATTCCGCCACACCTTTCATAGTTCATTGAATTTGGTGCGTCAAATATGTGAAAACGGCCGATAATATATATATATGGGAGCTATATCCAAATCTTAACTAATTTGCAATTAATTTGTCACATTTATTATTGTAGCCAAATTCTGCCACACATTCTGAATTTCATCGATATCGGTCATATATATCATGTTTGGTGCATAACATGTATGAAATCGGCCGAAATATATATGTTAGCTATATCCAAACCTCAAAATATATATGGGAGCTATATCCAAATCTGAACCGATTTCAATTTAATTTGACAAATTCATTTTGGCTCCCAATTCCGTTACTTATTTTAAATTTCATTACAATTGGAAATACATATCGTGTTTGGTCCACCAAATACATGAAATCGGCCGAAAATGTATATGGGAGCTATATCCAAATCTGAACCGATTTCAATATAATTTGACAAATTTATTTTCGGATTAAATCCCGTCACACATTCCAAATTTCATGGGAATCGAACATTCATATTGTGTTTGAGGCATCAAATGAACGAAATCGGTCGAAAATATATATGGGAGCTATATCCAAATCTGAACCGATTACAATATAATTTTTCAAACTTATTTTTGTTCCAAATTCCGTTACGTATTCCAAATTTGGAGACTGTATCTTCAACCAATCAATAAATATGTGCATATAAAATCTAAATTTTTGGGAGGTACCTCCGATTCTGATGCTATATCTCCAGTTCCAAGTGGAAATTCAAAAATGTATATAGCCTATGTTACTTTCAGGCGATGTTGCTGTATATATGGAAATTTTAAGGAAAATCTGTTCAGCGGTTTTCGAGTCCACAAATTACAAACAAACAAACATTTTCCTCTTTTATATATATATTATATATATATATATTATATAAATTAAACATAACGTTCTTTTTCGAGTGACAAAATGGGACTAACTTTATTTTTCCTTTATTCTTAAAATTAAGTTTTGTTGGACAATGTATTTAGTGCAACGTTAGCACTTTTGATTTTATTATTTCTTAGAGTTAGGTTTCTTAAAATGTAAGCATTTATCTGTTGTTTATACGAATGAATGACATGAATGCATTGTAAGCATTTTGCAAGCATATTTAAGTGCCATCGAACTTGCACGCGCAACAGAAACAGAAATAAAGAAATTAACGTTAACTCCTCCCCTCTTTAAACCGAGCGTCCTCGATCGGTCAAAAATAGGGAATATGAGAAATTCTTCGTATTCCCGGCAATTCCACTACTTCCGGCATAGGAACACGATTACGTGCGTCATACGGACATGAATCTGCTATAGACGGGGTGAGTATAATTTCTTTTCCCCTTTTGCAGATCTTGGACCTTATAATGAAAACGATTATCAATATTATCGCGAAGGAGGTAAGTCCAAAATTTGTGGTTTGACCCCACTCGTATTTGCCTCCCAATAAATTTATGGCTTTTGTGTTACTAATTTGAATTTCTTTAATTGACTCTAAAGAGAGCGTCTCTTCTATACTGAGAACAGACTCCCTAGGTTGCAGAATCGCCGGTAATGGTTGAATATGGCTTATTTCAAAAAGGGAATATGATTTGTCGGAAATACTTAGTGTAGTGTTGCTATATTGGATGACATACGATCCAATAAGTCTTTGTGCAACATTATTTATTAGGATTGTTTCATTGAAATTATTTAACAGGATTACCCCTGGAGAAACTTCTTCAACTGTTGGTACTGTTTTGTTATCAGTTACCGTGCAATTCGATGTCTTGCTATTTAACAAATTAGAAATACAGGTGTTATTCTCTATAGCTTCTAAGTTTATGCTATTACAGATACTTATATTATTGTATTTCATGCATTCACTCTTGATTCCGTATAATTTTAAATCTTGTTTGCACATTATTACATTTTCGAATTTTAATTTATTGACGAACTTCTCAAATTTTATAGGTTTCAGTAATAATCTATTACAAACTTTGTTGTCTGTCATTGGTATTCTAATAATATAAATGATAGATTGATTATTAGTTGCGATTTTTATTTGAGCAAATTCAAAGATTTCTTCTACATTAACAAACGGTATTGAATCTTTTTCAATTATATTTTTAATAATATTTATCTCGTCAGATGAAAGTATGAATGAGTTTACAATTCCTATTTTTGCCCAATGGATAGCGTATTGAATATTTACAATTTCTTGTTTTAATATTTCTATTTTAAATTTTAATTTTGAACTTAATCTATCTCTGTTTACATCACTGTAATTTATACTTTTTATTATTTCATTAGTTATTTGTGTTAACTCATTAATTTTTCTCAATGACAATTTGTTAATTACAACTTGTTTATTATTGTTTTCTAGAACTTCATTAGTTTTCTGAGTTATTATTTCAAAATCATCGTGGTCTGGATTTCCAGCAATCCATTTCCACGCTGAACCTATAAAATTCAATGATCGTTTATTTTTCACGTTTGGCTTCAAACGGTCCAAGTATCCTTGAATCTCTGTCAGCTCATGGGTTAGGAAGGGATGAAGGAAATGGTGTTTGGTTATGTTCTGGGAAGGGATGTTTTGTAGGGAATTTATTGTTTCTTGATATTTGTCGATGTCAATGATATGAATTATCCTGAAGTTACCATCTTGAATTTTTGCCAAACCGGAATCAAACGCAACAATTTGAGAGTTTGTATAGTCCAAAATCTTGACATAGGCGGTCGCCGTGGCGAATAAAAATCTGAAAATATTTGATTTCTTAATTTCTGATATTGTTTTTGTGTACGGTTTTTCCTGATTCTGTAATAACAGTTGTATTTTGGTTTTCTTTTACTATTTCTTGTCTGTATGCCTTACTTAACTTTGTCCCAAGTCTCCTATTCTCTTTTACGAATATGATTTCTCCTGGCGTATAGGTTTTTGGTTGAGTCCTTTTCTTATTGTGGTAGTTAATATCTTCTGCTTGTTTTTCTTTAAGCCTTTGGGCAATTTCGGATCTTTCTTTCTCTATATCATCCTGACTCATGTTTGCCCTTTTTCCAAGAAATGCTTCAACTGGTTTCTTTTGAATGCTTGAGTGTATTGTGTTATTATATTCGTAAATGGATCTATGTAAAAGCTCTGAGAAGGATTTGTGTAAGTTCTGTGCTTTTAGACATCGCATTATCTCTGACAGTGTAGAGTGGAACCGCTCAATTTGCCCATTTACAGTACTACTGTACGGCGGGATTTTGAACAATTTGATGTTGTACTGATTTTCTAACATGAAAACTATTGCTTTGGAATTAAAAGATCTTTCGTTGTCGATAACTATTATTTCAGGAATTCCAAAGGATATGACTAATTCCCTAAGTGGTTCTTTAATGTCTTCTGCTGATCTTGATTTCAGAATTTTTGCTTGAGCGTATTTAGAAAACTTGTCTATAGCCGTCAATACGGATGTCTTTTCGGTTATGTAAATGTCTATGTGAACAATCTGTCCAGGATTTTGTGGGATAGGTGTTTCCTGTAGGCCTATCTTATTAGGATGTCTATCGTATTTGTTTTCTTTGCAAACTTTACATTGATCGACTATTTTCTTAATTTTAGCTTGCATTCTGGGAAAGTAGTACTTTGTCAATAACTGTGCTTTATTTTCTACGCTATTTCGGTGTGCTCTATTATGTTCAGCAATAATCTTGTTTTCTTGGTCTTCATCATTTTTCAAGTCGGTTACCATTTGTCTTGAATATTTGACTTTGTATTGTGTGAAATTGTCACGGAACACTTCTTGCAATACTCCCAAGATTTCGTCATTAGTCTTTAAGCAGTTTGTTACCGATGGGTTTAAATATTTCTTCAAAATGTCTCTGAGAAATTCTGGTGTAATATTTCGTTCATTTATAGTATGTCTGTGATAAGTTGGAAAGACAATTTCAAATTTATAAGATGTTTCATCATCTTCTGAAGAGATGAGAATTTGATTCTTAAATGCGTTTATCGGAGCGTCAGTGTATTGTATTAAATTATGAGATGAGCTTTCATGACTGTGTTGGGTCGAAGTCAGAGCATTTATCTCTTCTGGTTCTTTAGGAGGTCTTGATAGTGTATCGGCAACTACATTTGTACTACCGGGTTTGTATAGTAATTCGTAATTGAATTCCTCAAGGAAGGCTTTCCATCTTCTTAGCTTGAAATTAGCTGTTTTATTATTCAATGCGTATGTCAGTGGAAGGTGATCGGTATAAATTTTAAGTTTGGCAGAACCGTAAAGGTAGTTTCTGAGGGATTTGAGAGCCCAAGTAATTGCAAGCATCTCCTTTTCGTTTGTTGCATAATGTTCCTCTTCCTTTTTGAAAGTTTTAGACAAAAATACAATTGGTTTATTATCTTGTGAAAGCACTGCGCCCATTGCATAGTGCGAAGCGTCAGTAGTAAGTTCAAATTCTTTATTAAAATCGGGATATGCCAATATTACGTCTTCCGATGACAATATTCTCTTTAATTTATTAAAAGCTTCTACTGCTTCTTGATCGAGATCTATGGCCATTTTATTGGAAACGTATTTGGACGCACGTCCTGCCTCCCCCCTTAAATATATTGTCAGAGGTTTAGAAATTTTGGCATAATCTCTAATAAAGCGTCTGTAGAAATTACAAAGTCCTAAAAATGATCTTAAGTCTTTTAGTGTTAACGGAAGTGGAAATTTTTCTATTGCTTCAACCCTTTTTGGGTTTGTTTTTATACCGGAATCGGATATTATGAAACCTAGGAATTCAACTTCTTTTTTCAAAAATTCACATTTGTCGAGTTGTACCTTTATATTGGCTTTCTCTAATGTCTCGAATATGGTTGAAATATTCTTGAGATGTGAATCTTCATCCTCTGCGAATATTATTATATCATCCATATAGATGAAACATATTTTGCCAATGTGCTCCCTAAGAATGTCGTCCAAGGCTCGTTGGAATATGGACGGAGCATTTTTCAAACCAAATGGAAGTCGAGTGAATTCGTATTTTGCATTATTAATAGAAAAGGCAGTTTTTTCTCTATCACTTTCCCTAAGTAATATTTGGTGAAATCCACTTTTTAAATCTAATACACTAAACAGTTTATTTTTTCCTATTTGTGGTAGGATTTCATTTATTTCTGGGATGGGATATCTATCTCGAATTGTCTCCTTATTTAATTTTCTATAGTCTATCACCATTCTGTATTTCACTTTGCCTGATGCATCCGATTTTTTTGGCACGATCCAGATGGGTGAATTGTATGGTGACCGTGAAGGTCTAATTATACCTTGATCGAGGAGTTCCTTTATCTGTTTTTCTACTTCTCCTTTCAAATGCATAGGGTAGGGATAAAATTTTGAATAAACTGGTTCGACATTGGTAGTCTGAATATCGGCGACTACTGTCGTAGTGTAAGTAAGTTTTTGATTTGGTTCCCCAAAGAGTGATTTATGCCTTTGGATCACTAGATCTAATTTTTGTTTCTCTTGTGGGGTTAAATGGTCTGTCCTAAGGTCGATAGTGTTCACAGATCTAGATAATTTCTGCTTTATTTTCACTTTTATTCTATTGTCTATAAGCATGTAGTCTTTTGACGTATAAATGACAGCAGATAATTTTTTTAAGCTATCGTTTCCTAAAATTCCGTCAAAAGATTTAAGGGTTGGTAAAAGGAAGAATTGTAGAGGGCAACAATTTTTGTCAAAAAGATTAATAAAGGTGTGTTGTGTTATTGCTGTTTTTCCTCCTACTGAGTTTGCAAAAAACGGGGTTTTATTTTCTAAAGGATTTTTTATAAGTCCAGGTTGGATATAGTTTTTATTTGAACCCGTATCAATCAAGATTTTAAGAATTTGCCCTGAATTCGTCCTACATTCAAAATAAGGTAAGGACGAATTCGTTAATCTAAAAAATGAATATCTACGAATTCTTGTGTATCTTCTTTGTCATCGTTGTCAAGAACATCATATTGATTTTTTATGTAATCATTGAGATCAGATAATTGTTCTTGATTTTCATACTGCTCTAACATTGTTTCGTATTCTTCAGCGGTGGGACCTAATTCATCTGTGTCTACATGAAAATTTCTTTGTGCCTTATCAGGTCTCCTAAATTGGTCAGAATGTTCTGATGGTCTCTTTCCATAAAATCTATTATTTTGTGCTGGCCTATTCATGTAGTTAACAGCTCGGGATTGCATGGAAGCATCTATTTCCATCGGCTCAGGCTTGGGCTGAGGTTTTGGTGCTGTTGGTCTTGGTGGTTGCAAATTTTGATTTTGGGGGTAATTATGTTGATTATAATTATTACGAGGATAAATAGGAGGATTAGAATTATTTTGTCGAACACCAGAGTGTTGTGGCAAATATGCCAATTGTGGGTAAAATGGCATCTGATTCGTATTTTGAAAATGAGTTTTTGGATGGGGTGGTTTCTGAAAATTTAGTCTATTATTTTTAACTGTTGGATTGTGTGAGTTAGCAAATTGTGCTCTAGCGAATTGATTTTCCATTTTGAGACATAATTGTAGTGCTTGTGGGAGATCCGTCGGTTCTTTCATGCCAAGATGAATTGACATTTGTCCTTTTAGTCCTCTTATGAAAATGTCTAAAGCTTTATCCCTATAAGTTTGGGCTAGGATATCTAGAGCTTCTTTACCTACATCGAGACATGACAATTTGTTCATAATAAGCGTAAGGTGTGAATACACTTCTTGATAAAAATCTTGGATACTGTTGTTACCTTGTATTAAGGTTGTCATTTGATATTCTAGTGTCGTAAGATCACGCTTATCTGCGTAGTGAAGCGTTAGACACTTTGAAATACTACTCCAATTAAGGGGTGTATTGTAAGACTCTAAGGCCGCATCGGCATTACCGATGATTTTATTCCTTATGGTGTTAAGGATGGCAAAGTATTTTGGGGTACCTTTTGTAGATTCGTATAACTTAAGGATCCTTTCGACACTCTTTTTCCAAGAGCTGAATTCCGATGCTTTTCCTGAAAATTCTCTCAAGCTTCTCACTACGTCGGGTACTTTATCTAAATCTGTCAAGTTTTCTCTATATCTGACGTCGATAGTTTCGTCTTCGCCTGCTATGTCAGAACTAGGTCTTAAAAATTGGGCTATGGCAATTTGGCATTGCTGTGCACAGATTCTGGCAATGGTTTGTTCCATGTTTGCTGAATTTATTGCGCTATTATTGTTATTATTATTCTGTCCGTTATTATTTTGTCCGTCGGAGTTATTGACGTTAAGGATGGGTGGTCGGATAAGGTTATTTGGGTTGGACATTTTAAACGATCACTATTTAGTTGTTAACCTTTTAGAACACAAATTATATTTTTACAATTTTGTTTTGTTTTAACTTTTCAGAATTAATAATAGGAAAATTGTTTTATCAATGTTTTTAGTTTTTGGGTTTTTTTTTTTTCTTAAACGCTATCACTTTTTATCTCTAAATTTACAATACAACTTTATAGAGCATGCCGTCTGTTTTGTTTTAACTTTTCAAAATTAATAATAGGGAAATTGTTTTTATCAATGTTTTTAGTTTTTTTTCTTCACTTAAACACTATCACTTTTCTTTCTAAACTTACAATAAAACTTTGTAGAGCATGCCGTCTCCTGTTGATTCTCCGTATTCCTTTTTGCTTCTGCTACTAAGGGGGTGTCTTCAATCTTTTGAGCCGGTTGGATGTCGTTGACTCTCTCGTACTCCACAAGTTTTTCCACAGCTTTTGGGGATTTAGTGTTGATTTACAGCCTTTATAGGGTGTCTTCTTCAACAGGTTATTGATGTTTTTAGTTACCAGTACGCAGCTTTATGAGGTGCCTTCTTCCACAGGTTTTGATGTTTTTAGTTAGCAGTTTGCAGCTTATGAGGTGCCTTTATTAATTTGCAGCCGTTTGGGTGCTTTAATTTTTAGTTGACAGTTTGCAGCTTCATGAGGTGCCTTTATTAACTTTGCAGCCGTTTGGGTGCTTTTAATTTTTCGTTGGGCGCCAATTAAACATAACGTTCTTTTTCGAGTGACAAAATGGGACTAACTTTATTTTTCCTTTATTCTTAAAATTAAGTTTTGTTGGACAATGTATTTAGTGCAACGTTAGCACTTTTGATTTTATTATTTCTTAGAGTTAGGTTTCTTAAAATGTAAGCATTTATCTGTTGTTTATACGAATGAATGACATGAATGCATTGTAAGCATTTTGCAAGCATATTTAAGTGCCATCGAACTTGCACGCGCAACAGAAACAGAAATAAAGAAATTAACGTTAACTTATATATTATATATATATTATATATATATATATATATATATATATATATATATATATATATATATATATATGTATATATATATATATATATATATATATATATATGTTATGTTGTATGTTTTTTTTTTTCATTTTGACTTACAATTTTCAAATGTACATTTGTAGTTTTTTAATTCTTTTATGATCTTTACAATACTTTACCGTGTACGAACTTTTTTTTCAATTTGATTAATTTTATTTAATTGACTCGATTTTTTAACAACTGAAATTGCAGGCGGGCTATATTGTAGTATCGAATTATGCGGTGGCGAAACTGAATAGATAATTACTTTTTTAAAATCGCCAAAAATTGTAAAAATTCTAAAGCCGGAAAAAATAGTGAAATTTTTTTCAATGGAATCTAATTTCAAAATAATAGTACATTCTTTTGACAACCTCGTAAGGACTTTTAAACATTTGATTTTTCTTTTCTGTTATTTTTATATAATGTACGATTTGTTTCCAATTTGGGTTATCTAAAGGAGTTTCAAAACCCTATTCGAATACAACTTACAATTGGTCTAGACCACAATATCAATTGATTTGACTAAAAAATTGTATTTAGGCTATTCTGGAGTAGAGAACCATCTTACAGTTAATTGTCCACATAGGCATTTATTTAAGTATAGTCCCCAAATTATGTGCACCCCCAAGTCCTCGTTCCTAACCAATCTGTGATCAGACCATTTTGACCAGGGACATTTGCCCAATATTTACGCACTCCGTCGTCGTCATTTTACAGCTAAATTTTACAATAATCATCCAAAATGCTAGAATTTTTCCCTGCCCTTAAATCTCTTCTCAGACGTGTCGATTGGCTTCAATTGTGTGATCAGGAAATTTTTTCTGTTTTTAGTTCAATTGAACCCCTTGATATTTTGCGATCATCTCCAAAAGCAAGAGGCCTCTCATATCTCCAAATTTAGACTCATCTATATGATTTGCTTTGGCTATATTCGTCAATGAAATCAGCATAAAAATTACAGTCTGTATATAACCCCAACCTGTGTTGTATGGTGAAAAAAAATATTTGAAAAATAAAAAGATGTCACAAAATACTACAAAATCTATATTAACATCATTATTGGCATCTTTTACATTTTATATTTTTATGCCAAAAGCTAATTATGAATTGACAAAATTTGTCAAAATAGGTCCAGCCAATCTTGAGATATAAGCATTCTAGCTAACAACCCCTTCCTTTTTTATATATTTCGCTATATACAGATGGGATGAAAAAACTGCAACCTACTTCAGACTGCTACCATTTCTAAGTCACTCGTCCGGCAGCTGTTAAAATTATTCCAGTACAGTTCATTATATTGTTAACAAGCGTACAAAAAAATTTTGGTGAGAATTTTTCAGAAAAAAAAGTTATTCGTGATGGAATTCAGGTGTGATAGCCCCATTAGACATAGCCCCAATTTAAAAGTACGTTGAGATTTTTAATGTTTTGATGCTTTGAAAAGTAATTTTTAGTCAAAATTGAAAATTGAAGAATGAATTGAAGATATGCAAAATTTCTCGATTTTTTCGGTTTTTTCTAATAAGAATTTTAAATTCCAAAAGGCATTTTAAAACAATTCTACACAAAACTCCATATCAAAATAGAAAAAATTAAATTTTTTCAGTTCTGCGATTTTTATAGAGGCTTTTCTCAACATTTTCTTTCATGAAAACGTTTCCACTGTAATTACAAATAACCAAAAGAAAAATTGAGTCAAATCGGCCCAGCCGTTGTCAACTGATGTGTTACTATACTTTTTCAAATTATTTAAAAATTTAAAGATGTAGGTGTGGGCAGTTCCTCTGACCCCAAACAGATACCTAGGGTTGGAGGGGAGAGTCAAGATTACGTCGTATACTAACAGATAGTGGAACAGATATCTTCATGATTTTAGCAAATATTAGTATTTTAGATAAATGGAATAAATGGGCGCAAAATTGGGCGTGGTCACTTTTTCATTGCATAAAAACCTAAATCGGAGTAGGACGAACATTTAAAAAACGAACAACAATTGGTTTATATATAGATATATATAGATGTAGATATATACAAAAAAAATTAAGCAAATCGGTTCAGGCGTTATATATATATACTAGCTGAACCCGGTGCGCTTCGCTACCCCTTTTGATTTTATATGCATTCAAAATTTTATTTACGAATATATGTTGGTTAAAAAAAAAAACTAATTTAAAAATTAAAAAAAAAATATTGCACTACTTTAATGCGTAAATAACCAAACCCATTAGAAAAGCAGTAACATGACATACACAGACGAGGGGTTTGTCCTTCGGATTTATTTATTTCATAGCAAATACCAAGCGTGCAGTAAACTGCAATCTTTTGAAGTTTAGTGGCATTTCTATTGCAATTAGTGAATTCGAGATAGCAACATACTTGGCCGTAATAAGCGTATTTCAAATCAATTGTTGTGTTGTTTTTTAGTGTTAGCCTAAGGCGTTGTGGGTCAATGGTTCTTATTAAATCTGATCCGGTTTAAATATAATTTTAAAAAAATTACTTTTACACCAAATTCCGCCACACCTTTCATAGTTCATTGAATTTGGTGCGTCAAATATGTGAAAACGGCCGATAATATATATATATGGGAGCTATATCCAAATCTTAACTAATTTGCAATTAATTTGTCACATTTATTATTGTAGCCAAATTCTGCCACACATTCTGAATTTCATCGATATCGGTCATATATATCATGTTTGGTGCATAACATGTATGAAATCGGCCGAAATATATATGTTAGCTATATCCAAACCTCAAAATATATATGGGAGCTATATCCAAATCTGAACCGATTTCAATTTAATTTGACAAATTCATTTTGGCTCCCAATTCCGTTACTTATTTTAAATTTCATTACAATTGGAAATACATATCGTGTTTGGTCCACCAAATACATGAAATCGGCCGAAAATGTATATGGGAGCTATATCCAAATCTGAACCGATTTCAATATAATTTGACAAATTTATTTTCGGATTAAATCCCGTCACACATTCCAAATTTCATGGGAATCGAACATTCATATTGTGTTTGAGGCATCAAATGAACGAAATCGGTCGAAAATATATATGGGAGCTATATCCAAATCTGAACCGATTACAATATAATTTTTCAAACTTATTTTTGTTCCAAATTCCGTTACGTATTCCAAATTTGGAGACTGTATCTTCAACCAATCAATAAATATGTGCATATAAAATCTAAATTTTTGGGAGGTACCTCCGATTCTGATGCTATATCTCCAGTTCCAAGTGGAAATTCAAAAATGTATATAGCCTATGTTACTTTCAGGCGATGTTGCTGTATATATGGAAATTTTAAGGAAAATCTGTTCAGCGGTTTTCGAGTCCACAAATTACAAACAAACAAACATTTTCCTCTTTTATATATATATTATATATATATATTATATATATTATATATATTATATATATATATATATATATATATATATATATATATATATATATATATATATATATATATATATATATATATATATGTATATATATATATATATATATATATATATATATATATATATATATATATATATATATGTTATGTTGTATGTTTTTTTTTTTCATTTTGACTTACAATTTTCAAATGTACATTTGTAGTTTTTTAATTCTTTTATGATCTTTACAATACTTTACCGTGTACGAACTTTTTTTTTTCAATTTGATTAATTTTATTTAATTGACTCGATTTTTTAACAACTGAAATTGCAGGCGGGCTATATTGTAGTATCGAATTATGCGGTGGCGAAACTGAATAGATAATTACTTTTTTAAAATCGCCAAAAATTGTAAAAATTCTAAAGCCGGAAAAAATAGTGAAATTTTTTTCAATGGAATCTAATTTCAAAATAATAGTACATTCTTTTGACAACCTCGTAAGGACTTTTAAACATTTGATTTTTCTTTTCTGTTATTTTTATATAATGTACGATTTGTTTCCAATTTGGGTTATCTAAAGGAGTTTCAAAACCCTATTCGAATACAACTTACAATTGGTCTAGACCACAATATCAATTGATTTGACTAAAAAATTGTATTTAGGCTATTCTGGAGTAGAGAACCATCTTACAGTTAATTGTCCACATAGGCATTTATTTAAGTATAGTCCCCAAATTATGTGCACCCCCAAGTCCTCGTTCCTAACCAATCTGTGATCAGACCATTTTGACCAGGGACATTTGCCCAATATTTACGCACTCCGTCGTCGTCATTTTACAGCTAAATTTTACAATAATCATCCAAAATGCTAGAATTTTTCCCTGCCCTTAACTCTCTTCTCAGACGTGTCGATTGGCTTCAATTGTGTGATCAGGAAATTTTTTCTGTTTTTAGTTCAATTGAACCCCTTGATATTTTGCGATCATCTCCAAAAGCAAGAGGCCTCTCATATCTCCAAATTTAGACTCATCTATATGATTTGCTTTGGCTATATTCGTCAATGAAATCAGCATAAAAATTACAGTCTGTATATAACCCCAACCTGTGTTGTATGGTGAAAAAAAAATATTTGAAAAATAAAAAGATGTCACAAAATACTACAAAATCTATATTAACATCATTATTGGCATCTTTTACATTTTATATTTTTATGCCAAAAGCTAATTATGAATTGACAAAATTTGTCAAAATAGGTCCAGCCAATCTTGAGATATAAGCATTCTAGCTAACAACCCCTTCCTTTTTTATATATTTCGCTATATACAGAGTGAGATGAAAAAACTGCAACCTACTTCAGACTGCTACCATTTCTAAGTCACTCGTCCGGCAGCTGTTAAAATTATTCCAGTACAGTTCATTATATTGTTAACAAGCGTACAAAAAAATTTTGGTGAGAATTTTTCAGAAAAAAAAGTTATTCGTGATGGAATTCAGGTGTGATAGCCCCATTAGACATAGCCCCAATTTAAAAGTACGTTGAGATTTTTAATGTTTTGATGCTTTGAAAAGTAATTTTTAGTCAAAATTGAAAATTGAAGAATGAATTGAAGATATGCAAAATTTCTCGATTTTTTCGGTTTTTTCTAATAAGAATTTTAAATTCCAAAAGGCATTTTAAAACAATTCTACACAAAACTCCATATCAAAATAGAAAAAATTAAATTTTTTCAGTTCTGCGATTTTTATAGAGGCTTTTCTCAACATTTTCTTTCATGAAAACGTTTCCACTGTAATTACAAATAACCAAAAGAAAAATTGAGTCAAATCGGCCCAGCCGTTGTCAACTGATGTGTTACTATACTTTTTCAAATTATTTAAAAATTTAAAGATGTAGGTGTGGGCAGTTCCTCTGACCCCAAACAGATACCTAGGGTTGGAGGGGAGAGTCAAGATTACGTCGTATACTAACAGATAGTGGAACAGATATCTTCATGATTTTAGCAAATATTAGTATTTTAGATAAATGGAATAAATGGGCGCAAAATTGGGCGTGGTCACTTTTTCATTGCATAAAAACCTAAATCGGAGTAGGACGAACATTTAAAAAACGAACAACAATTGGTTTATATATAGATATATATAGATGTAGATATATACAAAAAAAATTAAGCAAATCGGTTCAGGCGTTATATATATATACTAGCTGAACCCGGTGCGCTTCGCTACCCCTTTTGATTTTATATGCATTCAAAATTTTATTTACGAATATATGTTGGTTAAAAAAAAAAACTAATTTAAAAATTAAAAAAAAAATATTGCACTACTTTAATGCGTAAATAACCAAACCCATTAGAAAAGCAGTAACATGACATACACAGACGAGGGGTTTGTCCTTCGGATTTATTTATTTCATAGCAAATACCAAGCGTGCAGTAAACTGCAATCTTTTGAAGTTTAGTGGCATTTCTATTGCAATTAGTGAATTCGAGATAGCAACATACTTGGCCGTAATAAGCGTATTTCAAATCAATTGTTGTGTTGTTTTTTAGTGTTAGCCTAAGGCGTTGTGGGTCAATGGTTCTTATTAAATCTGATCCGGTTTAAATATAATTTTAAAAAAATTACTTTTACACCAAATTCCGCCACACCTTTCATAGTTCATTGAATTTGGTGCGTCAAATATGTGAAAACGGCCGATAATATATATATGGGAGCTATATCCAAATCTTAACTAATTTGCAATTAATTTGTCACATTTATTATTGTAGCCAAATTCTGCCACACATTCTGAATTTCATCGATATCGGTCATATATATCATGTTTGGTGCATAACATGTATGAAATCGGCCGAAATATATATGTTAGCTATATCCAAACCTCAAAATATATATGGGAGCTATATCCAAATCTGAACCGATTTCAATTTAATTTGACAAATTCATTTTGGCTCCCAATTCCGTTACTTATTTTAAATTTCATTACAATTGGAAATACATATCGTGTTTGGTCCACCAAATACATGAAATCGGCCGAAAATGTATATGGGAGCTATATCCAAATCTGAACCGATTTCAATATAATTTGACAAATTTATTTTCGGATTAAATCCCGTCACACATTCCAAATTTCATGGGAATCGAACATTCATATTGTGTTTGAGGCATCAAATGAACGAAATCGGTCGAAAATATATATGGGAGCTATATCCAAATCTGAACCGATTACAATATAATTTTTCAAACTTATTTTTGTTCCAAATTCCGTTACGTATTCCAAATTTGGAGACTGTATCTTCAACCAATCAATAAATATGTGCATATAAAATCTAAATTTTTGGGAGGTACCTCCGATTCTGATGCTATATCTCCAGTTCCAAGTGGAAATTCAAAAATGTATATAGCCTATGTTACTTTCAGGCGATGTTGCTGTATATATGGAAATTTTAAGGAAAATCTGTTCAGCGGTTTTCGAGTCCACAAATTACAAACAAACAAACATTTTCCTCTTTTATATATATATTATATATATATATATTATATATATTATATATATATTATATATATATATATATATGTTATGTTGTATGTTTTTTTTTTTTCATTTTGACTTACAATTTTCAAATGTACATTTGTAGTTTTTTAATTCTTTTATGATCTTTACAATACTTTACCGTGTACGAACTTTTTTTTTTCAATTTGATTAATTTTATTTAATTGACTCGATTTTTTAACAACTGAAATTGCAGGCGGGCTATATTGTAGTATCGAATTATGCGGTGGCGAAACTGAATAGATAATTACTTTTTTAAAATCGCCAAAAATTGTAAAAATTCTAAAGCCGGAAAAAATAGTGAAATTTTTTTCAATGGAATCTAATTTCAAAATAATAGTACATTCTTTTGACAACCTCGTAAGGACTTTTAAACATTTGATTTTTCTTTTCTGTTATTTTTATATAATGTACGATTTGTTTCCAATTTGGGTTATCTAAAGGAGTTTCAAAACCCTATTCGAATACAACTTACAATTGGTCTAGACCACAATATCAATTGATTTGACTAAAAAATTGTATTTAGGCTATTCTGGAGTAGAGAACCATCTTACAGTTAATTGTCCACATAGGCATTTATTTAAGTATAGTCCCCAAATTATGTGCACCCCCAAGTCCTCGTTCCTAACCAATCTGTGATCAGACCATTTTGACCAGGGACATTTGCCCAATATTTACGCACTCCGTCGTCGTCATTTTACAGCTAAATTTTACAATAATCATCCAAAATGCTAGAATTTTTCCCTGCCCTTAACTCTCTTCTCAGACGTGTCGATTGGCTTCAATTGTGTGATCAGGAAATTTTTTCTGTTTTTAGTTCAATTGAACCCCTTGATATTTTGCGATCATCTCCAAAAGCAAGAGGCCTCTCATATCTCCAAATTTAGACTCATCTATATGATTTGCTTTGGCTATATTCGTCAATGAAATCAGCATAAAAATTACAGTCTGTATATAACCCCAACCTGTGTTGTATGGTGAAAAAAAATATTTGAAAAATAAAAAGATGTCACAAAATACTACAAAATCTATATTAACATCATTATTGGCATCTTTTACATTTTATATTTTTATGCCAAAAGCTAATTATGAATTGACAAAATTTGTCAAAATAGGTCCAGCCAATCTTGAGATATAAGCATTCTAGCTAACAACCCCTTCCTTTTTTATATATTTCGCTATATACAGAGTGAGATGAAAAAACTGCAACCTACTTCAGACTGCTACCATTTCTAAGTCACTCGTCCGGCAGCTGTTAAAATTATTCCAGTACAGTTCATTATATTGTTAACAAGCGTACAAAAAAATTTTGGTGAGAATTTTTCAGAAAAAAAAGTTATTCGTGATGGAATTCAGGTGTGATAGCGTGATTTCTTTATATTTGGCTGGAAAACCACAAGTGGCTGTCGTTAGAGCACTCCAGTATTTAACTGTGAATAAATCTTTTGTGTCTCGTACCATCGCTCGTTACCGTAATACTGGTAGCGTTGCCCGACGTCAAGGAACTGGACGGAAGAAAACAGCAACATCAGCAGAAATGGTTCGAAAGTAAAAAAGCGACTTGATCAAAAACCGCGTCGCAGTGGCCGAAAAATGGCACGTGCGCTTAACATATCGCAATATTCCATTGGGCAAACATTGAAAATTGAGCTCAGGGTAAAGCCATTGAAATTCTAAAAAGTGCAAGAACTTACAAAAATGCAAGAACAGAAAGAAAAAAACTTAAAAGTGCTAAAGAGTTGCCTAAAGTCGTGAACTGCCGAATTTGGTTCGGCTTTACTTGCCAAAGAGGTCAGCTGAAAATGTGCACCTTCGGTTGGCCACCAGAACTCAAGCGCCATCAAGGGCATGGTGATGGTGTGGGACGCGATAACAGCCGCTATCCGCTCGTATTAATCGACCGAGGCCGCAGTCCTTGGACATTCCAATAGGACTCAGCACCATCGCACTCAACACGCGCCACCGAAGAATGGTTACAAAATGAGGTTCCTCGCTTCTTTTCCAGCACACAATAGCCACGAAAATCTCCGGATACCAATCCGTTGGAGTATTTTGGAAAGCAATTTTGGCACTAAAAAATACCAAAGTGTCGATCACCTCAAGCGAGCGCTTCGCCGGTAATGGGCCAAAATACCGCAGTGCAACATTCGGGCAGCGTGTAACGGTTTCATTGGCCGATTGAAGGCCATAATTCGTGCCAAAGGTGACCAATTCTAAATTTATTCTAAAATTTGATGCTATTTCCGACATTTTTTGCTTTCATTCAATAAAATTAAAAAAAATATGTATACCCTCAGCCCTCTTGACCCTCTATGGTAGGTGGTTTTGAAGGAATGGTTCAATATTATCCATTTCGTATCGGACCTAAATAAATATGATATATATATATATATAGAGATATGAGAAGGGGTTGGTATATATATATAGTATCTTTACAACAAATCTTGTGTTAGCAAAATGTTGTAATGTGTGAAATCTGAAGAGAGTTGGATGCTTATGTCGCTTACTTTGAGCGTTATGTTTTTCAAAATCTTGAACCCTATGCGGAGTAGGTATCAAAAGAAATTTCTCCATCTATATAACAGACCTTGTGTTGATGGAAATAATGAGATTTACCATGTCTGGAATAGAATCGGATGTTGATTGCTTTCCTAATTTTGTTACCTGACCTAGAACTGACGCAAATATTAGGATTTGCAAAATTAAAGCAAAATTACATTATTGCTTTCCTTTCTGTGCAGCAAATATATTTTTTATTTGAAAATTGTGGAACTTTTGTGGGGGAGGTACCAGAAGGAGTGGACCGATATACTCCATCTTAACACCAGACCGTGGGCTAATAAAATTATTGGTTTGTGTGAAATTTGATGACAATCGGACCTTACATCTCATTTTATAAGAGTTGTAACTATTCAAAATTGTGACCATTTGTGGGGAAGGTACTTGATGGAGTGGGCCGATATTGTGCATTTTTACACCTGACCTAGCACTGGGGTTACCAGAAGGAGTGGACCGATATTACCCATCTCCGAACTCGACAAAAATATTACGATGTACCCAGTTTGGACCAAATCGGTTACTCCCTTCGAGAGTTATCGTGCGTACGTGCAATCACTAAATATTGCCCGATGACCATCAAAATTGGAAGGATTCTTCCTAGCCCTAAGCTCCAGCCCCATGATAACTTCCGCTTCGATCGGTCTATAATTGTGACCTGTAGAGAAATGTTCCAGTTTTTGGTCCATTTCTACCCCTAAATATTATGCGATCATCTCTAAAAGCAATAGGCTTCTATTCTGGCTCTAGCTCCACCTCCATTCTAAATTTAGTGAAGATCGGGCTGTAGAGTGATTAAAAATTAAGATGGACAGACGGACGGACATACATAGCTAGATCGACTCAGCTCGGCGAGATAGGAAAATCCATATATACGTTCCTATGTGGGAAACCAATATTTCGAGGTGTTACATAATGTTTGGCCCAATCAAACTAATAATGGGGGTATTATTAAACACATAGTGTTGTAGGGTATAAATACGAATATTAGAAAGTTATACGGGACTGAACATTTGTTAAATCGTCATTGAATTATACTGTGATGATAAATATGGACTTTATGGGGGGAAAATGAATTCCCATCTTATGGTAATGGGTGTAAGAGTAATTATCTTTGACTATGAAATAATTCTGCCCTCAATTATGAGGTGGACAAAACTAAATACCACGCAGCACGGTATTCAAAACGTTGGAAATACAAATTCCAAAGTGCAGCTCATTTGAATGGAAAATGTTGCTAAGCTCTTTACAATACCAAAAATTGTGCTGAGTTTTTACATGGGGCTATTATAGATATTCTTTATTATATAGGTTTTTAAAACTCAAATTAAAGCCTATGGCTGAAAATTAAATCAAGCTATTCAAAATATCTAATAATTTTTGCCATTAATATTTATTTCTATTTAGAAATTATTGCTAATGAAATTATGCAAGCATTCTTTAAATGCGTACAGAATACAGAAATTTTGATTGAACTTTCAAATTTAAATGTCAGGAATCATTCACATTTCGCATAGTTATCATCCAACGATCGAAAGGTGTGGAATAAGTGGTGTCAAGAAGGGGACAATTAAAAATAAAAATAAGTTAAAAAAAATAGAAATAAAATTCAAATAATTTCGAAATATCTATAAGACCCCACAAAAATATAAAATTATACAGTATTACTAAAATATCACTTAGTATAAGTTCCCGAAATCATTATTTAATATTGCTTTAATAGGCTTACACATACATATGTATAAAGAAATAAATATACTACCTTGTCTTCCAACTCTTTAAGCAAGACACCATTTGTAATTGAATATCCAACTCCATCATTGCGCATGCACATCACAGCTCTGGCCAAATACTCGATTCTTTGTTGCAGGGGTATTTCATCCCCAACAGTTGATGCAAGGTTATCTAAAATACGGGCAGCTTGAGCATGATGTCCATTCTTTTCGTAATACTTCCAAAGGAGGTCAATTAAATTTATATTATTAGGATTTCGAACAACATTTCGACGCAAAAATTCTCCTAATGACTGTTCTGCTAATGATAACAATTCAGATAGCATATCATGGACCAATAACCATTCATAAACACACACATGTAAAAGCGGATCTTTCACTTGCACTGCCATACCAACAATTTCCATAATTTGCGCATTTGAGTTTATATTTGACTTGGTGCAAGAAATATTCAAAATATCTTGGTTGGTGTTGTTGTTGCAAACTGATTGATAAACGTGATCGAGCATAAGCCTTACTTCTTTATAACAATTTAAACTAAAAACAAAAATGTAAATCAAACCGGTTACATATTATACGATTTTATGTCTTACCGAGCTGCATATGTTGCATAACCTTCCCTGTCATCATCGGGTTCTCCATTTAAGTAAAAATGTATTCCATATTCTTCGTGATCTATTTTTGATGCACATGTCGATGTTAGTTCTATAACGCCTTCATAAAAACCACAAAGCGTAAACTGAAATGTTAAAATATTTGTTACAAACCTGTAAATGAATTTAATAAATTTATTTTGCACATACCTGCTGGCATATATTTTGTAATGGCAAATTAGGTGCCGCGTCTTTGCACAGCTGCAATGCTGTTCGTAACTTTTCTTGTTTTTCTTCCAAAACAGTGCAATTTTTGGAATTCATTAAAATTTCTGTTGCTTTAAAAGAGACAGCGTCCTCATGACGGTATAGATTCGGGCAAACATCTCGTAATTTTGATGATATTGTACTAACTGACGCATTATCTTTCAAGTAACTGTTAATTAGTGCAACAATTAAGAAAGCACACAACTCTGAGCGTGATAATATCAAATCTCTGAAGGAACATGTAGTTAATGAAGACTGTTGATCCTTCATTAACTGAGAAGCTAATATGTGAAATTGATGCTCACACAAAATTTTCCATAAGGCTAATACTTCACATGCATGTTCTGAAAAGATATTGTGAATGAAATGAAGAAATATTTAATACCCTAGTGCAGTCATTCTTTCTTCTATAATAATGATCTCTACTCACTTATAAAATATATCAAGGCTGTAAGGGATCTTTTTTCCTCGGCTTGTGCCTGTTCAGTAGCATTCGCTTGAATATCGTTTGTTTGGGTACTTATGCGAGGTAACGCGCTGTAGCCTGCAGTCATGCTGTGTTGGTTGTGTAAAGGACGTATAGTAACTTTTGGAACAATGGAAGAAGTAAAAATAAATAAATAAACAAATATATGAATATATATATATACTACGATATCTTCTTACAGGATAGATCGTTAACGGAGTTATATTCCAAAAATTGTCTGACTGCATACAGATCTTCTAATATAACAGTGCAATCGACCTGACTTAATCTGCTATTGAGTTTGTCATCGACGCAACGTATTTTCCAAATCGGTCGCAAAAGACGGGCTATATAAATATACAAACTATCGTGTTTAGAAGAATATATAATCACATTCACGTCATTTAATGGGGAAATTCCAGGTCCAACGGAATAGGAAGGGTTGTAAACTGGAAAACAAATTATAAAGGGAAACTGAGAATAATGTTATAATGGAAATTACGGAGATCTTACTTGGACTTAAGGGGTATTGTGCTCCCGCAAAGGGTCTTTGAATAGCGCTATTTTCGATGAGTCGATTAACTCCATTTCCACCAACTGCGTTTGGCATGGGGGTAGATATGAACATTTGTGGCATTTGGTGGGATTCCTGAGCGCCGGATTTTCCCAAATAGGAACGATTACCCTGCGAATCCACGCCTCCTCGATTGATTATCGGTATTTGATTAGACAATGTCGGTTCTCCGCCATACAATAAAAAGGATTGGGCAGCCCACATAGCCAAATCAGTACCACGGTATTGTTCACAACAAGTCAAAAGTAAGGCAGTAATACATGCCTCTCTCTCTCCCTGAACCTATATTAATTGCTATGTTTAAAAATATGATTCTTAGCAAATAACAATTTTACTTACCTGGAAGAATGCCTTGACGGCCTCATGATGGGGTCCATGGCAAGCTATCAGTAATTGTTGTAGGATATCGATTGGTTTCAGTAATGCTATGATATGTGCACCTTGATTTGTTAATAGCACTACTTTATTTGGTTTTTGAGCTTTACGAAGAATGGATTTTAAAGTTGCGTTGCAACGATTAGGTATTTCAGCCAAGCTCCAAACAATTCCATCCAAAGGTATAACAGTTGTAGACTCCGTGAGGTGAGCTCGTTTTGGGAAGGGAGCGGAACTTACTGACCATAAAATATCTTGATCTTGCTGAGGAGTTGACACCAGAAGTAGTGTACCCTCATTGTAGAGAGCAGAATGAACTTGTTTAGGCTTATTTATTGTTGTGTTCGGAGTATAGCCAGGTGGAAGACGCACATGCAATAAGTACAAACCTTGCTGTTTTTGTTCGAATGGCATTGGGTTCACCGGTGAGCCTAACTTTGCTGTCGATTCTGTTGTGTTTCTAGTAGGGGAACAATTTTGTGCTGTAACTAGAGTGCCTTGATGATTTTGATTTGCATTTTGGTTGCTTATTGGCGTTGTAGCAAAAAATAATCGAACGCCACATTGGGTCACCGCTAATAAGTTAAGGTTGTAATCATCATCCACCGACAATGGACATATAGATTTTATTGGTTTTAAAACTGCTGGATCTATAGTTCTAAAAACAAAGTTCGTTCAGTGAAATAATTAAGTTTTGCAAAAATTAAATGCATGAAAGGCGCGTTTTGGTTTTTTATTATTTTGTTTGCATAAACACTTTTTATACCTTCTGTACTAGACAAGTATTATTTATGTATTCTTTAGTAATTTCTTTCTTATTTTTATATCTTTAGTTCATAAAAAAACTGAGACAAAAATGATTACTTTTTTATAAGTGTAGTTGATAATTGAGGCGAGCTGGATTTGGAGCTTTAAAGCCTGTTCACAGAACTTTTGTTTATACAGACAAGCAATTGCTACCCAGACAATCAAGTTTTTATTTCAGTTCATTTACTTTTTTCGTCTGGGAGTAAAAGCTCATTTTACCCATTGCCCTACTGTCAAAAATTGTTTGTTTCCAAAAAGAAAATTTGTTTATTTATTTATTTGTTTAAATTATTACGTCCGTTGGTTTTAGAGGTGGCGTGTCGGTGCCCGGACATAAACCAGGGGATTATAACCAAAAACAAACCGGGCATAATCCCCATAATTGCAATGGGGATTGAGACCGTGGGAATTATGTCCGGGTGCCGGTTTTGGATTTTCCATTTCAAATAAAAGTGTAAATGGGGTTGTCGGAAATATCAACCTAATCCGCCAAACGTTAGGTGATGCCACAAACCTCGAAATATTAGTTCTAGACCCACGATTTTACATATGTATATACCTATATCTCCGAGCTGGGTCGATTAAGCTATGTGTGTCCGTCTTTCACTTTTTTATTTGTAGTCACGCTACACGTCACAATTATGACGCAAACCTCACGAAATTAGGCGTTGAGTCAGGGTTAGCAATGCAATGGTCCAACAAGAGATTTTCCGATTGGGATCGACACAGCACAGCGGATGAAATGGACCATACCACGTTTTGGTATAGCCGCCATATTTTTTGACACATTTTCCACGGATTTGTCTAAAAATTGTTATTTGTAGGTCAAAATGTGTTCTAGCTCCGGTGGGGAAACATTGTATGTATAGGTCCACGTTTTTGTATAGATCCCATATAACGGTACCTCCCAATATTGGGTATTTTGATGATTTATACCACATTTTCCACGGATTTGTCTAAAAATTGGTATTTGTAGGTCATAATGGGTTCTAGATCCTGTTAGTATATATAGCGCACTTATAAATATAACCACCGATATTCGGTGTTTTGTTAATCCCAGTCACATTTTTCCACGAAATTGTTTCAAACTTGGTGTTTATATAAACTTGGTATAAAATTTTCTATAGAGGTTTCCATTTTTTCCACTTTATGGTTTAACAGCATTTTCCAAAGGTCTTGCTGGTATTTGTTGTTTGAAGTGGAACACGTTTGAATTCAGATACTTTCATATGAAAATGTTATCATTGTTGCAAAATGGTTAGGCTTATCCCTTTATTGTTGTTTTTATAAAAACAACGTTTGTTTATTAGTGGAGAACGATGGTAATGTTTACCAGGGGGTAAGGCAGGGAATACCTAGGTTTCGGAAAGAGCCACCAATACATATTTCTCCACTTGTTATGCTTTCGTTCAACCTGAACGAAGTAGCATAACCATGTAAGTTGGTTTTGTCTGTTACAACAAAAACCCCTTCGTCGATCGTGCCTTGTCTATATAATAGAACAGTGTTGGCTTGTTTGTTCGGAATACTGTAGTACTGTAGAATACTGTAGTATTGTTGTTTTTATAAAAACAACGTTTGTTTACTAGTGGAGAACGATGGTAATGTTTACCAGGGGGTAAGGCAGGGAATACCTAGGTTTCGGAAAGGGAATACCTAGGTTTCGGAAAGAGCCATCAATCTGGATAAAGCCTGTTGTAACAGACAAAACCAACTTACATGGTTATGCTACTTCGTTCAGGTTGAACGAAAGCATAACAAGTAGAGAAAGATATAAATGTTTATAGGTGCGGTTGTAAGATTTAGAAGACTTTCCAAAAGAATTTTAGTTAGTCGTCATAGAAGTTATTTTTAAAATAACTTCTGGGGAGAATATCCCAGACAAAAAGCAAGGAAACTGATGAGGATTGGTGGCTCTTTCCGAAACTTAGGTTTTCCCTGCCTTACCCCCTGGTAAACTTTACCATCGTTCTCCACTAATAAACAAACGTTGTTTTTATAAAAACAACAATAAAGGGATAAGCCTAACCATTTTGCAACAACAAAATACTACGGTATCCCGAACAAACAAGCCACACTACTCTTCTGAAAATGTTTTCTTTACCCAATGGTGGAAAGTATTAAGAGTTCAGCCGAACTTAAGGTTTTTTTACTTGTGTAAACTACTTTTTGTTAATGAGATTGTGGATTCAATATCAGATAAAAAAATATATTCATTTTATTTGTGTTTGCAGACAATGTCAATATGGTTTAGAACTAGAAAGATAAGTAAACTCCACTTTATTGTCTCTGTCAGTTCCAGATTATAGCAAAGGCATGTATTTATGTATTTAAAAATATAATTATGGAATAAATGAAGGTAAGTTTTTCATAACGGAACATACGTAAAATTTACAGAAAAAACTTTAAAAATTGGTATTAATCCGTAGATAATCAGCATTTTTGTCCTATTATTGTTAAAAAAATCACTAAAAAAATAATTAGTAAACTTTCTTAAGATGTAATAAGCCTGGCTCCAATTTTGTTTGCTTGAAAATACTGTTCAAATGTTATTTACCGTTATCCAAACGAGTAGTACAAATTCATCACTTTTTTAGCAAATTTAAAAATTGTGTAAAAGTACATATCGACATTATTTACTGATTGAGTTAAGAAAATGGAGTACCTAAAGGCCCCATCTGCAGAGGTTTGTGACAAAAAATATTATTTACCTTTTCCACGTTATATGAGCTATATGAAAACGTGGACCTTTGCAGACAACTGTTGGCTGCAGGAATTGGTATATTTAGCGAACATCACGGTTGAAAATGTGGCATAATAATATATTAACTATAAAAATCTAATTTTTAACCAAAAACATACAATTACAAAATATTAAAAAATTAAAATCTTAGTAAAATATTCCATATGTGCCATTTTAAATTAGAAATTAAAAGAAATATTAAACACATTTTATTAAAAATCGAATGTATTTTCATAGACGCCAATTTTCTTTAGAATTTTCAAATAGTTATTCATTGGGAATGTAATATTCACAGTAATCGCAGATAGCTGATTTCTTCCAAGATTTTCTCTTATATGCAATGAAAATTGTTTCGGCCCCCAAAAGTAATATGGTACACCAGCTATATGGTTTTAAACATCAAAAAATGGCGGGTAAAGTTTCCCGGAAGTATAATTTGGGTTGTCTTCCAATTTCCCGTCCGCAAAAGTTATGTAGTTGTTACTACCTTTTATCTTTTAAGTCAAATTGGTCTAATTATTAGGGAGAACTTGACATACAACTTCGTACACAAAAAGTAATTCAACTATACAGACAATTTTTAGCAAAGAGGTCCCCAGATATCAGTGTTAAGTTTCTGGTTTGAAGTATGTAAGGGATTAATAAACTTAATATACTATTTGTTGATTAATGTCAAACTCAAAGAATAAACTTTGTAATTTCTTGAATTCTACAGATACCAACAAAATTTGATAGAAAGATTAGGTTAGAATTGTGAAAAAAAGTTAATAGCTGAAAAACTCATTGGCTGATTTATACCGCTCTTTGAGTAAATGGGCGATATGTACATACAAGTTATTACAACTCGAATATGATGTTGGTTGATTCCGTCCTCTCAGAAAGTTTGTTGAGTCTTGGTCTTTTTGCTATAAATTATACGAACCCTACCCATTTCCAATACACTACTCGATTTCTTCATTGTTAATATTCCTTTAATTTTTTTTCTTCATTGTTAATATTCCTTTAAATGCGTGTTTGTATGACCAAATATCTGCCACTGGTTTCTCCAAACATTGCTGTGCCAAGAAAAATAATTTTAATTCAAATTTCGAAGTTTGTGCAGTAGTAATAGGTTATTTGTATTTTGAAAACTATTTTTGGAATTCCTTGCCATTCACCGTTGTTGGAGTTACGTACTAATTGCTGTTTTTCTGGAGTGCCACAACAAAATATTTTTGCTGCTTTGTTTGGCCTGGAAATGCGCATAGTTCTACATATTAAACTAGTAAAGAAAGTCCTAAAGTCGGGCGGGGCCGACTTTATGATACCCTGCACCACTTTGCTAATTTAGTAGAGCTCCACATAACAATTAAAAGTTTTTATGGAAGAATACAATCATACACGCTATGATTATAATTATAATTTAAAGTTCAAAGGACTAAATATACGGAAGCATTTGTATCTTTTAAATTCGGACTTGTATTGCCCATTTGGTGCAAAATTAATTTGAAATCAGATAAAGATATATATGGGAGCTATATCCAAATCTAAACCGATCTCGATAAAATTTGGCAAATATATTTCTAAGCTGTATTTGATATATTTCCCTGAATGTCGTTGTAACGGAGTGCATATTACGGTTGTGGGTAACAAATACAACAAATCGGATGAACAATATATCAATTTTGGCATACTAGTTTCTAGACTCAATTCGATCGTATGTGCCAAATTCCATCCCATTAGACGTTTGGTGCACAATAAAAGGTAAATCGGACGAAGTTATATATGGGAGATATATCCAAATCCGAACCGATCTCGATAAAATTTAGCAAAGGTATTTATGAGCTGCATTTGATATATTTCCCCAAAAATTGTTGTTACAGAGTGCATATTACGGCTGCGGAGTACAAAAATAACAAATCGGATGAACAATATACATGGGAGCTATAGCTATATCTGAACCGATTTCGATCAAATTTGGCATTCTTATTTTCAGGCCTAATTTGGTTGTATGTGCAAAATTTCATACTATTTGGGCTGATATAACACGTTTGGTGCACAATAAAAGGCAAATCGGACGAAGATATATATGGGAGCTATATCTAAATTTTTACCGATTATCTCCAATTTCAATAGGGTTCGTCCTTGGGCTAAAGAAATGGCTTGTGCAAAATTTCATCTCAATCGGATAATAAATGCGACCTGCATTTTGTTCACAAGAATACATGGACAGACGGACATGCATAAATCAACTCAGAAAGTGATTCTATGGAGATCTTCAAAAGTAACTATGGGTCTATTTCGCTTCCTTCTCCTAACCACTATGTGGTGTAGGGTACAAAAATGCCGTCTTAATTAATCTGCAATGTTTGCAATGAGCATATTGCAAAATCTAAATATAAAATGGGATGCACTGGTTGTGTGATTTTTTTCATTTGGATTGTGTGGGTGTGTCTGAAGCTGAGGCTAGAGTTAATAAGGCTTTTTCCAGCAATTAAAAAACTATCCGCTGTATTACTAAAAAAATCAACAAAGCGATAGAAATCATCACTATCGCTTTGATCATCATTTTATATCGCTTTCTCATCCCGGAAGGAGCATCCTTCGGGAAAAAATGAACCACGCCTGCGATAGTTTTAAGCATGACAAAATAGCGTTTACAGCGTTACTTCTAACAATAGTGGAAGTCGCTTCCTCAACATTTTTTGTAAGGGAAACAAATTTTTTTTATATAAAGCTTAAGCAGTTATTTTCTATTGCTATTGATACTTTTTCCAATGTACACTTGCATAGAACTTTTATTTATTAGCTAAAATACTCACACATTATTTTTTGTTTCGTTAGAAAAATGTGATGTCTGTCTTGGGAATCGATCCTGGGTGTTCAGAGAGCAAAGCTGGCATGCGTACCACTGCACCTCAGAAAGAACAAAGTCATATTTATGTTCAATTAGTAACTAACTGCAAACTATCGCTGTTTTGTCCGGTGGAAGTAACAAGAAAGTGGCTGCACACGCGACACCTTATCTTATATTCCTTGGCGCCACTACGTAGTAACTCCGTGGCGATAGAAAGTAGACAACAGTAGTTTTGTTATTGTAAATATACATACTATCGCATTTATTACGATTAAAAGCGTCGCAGAAGTGGCATCTTAAAAAGGGAGTGAGTGACTCACTTCCAAATGCTTGCTGGGTTATATACACTTGTAGTAACTATGTGCGTTCTGCTGGTGTGTCTGGGGTTGTTGATCGTGGCAATTTTATTAATTCGGCGCCGAATTTGTGCCTCTGTGGTTGAATATGTTGTTGTTTGCAGTTCTGATACTGTGCGCAGTTGGCAAGATGACTTGCTTTTAACTAGGAAGAAACAGATGGATATATACATGGACCAGTGTGTGCGTGAGTTTAAAGCCAAAGCTGATGCACTATTGAGTTGTATAGTGCTCAAATTTCTGAGGTGAAAAGCAATTTGAATATACTCAACAGATCAGTGGATGAATTGAAGTCAGCTGTCAGTGAGGTGAAGAGCATTGCTGCAAGTTTGGAGGTGAGATTATTGGGTAGAATTGGTGAGTTGGAATTGTATAATTCTATGCTCTAGCGCAGACTGAACCATTCAGATGTAATTATCAGAGGCCTGCTAATAATGTTAAGAACCTTAGAGCGCAAGTTGTAAATATTGCTAAGGTTTGTGGATTGCATCTGGGGCCTCGTGACTTGCATCATTGCTGTTACATCTCTGATCGTAGAGTTCTAGTAAAGTTTAACTCCATTCAGGACAGAGATGCTTTGATGCGGAATTTTGCCAAAAAAGGGGCGTATACTTTTGAAGGAAGTAATGGAGGATTGTCTTCTTGAATCCCGGATGTACATAAATGATCACCTGATTAAGTCAACTTCGAAGCTTGTTGTGGTTTGCTGAAGTAGAAACACATTAGTTGAAATGGTTCTCCCTGATGGAATGAAAACTATGTTCGAGCAGTGTGAGCTGTTTGAATTGGCTAATCGATCTCGGTGTGCAGTAAATGCTCCTGGTTTGCTGGTTGGTGATGGTAAAGTTGTATTATAGTTGTTTGTTTAGACATTAGTATGACATTAAGTATGCTAGTATTAGACATTAAGTATGCTGGTTTTTGTTGATCTCACTACTTTTTGATTTTTGTTTTCTTGAGGCAATATATAAAATTTGTTGCCTTTGTTTTCCCTTTATTATATATTTAACTTATTATATTTCTATTATATAGTATTTATTCTTATTTTATTGTTTTCCATTATTTTTCTAACTTCTATAACTATGATTATGTCCCTTGATGGGAATTTTGGACCTGTGATAAGAGATGCTCAATCTTTCATCCATGTCTCTTCTTGCTTCCTTGGTAAAATTACGTATGGCCACTTGAATTGTCAAAGTTTGTGACCGTCTAGATATAATCATAAAGTTGATGAGTTGAAATGTCTGCTTGTTGGTAGTGGTACTGATGTTTTTTCAGTGACTGAATCTTGGCTTAATCCGGGGTAAAACGTTCTGCGTAATGACCGTGTTGGCCGCATTGGTGGAGGTGTTCTGCTATATGTACGTGATAATTTGTCATATAAGATGGTTTATCGTTCGGATAATTATGGTGTGTGAGTCGTTGTCTGCTGAGTATTTCCTGGGCGGCACTACAATGCTCTTTACTTACCTCGTGGGGATGTTGACTCATTTCGTCTTATTCATGAGGGCATTTTTGACTCATATGCGAACATTGTTGTCGGTGGTGATTTTAACTATATGTTTAAAAAGTTGAGCTCTTTAGCAATGCGAAGACTGTGTAGATCTCTTGGGCTTTCTGTTGTGCACAATTCCATTCCGACTCACCTTGATGTTGCTCGTAGCACTACCTCATTAATTGACTTTTGCCTGGTCTCTGATGCCTTGGCTGTGAATTTTTCCTTGCCGGGGCAGTGCCCTGGTATTTCTCACCAAGCGTTGATTTTTGGAGGGGTTGAACTCCCGGTTCATGCCGAGGAAAAGGTTATTGAGTTCCTGGATTTTCGAGGGACTGACTGATTGGAAGATTATGTTTGCAATTTTGATTTTTGTTCTCTGTATCTTACGAGTTATGTTGACCAACAGTTGGCGTTGTTTGATTTATTGATATTAAGGATGCTATTGCTGAGTTCCTGGATGACCGTAAGTATTTCAGTAGTTCTCGGTTTGGGGTTCGGCGTGGTTCTTTAAGTCCTCACTGATCTCATTCGTGATGTGTTCAATGGTTCTGATGTCTGTTTGCTTGTTGGCCTTGATTTGTCTAAGGCCTTTGATTCGGTGGATCATTCGCTTCTGCTCTGTAAGCTGAGAGACAAATTTGGTTTCTCTCTTTCTATGTAGATTGATATCGTAGTATTTGAATGGAAGATCTCAGTTTGTTGTGCACAGTCTGATGTTTGTTCCGTAAGAATGGAATTAATTTTTTTGTAATTTAAATTGTGCGTTGAAGGCCTCATAAAGTCCATATTTTCATCATAGTATAATTCAGCGACGATTAAACAAATGTTCGGCCCCGTGCTACTTTCTAATATTCGCAATTTTTTCATGTTTCTATTACAATTTCTGACTGAATGAGTCCCACTTTGACATTTCGGAATACATTTCATATAGATGTACATACCAAACCTACGTTCCCACAACCAATACTATCTTGAGGGTTACAAATTCAATAGAATACAATTTTTTCAGACCACACATTAGTTGGGACTGAATGTGGACTTGGAGATACACTAATATGGGATTATACTTAAATAATTGCATATGTGGACGATTATCTGTAAGATGGTTATCTACCCCAGTAGCCTAAATACAATTTTTTTGGCCAAATCAATTGATGAATGGGGTCAAGACCAAGATGATTTTTGGCAAGGATAATTTCTTCTCAAATTACCAACATTTGCCGAAATTTGTATGAAAAATATGACTAATATCATGACCTGCAAAACCCATTTCAGGTATCTTGAAAGTTTAGGAAGAATTTCTGGAATGACATAAATCCTTTTCTTACTATATGTCCAATTCCCTCTACTATTTTTGCACCCTTTACATTCGGTATTTCACTGATACCGTTCCGAAATTGTAGGAATTGTCATAATTCGTTAAGCCGTTCTTGAGTTATGAGCGTAGTTACTAACATAATTTTCTTTTATATGGTGAAAATAATTCTTTATTTTGTTCCTCTTCTGAAATTATGTTATTCGTATAGATCCACTTATTTAATTCAAGAATCAAATGTATTGCCGTGAATAGGGACTTGGCATGTAACAGATGGAAACGGTTCAAGACCTCAAGTTCACGATATCGAGGTTGGAAAGTCAAATCAGAAACTGGCTACAAAGGAGATGTAAATTAAATTAACAGAGCTATTATAAACATAACCAGTTTGCAAATTTAACAGCAATCTTTTTATGCGGGGAATACAGAATCGAATGTATTGTTAGTTTATTCGTTAGCGACTTACTCCGACAATTAATGTTTGTTGATTGTATACAGAAATATAATTGAATGCATGAACAAATTCAATAAAGATCTCCTTCGCGTACACAATTGTGCTTATTATTACATGACAAACCTATGCCAGAGTAGACGGTCATTTTAATCGCAGCTGATCATTTTGTTTGTATTGTGCCTCTTGTGAATCCATCCTGAGTAAAAATTGCAGCAATTTTGGTGTCAGTGATAAGATAAATAGTTTAAATAAAAAGGAAGATATAAAGAATGAAGTTCGTTCTTGTGTTGTTGGAAAGTTTGGAAGCCTGTTGTAGCAATAAGCTAATTTTTAGATGGAAATTACAAGCCTTGATAATAAACAAATCAGCTATATTAATCGTAAAAAGTAAGTAGTTCAGACTTCTAAACTCTAACATAAAAGTTTCTAACATATTGGATGCTGTAGGTATTAACTTAAGCAATCTTTTTTTTTTTTTTAATATTGGACCAGTCATTAGCAACAGTACACATATTAACTCGGGTTTTGAATCATGCAGTGGAAAGCTTCACGTCACTCACTTAAACTGCCAAAGTACTATTTCTACAAAGTTCCTTCTACTATTTCTACAAAGTTCTTATGCCGATTTCGTGTAAACGTTCTTGATGTTTCTGAAACAAGGCTAACATGGCAAATTGGACGTATCTACTCGTATTGTTAAAGTACTTGGGCATGAATTTCCAAGGTATGGTTGTAGATACGAAAGGGGAGGTGGAGTTGGAATATACAGTATCGGACAAAACATTCGCAACTAGTATACAAATTTCATAAAACTCATAAATAATAAAACCTGTGGGGTAATGCTATTCAAATTTTATTTGCATTTATGTAATATTGTTAATGTCAGCGGATTTTTAAATAATCGGGCCAATTACGGTTGTCGTTTCTATAGTCGTCGACTTTATGTGCAAGTCGCCTCGACCGCCGCTTCGATTCAAAAATAGTATTACGGTAAGGGATGGGAGCGACATCGACAGTTTAAAATAAAAGTTGGCAACAATTAAAAAAAACGTTGGCAACATTCCCTTGTTATTGACAAAATAAGACAAAAATTTGTTTGTATTTTAAATTTCGGAAAAATAAAAAATATAGTGAAAAAATGGATATTATAAATGCATTACATATCTTAAGTTCAAGGGAGGATGAAGCGGAGAATGTATTAGTAGTGCAGCGGCGAGTGCTAAGGCAGCAAAGTAGTTGCATCAGTCTCGTCATCAGGATTGTCCACTGGCTCATTTTCATGATCTATAACGTCTGTTACAATTATGTTTTCCGTATTTTTTACTCCAAGTGCACGACCTGGTGGATTCAGTAATTTTTGAAACTGCATTACATTCGCGAAGGACTCCTCCCAAAGCGACAAAGTCATTTGCTTAAAAATACCACCTCCAGTGCTGCTAGCTTCACCCTTATTGTGCACAATTGTTTTTAGTTTTAAATTTAAAATCTTTCCAAACCTAGAAGAACTTTAGAAAACTAACTAATAAAAATATACAAAAATAATTTTAATTTCAACATACTTTTTGCCAGTCTCTAATCGGTGAACCGTTTACATTTAATCTTGTGGCAATGGATTCCAATCTGATTTCAAATTAGCTGGAAAATGACCTTTGGTAAACCCCCTTACCAAACATGGGTTTTTTCCAATTCGGAAAGCAACATTTCAAATTGTTTTGCTGTTGTTATTTTCGCGGTCAAATATCAAATACAAAAAAGTTACAATATCAATATCGACTAAAAAATACAACAATATCGCCACAATTTTATACGGCGATAGATTTTCTTCTTTTTTTATTATGAGGAAAGTCATAATTTGAAGAAGACAAAGCAACTTAAAGTAATTCATGGATCAAATTTTTTTCAATATTTCGTAGCGAAACCATTATTTTCTATAATAGCCTTACATCGGAGCTGCATGGACTCTATTAAATTGTTTATTGTATCATGTGGAATTCCATACCATGCATCTTGGACCCGACTGAAAAATTCATCCGTATTCTTACGTTATTGCGATCAATTTTCTGTTTCACAATTGACCAGAGGTTTTCAATTGGATTAATGTCCGGTGACTGTGGTGGCCTACTTTTTTCTTTAACCAATGCTGTGCTGAAACGTCCACCGTAATGACATTTACCATTCACCATATGGTAAGATAACGTTTTCCAGAATGTCTTTATTGACCCATCTATCCATACTAAAGGTCAGCACAAGACGAATTGTATGAATTACGTTTTTTTTTTGACACACTGACATTGTCAACTCAATCATGTGGTATATATTTGATAGGCAATGACAACCAACAACATCTCATTTTGATTCATGTGTGCCATTGTCTATGGTTCGATTGTGGCATGGCCGACTCGAATATTTGTATGGTGTTCGACGATGACATCGAACCATGTCGTCGTCATAATTGTGTGTGAGTGTATGTGTGTTACTACGACGGTCAGTATGTGTTTTTGTGTGCTGTAATTTTGAAGTAACAAACACGACACGGCATAAATATAAAATTGAGTGCCAAACCAATAATTAAAAATGATTCTTTAAAATGACCTAGTATAATGCCCTTTTAAAATTTTAGATGAGGACAGGTATAGACATCAACAAATGAATAAAAAAGTTAAAAAGCAGTAAGTTCGGCCGGGTCGAACTTTGAATACCTTCCACCATTTGGAACTAATTTGGAAATTTTCAAACAATAAAATCCTTAAAACATTCTGTTAAAATTTTAAAAATACGAAATACAGCCGTTATATGGGGGTCTATACGACGTGGGCCTACATAGACATTGTTTGTCATAAGCCATTACCATATTCGAATTCGAAACTTGAAATAAACGGTGAATAATGTAGCTAAAATCATCAAAATATCGTATATAGGGAGGTACCGTTATATCGGAGCTGTGCGAAGACCTGGACCTGCATAAACAATTTTCTGTCACAGGCTGTAGCATCCATAACGAACTTCAAATACCACATCTCAAACAATTTCGGTGGGTATTGTACCTAAAATCGTCAAAGTACCGAATATTGGGAGGTACCGTTATATGGGGGCTATACGAAGACGTGGACCTGCACAGACAATTTTCTCTCTTAGGGTGTAGTATCCATTTCGAACTTTAAATACCGAATTTGAAACAATTCCGGTGAATAATGTCGCTAAAATCATCAAAATACAGAAGAATAAATTTTTGGTCATAAAATTATAATAATGGTAATAAAATAATATTGTTTGCCTATTTTCTGACTGCATATAGTGTTCCTTTCAAATTAAAGTATGTGGACAGAGATATGACATTATTTGTATAGTGTTGTTTAATATTAAAGTAGCACTCATTTATACCTCAGTACCGCAGGCAAATGTATGAAATTTTAATCAAATAAGAGAAACAACCCCGTGTTTTTATTAGGAAAAAATGTCAGGGCATTATTGTTTTTTATTAAGGATTAACATTTTGGATTGCTTCGTCAATAACCACGAAATCTGAAAATATTGTGTGGACCAATTAGAAGTACTTGAACTATGTTAGTATTCGCCAAGAAATACTTTATTACAAAAAATGTATTTTTTCATATATCGGAAAACTGGTAGCGATTGCACTTTTCCATTCAACACCCCCTTTTATTGGTCATTGCATGTTATGACAATAAGTGTGAGTCTGACCGACATGACGAGACATCGAGCATTGCGTTGGATGTCACGTTCTGTTATGCGTTTGATCAAACCGGGCATAACATGACGAGCGTTTTCTCTCCATGGCATAAATAGAGACATATGTCGCGTTTGCAGCCCTTTAATCTATACTACCCTGTATTCGATCCGTTGGCAGAAAATTGCGGAACAGAAGCTAAACTGGTCTTTCTTATGGTGGAGTTAGATTACGAAATGTAATCTTTGCTCAGACTCTCTCTTTCATTTGCAATTAATGCTAAGTTAGGTTAGGTCATATTATCATAACTAGTTCATAAGAAATATTTTTAATAAATACATTTAGTGTCCTTCAGACGCTCATAAAAGTGTAGTGTGTTTGATTCATCCATGTTGTCATACCTTCCGTACGACAACGTATCATACTGGTTGACACATTTGTCCAAGTTGGCATACCTTCTGTATCCAACTAATAGTATGCTTTTACTCAAGTTACAATACCTTCAGTACGTTGCTTTACACACTCACTTTATTGAGGTGTGTTGTCCGAACTACTCCGAGATAGTAAGCATGCATTATGCTTACTAAGCGTTTCCCACGCTCACTTTATTTTTCATTAAGCTTAAGTTAATTTTTGTAAGATAATATTTGTCCAGTTCTAATTTGAAACCCAAGAGTTTTCATTTCATGGCGATAATGCCAAACAAAAAAAAAACTCTAGAATCTACAAAAGTGCTGCACCATGTATAATTTGATTTCGGATAATCTATATATATTAAACACTTAAACTATGGGCCGGCAATACGGACCGGGTCAGCTCGTAAATTATAAATAGAAAAGAGAAAGAAAAAGGCGTCGGGTTTGTTAAAAAAAGTCAAAGAAACACGTGACTGATACAGACAGAAACGGCTCTAGAAAACAACTAATGAAATTATATATCAACAACAATTATAATAATACAATTTTCAAGTAACAAAACAGTAAAAAATGGAGCCTAAAGCGTACTAATGGCAAAACATCAATACATTATCGCAAATCAATACAATTAATGTTTTTCCTTTTTATTCGACCTTTTTATATTTTAATGAAACAAGTGTTTTTTCGAGCTTGAGGTCTTTGTTGTTGTATTTATTTAATATTCCAATATTTCGAAATTCAATGAATTTCATCTTCAGGGAAATAGTCCTACAATAAAAAATAAACAAAGTACGACTTATTTACTATATCACAGTTTTTTCTAATACTAACAGGTATATTAACACAGAACAAAGATCGCTTACATGTGTATAAATACTAAATTGAATTTTTATAATTAACTTAAAGCTAGCGTAGCGTTTCTACTCCGTCAAGTTACATTATTGCACTGATTAGTATTTATTTATTGCACGATCTCTACCCCGTGTGAGATGCCTGTAGCAGTAGGCTGTGTTGTCAGTGTCTGTTTTGCTATTTATTCTTGTTGTTGTTGGGAGACTGTTTATGTGGAGCATCTCTAGTGTTAGTCTCTTGTTGTAATGATTCTCCGTTTGCAGTATTTTTACATCGTCAATGTTAGGGGTATGATTGTGTATTTTACAGTGTTTTTTGTATTATGTTGGTATTTCTTAATTTTATGTCCGACTTGTGTCCTGACATTCGAGTTTTTAATTTGTTTTTCGTCGTGCCGACGTATAATTTTTCACAGCCTTCCTCATTATTACCACCATATTCAATTTGGTAAATCACGTTATGTTTTTCCAATTTTGGTATTTTACTTTTCAATTTGCTAAATATTGATTTTGTTGTGTTGTTAGAACTTTTTGATTTACCAAATTGAATGTGGTGGTAATAATGAGGAAGGCTGTGGAAAATTATACGTCGGCACGACGAAAAACAAATTAAAAACTCGAATGTCAGGACACAAGTCGGACATAAAATTAAGAAATACCAACATAATACAAAAAACAGCACTGTCCGAACACTGTAAAATACACAATCATACCCCTAACATTGACGATGTGAAAATACTGCAAACGGAGAATCATTACAAGAAGAGACTAACACTAGAGATGCTCCACATAAACAGTCTCCCAACAACAACAAGAATAAACAGCAAAACAGACACTGACAACACAGCCTACTGCTACAGGCATCTCACACGGGGTAGAGATCGTGCAATAAATAAATACTAATCAGTGCAATAATGTAACTTGACGGAGTAGAAACGCTACGCTAGCTTTAAGGTAATTATAAAAATTCAATTTAGTATTTATACACATGTAAGCGATCTTTGTTCTGTGTTAATATACCTGTTAGTATTAGAAAAAACTGTGATATAGTAAATAAGTCGTACTTTGTTTATTTTTTATTGGAGGACTATTTCCCTGAAGATGAAATTCATTGAATTTCGAAATATTGGAATATTAAAATAAATACAACAACAAAGACCTCAAGCTCGCAAATCAATACATTTGGAATTCCGTCCTCGTAGTTCGGTAATCTCAAATGTACCCAACTTAATCCCAAATATTCCTGGCTACAGCTCAACGAAGTAGCGGAACTTTTAAACTTGGAGTTAGGGTCGGAACCGCATTAACAGAACAAATCCTTACAACAATATCAGCAGCTGCAGCAGTCATCTATTGTATCAGAGGTATCATTGTATCACATTGTAACGGAAAACTGATCCGATTATAGTTTTATACAGATACAATGCCCCCGGGACGATCGTAGCGAACAAGTATTGAAAAGGCAAAAAAAAACATTCTTCCTGATTTTGCAAAAAAAACGTTTAACTGACTTATGTACTGAATTCTCAGACATTGTTGCTGTGGAAACCGATAAAATCTCAACTAATAATTTTTATAAACAACAGTTCCGAGTAATGAATGATACCCCTGTTTATATAAAAAATTATAGAATTCCACATAGTCAAAAACAGGAAATCAAAGCTCAGGTTGAAAAAGTAATACAAGATGATATTATAGAGCCATCATTTTCAGTCACAACAGTCCGGTATTACTAGTCCCAAAGAAATCCCTTCCAGGTAACTCAGCAAAGAGATGGCGGATAGTTGTAGACTACAGAAAAATTAATAAAAGGTTAATTGCGGACAAATATCCCTTACCAAGAATCGAAGATAGTCTAGACCAACTAGGTCGAGCAAAATATTTTTCCTGTCTGTATCTAATGTCTGGATTTCATCAAATAGAATTAAAAGAGGAGTCTAGGGTTATAACTTCATTCTCCACGAATGAAGGATTATTTCGCTTTAAACGTCTCCCTTACGGAATCAAGGTAGCGCCGAACTCCTTCCAATGAATGATGTCAATAGCATTTTCTGGTCTTAAGCCTGAACAGGCATTCCTGAATATGGATGATCTCATCGTATTTGAATGCTCAGAAAAACATATGATTCAAAATTTGCGGGATGTCTTCACGACGTGCAGAAAATATAATCTGAAGCTGAATCCTGAAAAGTGAAATCTTTTTCAGACATGAAGTAAACTTTTTGGGTTGTAAATGCACTGACAAGGGAATTCTTCCCGATAAGCGCGGACGAAACTAAAAGGTTTGTTGCCTTTTGTAATCACTACAGAAGATTTATACCGAATTTTGCAGAATACTCTCTGCCATTAATAAAACTAACTTGGACAAGTAAAAAAGCTGTAAGTTCGACCAGGCCGAACTTTGAATACCCTCCTCCATTTGGTAAGAATTTAACAATTTTCAAAAAAAAAAAAAAATAAATAAATAAATAAAAGGATTTTAAAATTCTGTTAAAATCATGTAGCCGTATATTAGAGTCTATATGGCGACGTGGACCTGCATAGTCAACTTTTGTCACAAGGCAACTTATATCACAATATTCAAATGCGAAACTTGAAAAAAAATCTGTTTATAATGTAGCTAAAATCGTCAAAATCGTCAAATATAGGGAGGTACCATGGTGGTTATAAAACGTGGATCTGCACAGAAAATTTTTTGTCATAGGATGTTATATCGAACTTCACGAACTTCAAATGCTAAATTTGAAACAATTCCGATAAATAATGTCGCTAAAATCATCAAAATACCGAATATCGGGGTGTACCGTTATATGGGGGCTATACGAAGGCGTGGTCCTGCACAAACATTTTTCTGTGATAGGCTGTAGCATCCATTACGAACTTCAAATACTAAATTTGAAATAGTTCCGGTAAATAATACTGAATATTGGGGGGTACCGTTATATGGGGGCTATACGAAGACGTAGACCTACATGGATTATTTTCTGTCTTAGGATGTAGTATCCATTACGAACTTCAAATACCAAAATTGAAGCCATTCCGGTAAATAATGTGGCTAAAATGATCAAAATACCGAATATCGCGGGATACCGTTACATGGAGGCTATACGAAGACGTGGACCTACATTGCCCATTTTCTGTTTTATGCTGTAGTATCTATTAAAAACTTCAAATACCAAATTTGAAACAATTCCGGTAAATAATGTAGCTAAAATCATCAAAATACCGAATATCGGGAGGTACAGTTATATGGGAGCTATCCGAAGACGTAGACCAATATGGCCCATTTTCAATACCAAAAGTCCTGCAGACATAGTACACATTTGAGTAAAATTTTATCAACCTACTTCATTTCGTTCGGAAGCTAGAGTGATTTCCACAGACGGACAGACGGACGGACATTGATAAATCGACATAGAATTTTATGCTGATCAAGAATATATAAACTTTTTGGGGTCTAAAATGTATATTTCGGGTGTTACAAACGGAATGACTTAATATGCCCTCCAGACTATGGTGGAGGGTATAAAAATGCAAAGTTTATTTGGACTGAAGAGTGCCAAAAATACTTTGAGTATTTAAAGAATTCACTTTTAACCCCAAGAATACTTCAGTACCCCGATTTCAATAAACAATTTTGCATTACTTCCGATGCAAGTAAATATGCATGCGGTGCCGTTCTAAGCCAAGAGCATAAGGGTGTACAATTACCCGTGGCATATGCATCAAGATCCTTTACCAAAGGTGAAAGCAACAGATCTGTAATTGAACAAGAACTCGCAGTTGTACATTGGGCAATAAAATACTTCAGACTATACATATATGGTACAAAATTTTTGGTGAGTAGTGATTGACCTACTTGTTCTCTTGGAAGAATCCATCTTCAAAATTAACCCGGATGAGATTAGACTTAGAAGAATATGACTTTGAAATACAGTACATAAAAGGAAAGGACAACTGTGGAGCCGATGCCCTCTCCAGAATTGATTTTGACCATATTAAGAATATAAAGAAACTCTATATGGTAACAACGCGGTCTAAATCAAAGAAAGGCCAAACACAAAAAGAGAAAAATTAACAAGCGTGTCAGACATTCCTAGGGTCTACGAACCACTAAATGCAAAGGAGGTAAAGAAAAGTGTTCGCCTAAAGATTTCTCTCCCTCTGGTACAACTCCAAAGTGTACCCTTAATAATGGGAGAAAAACTTTAGAAAATGTAAAGATTGCTAATGGAAGTTTTGATCTAAGTCAATTCATTCCTAGGTTGGAGAAAATAACCGGTAATAAGGGAATATTCAAATTGCAACTCTCATTAAATGAGGATTTATTCTAATGGGAATTGCTCATTGTCATTGTCGGACAGAAAAAGTATAGAAGTACATAAAAACCGTTTAAAATTGTTCAATGCATTAAGCAATAACTTGAATGAAGAACAAAAATATTGAAAATACTATTTTTTAACTGCCACTTAAATATAACTCTACTAACTCTAATTTAGCATATACATACAATAAATTATAAAACTTACATAAAACATAGATAACTGGCCAGTACCTATGAAAATATAATAATATAATATATAATAATAATATAAATTTATTTTCATTTAACTTTTCAATTCAACTTAGTAAACTAATATCTATCAGGCCCTTCATTTATTACTTATATTTTTTAATTAGGAGCATACTCACATTATTAATACTACGTTGGCATTGGAGGCTTTAAAATTAGTTTACCAAACTCGAATATCTGTACAAAATTTCAAATTATTGAAATTGCACCCGGACAAAACTTTGAAAAACTTCGAAAATATTTGTATCCTTTTTGTTAAAGCTTTTTTGGTTCCAAGCCTTCTTTATGGTTGCGAACTCTTTGCCAACTTTGAGCACACGCAAGTTAAATGTCACTTTGAACAGCGTTATTCGTCACATATATGACTTGCATATGTCTCATAATATTTCAGAACATGTCGTAACGTCTTTTGAATTGTTTACGGTCGACATCCAATGCATCAATCATCCATAAAAAAACGGACTTTTCAATACTATAGTAGTCAAATTATACCAACTTATTAAACGCTTAAATAAAGTTTTAAGATATTCGTATTATATATTATTTCTTTTGTAATTAAAATATATTTATTTTTTCTTTTATGTTTCTTTTTATGTGGCCTTATTTAAGTCGTGTATTTCATATAACTTATAAATCTACACTGTAATAAGATATTTATCTAACTAACATATCTAACATATTTTCTTAGAAACCTGGGTAGAATCGACGATAGTTTTTTCCACACAACAAGATAAGTATCTTATAATCTATTGTAAATATTGCATATTTAATATAAGTAAACAAGAATTGACCTTGAGATAGATTAAATCTAATAATGTCAATAGCCTAAAATTTTGTGCTAATTAGACCTACAGAAACCCATAAAACTGCTTAATAAAAACCTACCTAAAGCTACTTAAAATAAATTTAACTAAATAAAAGCTACATCTATATATCGTTAGCTAAAATTCAAAAAGGCGTAATCAACAAAAACATAATTGCGTAGAAGAAGCAAAAAACTTTTTTAAATGTAAACTATAAACATGTCGAAGGAAGATTTTTCTATGTTAATAAAATTGCCTTTTTCGATCGCAGACGTTTAATATTTTGTCAAGACCTGTAGTTTAACGACATTCACAATATCATTCAAAAACTCAATTTTCAATTTCTTGTTTGTTCCGCCTTTTTCCATTTTAGCTAACGATATATGTAATCGAATAAAAATAAAAAAAACATGGAATTGACAATAAAACAAATAAAAACCAGTAAAGAAAGTCTTAAAGTCGGGCGGCGCCGACTTTATGATACCCTACACCACTTTGCTAATTAAGTAGAGCTCCACATAACAATTAAAAGTTTCTATGGGAGAATTCAATCATACACGCTATGATTATAATTATAATTTAAAGTTCAAAGGACTAAATTCGGAATTGTATTGTCCATTTGGTGCACAATTAATTTGAAATCGGATAAAGATATATATGGGAGTTATATCCAAATCTGAACCGATCTCGATAAACTTTGGCAACGATATTTCTGAGCTGTATTTGATATATTTCCCTGAATATCGTTGTTACAGAGTGCATATTACGGTTGTGGGTACCAAATATAACAAATCGGATGAATAATATATATGGAAGCTATAACTATATCTGAACCGATCTGAACCAAATTTGACATACTAGCTACTAGACTCAATTCGGTCGTAAGTGCCAAATTCCATCCCATTTGGACAAATATTAGACGTTTGGTGCACAATAAAAGGTAAATGGGACGATGTTATATATGGGAGCTATATCCAAATCTGAACCGATCTCGATAAAATTTAGCAAATGTATTTCTGAGCTGTATTTGATATATTTCCCCAAATATTGTTGTTGCATAGTGCATATTACGGTGGCGGTGGACAAAAATAACAAATCGGATGAACAATATATATGGGAGCTATAGCTATATCTGAACCGATTTCGATCAAATTTGGCATACATATAATATGGGTGTATGTGCAAAATTCCATACAATTCGGGCTGATATTACACGTTTGGTGCACAATAAAAGTCAAATCGGACGAAGATATATATGGGAGCTATATCCAAATTTTGACCGATTATCTCCAATTTCAATAGGGTTCGTCCTTAGGCCAAACAAAAGACCTTTGCAAAATTTCATCTGGATCGGGCAATAAATGCGACCTGTACTTTGTTTACAAAAATACATGGACAGACGGACGGACGGACAGACGGACGGACGGACGGACGGGAATTCTTCCCGATAAGCGCGGACGAAACTAAAAGGTTTGTTGCCTTTTGTAATCACTACAGAAGATTTATACCGAATTTTGCAGAATACTCTCTGCCATTAATAAAACTAACTTGGACAAGTAAAAAAGCTGTAAGTTCGACCAGGCCGAACTTTGAATACCCTCCTCCATTTGGTAAGAATTTAACAATTTTCAAAAAAAAAAAAAAAAATAAATAAATAAAAGGATTTTAAAATTCTGTTAAAATCATGTAGCCGTATATTAGAGTCTATATGGCGACGTGGACCTGCATAGTCAACTTTTGTCACAAGGCAACTTATATCACAATATTCAAATGCGAAACTTGAAAAAAATCTGTTTATAATGTAGCTAAAATCGTCAAAATCGTCAAATATAGGGAGGTACCATGGTGGTTATAAAACGTGGATCTGCACAGAAAATTTTTTGTCATAGGATGTTATATCGAACTTCACGAACTTCAAATGCTAAATTTGAAACAATTCCGATAAATAATGTCGCTAAAATCATCAAAATACCGAATATCGGGGTGTACCGTTATATGGGGGCTATACGAAGGCGTGGTCCTGCACAAACATTTTTCTGTGATAGGCTGTAGCATCCATTACGAACTTCAAATACTAAATTTGAAATAGTTCCGGTAAATAATACTGAATATTGGGGGGTACCGTTATATGGGGGCTATACGAAGACGTAGACCTACATGGATTATTTTCTGTCTTAGGATGTAGTATCCATTACGAACTTCAAATACCAAAATTGAAGCCATTCCGGTAAATAATGTGGCTAAAATGATCAAAATACCGAATATCGCGGGATACCGTTACATGGAGGCTATACGAAGACGTGGACCTACATTGCCCATTTTCTGTTTTATGCTGTAGTATCTATTAAAAACTTCAAATACCAAATTTGAAACAATTCCGGTAAATAATGTAGCTAAAATCATCAAAATACCGAATATCGGGAGGTACAGTTATATGGGAGCTATCCGAAGACGTAGACCAATATGGCCCATTTTCAATACCAAAAGTCCTGCAGACATAGTACACATTTGAGTAAAATTTTATCAACCTACTTCATTTCGTTCGGAAGCTAGAGTGATTTCCACAGACGGACAGACGGACGGACATTGATAAATCGACATAGAATTTTATGCTGATCAAGAATATATAAACTTTTTGGGGTCTAAAATGTATATTTCGGGTGTTACAAACGGAATGACTTAATATGCCCTCCAGACTATGGTGGAGGGTATAAAAATGCAAAGTTTATTTGGACTGAAGAGTGCCAAAAATACTTTGAGTATTTAAAGAATTCACTTTTAACCCCAAGAATACTTCAGTACCCCGATTTCAATAAACAATTTTGCATTACTTCCGATGCAAGTAAATATGCATGCGGTGCCGTTCTAAGCCAAGAGCATAAGGGTGTACAATTACCCGTGGCATATGCATCAAGATCCTTTACCAAAGGTGAAAGCAACAGATCTGTAATTGAACAAGAACTCGCAGTTGTACATTGGGCAATAAAATACTTCAGACTATACATATATGGTACAAAATTTTTGGTGAGTAGTGATTGACCTACTTGTTCTCTTGGAAGAATCCATCTTCAAAATTAACCCGGATGAGATTAGACTTAGAAGAATATGACTTTGAAATACAGTACATAAAAGGAAAGGACAACTGTGGAGCCGATGCCCTCTCCAGAATTGATTTTGACCATATTAAGAATATAAAGAAACTCTATATGGTAACAACGCGGTCTAAATCAAAGAAAGGCCAAACACAAAAAGAGAAAAATTAACAAGCGTGTCAGACATTCCTAGGGTCTACGAACCACTAAATGCAAAGGAGGTAAAGAAAAGTGTTCGCCTAAAGATTTCTCTCCCTCTGGTACAACTCCAAAGTGTACCCTTAATAATGGGAGAAAAACTTTAGAAAATGTAAAGATTGCTAATGGAAGTTTTGATCTAAGTCAATTCATTCCTAGGTTGGAGAAAATAACCGGTAATAAGGGAATATTCAAATTGCAACTCTCATTAAATGAGGATTTATTCTAATGGGAATTGCTCATTGTCATTGTCGGACAGAAAAAGTATAGAAGTACATAAAAACCGTTTAAAATTGTTCAATGCATTAAGCAATAACTTGAATGAAGAACAAAAATATTGAAAATACTATTTTTTAACTGCCACTTAAATATAACTCTACTAACTCTAATTTAGCATATACATACAATAAATTATAAAACTTACATAAAACATAGATAACTGGCCAGTACCTATGAAAATATAATAATATAATATATAATAATAATATAAATTTATTTTCATTTAACTTTTCAATTCAACTTAGTAAACTAATATCTATCAGGCCCTTCATTTATTACTTATATTTTTTAATTAGGAGCATACTCACATTATTAATACTACGTTGGCATTGGAGGCTTTAAAATTAGTTTACCAAACTCGAATATCTGTACAAAATTTCAAATTATTGAAATTGCACCCGGACAAAACTTTGAAAAACTTCGAAAATATTTGTATCCTTTTTGTTAAAGCTTTTTTGGTTCCAAGCCTTCTTTATGGTTGCGAACTCTTTGCCAACTTTGAGCACACGCAAGTTAAATGTCACTTTGAACAGCGTTATTCGTCACATATATGACTTGCATATGTCTCATAATATTTCAGAACATGTCGTAACGTCTTTTGAATTGTTTACGGTCGACATCCAATGCATCAATCATCCATAAAAAAACGGACTTTTCAATACTATAGTAGTCAAATTATACCAACTTATTAATCGCGATATTCGTATTATATATTATTTCTTTTGTAATTAAAATATATTTATTTTTTCTTTTATGTTTCTTTTTATGTGGCCTTATTTAAGTCGTGTATTTCATATAACTTATAAATCTACACTGTAATAAGATATTTATCTAACTAACATATCTAACATATTTTCTTAGAAACCTGGGTAGAATCGACGATAGTTTTTTCCACACAACAAGATAAGTATCTTATAATCTATTGTAAATATTGCATATTTAATATAAGTAAACAAGAATTGACCTTGAGATAGATTAAATCTAATAATGTCAATAGCCTAAAATTTTGTGCTAATTAGACCTACAGAAACCCATAAAACTGCTTAATAAAAACCTACCTAAAGCTACTTAAAATAAATTTAACTAAATAAAAGCTACATCTATATATCGTTAGCTAAAATTCAAAAAGGCGTAATCAACAAAAACATAATTGCGTAGAAGAAGCAAAAAACTTTTTTAAATGTAAACTATAAACATGTCGAAGGAAGATTTTTCTATGTTAATAAAATTGCCTTTTTCGATCGCAGACGTTTAATATTTTGTCAAGACCTGTAGTTTAACGACATTCACAATATCATTCAAAAACTCAATTTTCAATTTCTTGTTTGTTCCGCCTTTTTCCATTTTAGCTAACGATATATGTAATCGAATAAAAATAAAAAAAAACATGGAATTGACAATAAAACAAATAAAAACCAGTAAAGAAAGTCTTAAAGTCGGGCGGCGCCGACTTTATGATACCCTACACCACTTTGCTAATTAAGTAGAGCTCCACATAACAATTAAAAGTTTCTATGGGAGAATTCAATCATACACGCTATGATTATAATTATAATTTAAAGTTCAAAGGACTAAATTCGGAATTGTATTGTCCATTTGGTGCACAATTAATTTGAAATCGGATAAAGATATATATGGGAGTTATATCCAAATCTGAACCGATCTCGATAAACTTTGGCAACGATATTTCTGAGCTGTATTTGATATATTTCCCTGAATATCGTTGTTACAGAGTGCATATTACGGTTGTGGGTACCAAATATAACAAATCGGATGAATAATATATATGGAAGCTATAACTATATCTGAACCGATCTGAACCAAATTTGACATACTAGCTACTAGACTCAATTCGGTCGTAAGTGCCAAATTCCATCCCATTTGGACAAATATTAGACGTTTGGTGCACAATAAAAGGTAAATGGGACGATGTTATATATGGGAGCTATATCCAAATCTGAACCGATCTCGATAAAATTTAGCAAATGTATTTCTGAGCTGTATTTGATATATTTCCCCAAATATTGTTGTTGCATAGTGCATATTACGGTGGCGGTGGACAAAAATAACAAATCGGATGAACAATATATATGGGAGCTATAGCTATATCTGAACCGATTTCGATCAAATTTGGCATACATATAATATGGGTGTATGTGCAAAATTCCATACAATTCGGGCTGATATTACACGTTTGGTGCACAATAAAAGTCAAATCGGACGAAGATATATATGGGAGCTATATCCAAATTTTGACCGATTATCTCCAATTTCAATAGGGTTCGTCCTTGGGCCAAACAAATGATTTGTGCAAAATTTCATCTGGATCGGGCAATAAATTCGAACCGTACTTTGTTTACAAAAATACATGGACAGACGGACGGACGGACGGACATGCATAAATCGACTCAAAATGTGATTCTATGCAGATCATCAAAAGGAACTATGGGTCTATCTCGTTTCCTTTTGCCTGTTACAAACAAATGCACAAAGACATAATACCCTGACCACCTTGTGGTGTAGGGTATAAATACAAGGAAATTTCATTTTAAAAAATCTAAAAACAAAACTTGTGAGCTTATCAATTGTTTTCGGCACATGTATTGATAAAAAATGCTAGTTTCAAAACTGTTCGCATTTTCAAAATGCATTAAGCAAAATACATGGATGCTGCGCCCGACATTCACGACTATCTTTAAACTTTTTTTTAATAAAACAAAAAGGGCACGATTTTTTTGTTGATTATGAAAGATGTCATTCCATACTAAAACAAAAAATATTTTAGGACCTTCTCGATATTATTTTTTTGCAGACTACATATAATTTCTGATATGGATATACTTTGAATTAATTTTTAAAATACTTGTACAGCACTGTTTTTCAAAAGTTTTTATTCTTAAACGCTAATAAATACCTGTAGTCGATATTTCCTATTTAAAATTAGTACTTTTGATGAGAAGAGAAACAAAATCATTACACTTCAAAAAACCAAAGACTAGTTTTTTCCTCTTCTTGCGAAAAAGACAAACATTTATCAAATTTAGCACACATTTAGCACAATTTAGTTTTTACAAATAAGTGGACCGATATATCTCATCTTCAATACCAACTAAAGAGCTGCAAGTGTGACATATTTCTCTATTTATGCCATGGAAAGAAAACGCTCGTCATGTTGTGCCCTGTTTGATCAAACGCATAACAGCACGTGACATCCAACCAAATGCTCGATGTCTCGTCATGTCGGTCAGACTCAAACCCATCGTCATAACATGTAGTGACCAATAAAAGGGGATGTTGAATAGTGTGTCATACAAAAATGTTCTACCACAAAAATTACAACAATAATGAAACAATTGCCAACGAAAAAGACGACGAGACGATGCAGGCAAACCGCAATCGCTACCTGTTTTTCCGATATGTAAAAAATATATTTTTTGTAATAAAGTATTTCTTGGCGAAAAATAACACATTTCAGGTACTTTTAATTGGTCCACTCAAAATTTTCACATTTCGGTTATTGACGAAACAATCCCAAATGTCAATCCTTATTAAAATAACTGATAAATTTTCTTAATATCTCTGCCCTCAACTACGTCATAAAGAATATTTTTTAATTATTGATTTCGTACTCACTTTTATATGCATGCCGTGTTTGTTACTTCAAAATTGTAGCACACACAAAAACACATCCTCACCGTCGAAAGTAACTCACACACACTCTCTCAATTTAAGCACACGTACACAAATGACACACAATTTGACGATGACACGGTTCAATGTCACCGTCGACTCCCTCCATTTATGGAAAACACAATGCAAATATTCGAGTCAGCCATGCCACGATCGAACCTTAGACAATGGCACACATGAATCAAAATGGGGGATGTTGTTGGTTGTCATTGTCTATCAAATACATATCACATGATTGAATAGACAAAGTCAGTGTGTCAAAAAAATCATAATTCATACAATTCGTCTTGTGCAGGCCTTTAATACCAACCATCCTAGACACAACACAAGTTATTGTACCAAATTTTAAAGTTCTACGTCAAATAATGTGTGCTGTATTGTGATTTCACAGGCAGACAAACAGACGCACATCATTTAATCGAATTTTATGCTGATCATGAATATATATACTTTATATGGTCCACACCGAATATTTAGAGGTGTTACAAACGTGTTTTATATGGCATTCTTTAAAAGGTGAAGGGTATAACAAGTATTAAATATTTTTTATCAGAAAAAATACAAATGTTTTTTCAATGTGTTTTGGATAAAATTATACCCAAATCAGGGGCCAAATCACTGCAGTCGAAATCGAGTACTTCAGCATCGTAATATAGTTTACGCAGATCACCGCAGTCGTTACCCAATTGTTTTTTTCTCGAAATTGTACACGATGGGTAGTATGCTATCGAAAACAAGGTATGTAGTGATTTTTATGCGGAAAAAAGGCAAACAAAAAGAAACAAGTAGTTGGTGAAAGTGTCAGTTTTATTCTATTTTAAATAGAATCACTTACGCCACTTCAGGCAATGTTATGGGACTAAATTTGTCGCGAATATTTTTCCTTATTGATGCCACTTTGTACTCATGCTCTGAGTCCGAAAACGAGGAAAACGAAAAAACACTTGCATTCATAATATATTTGTACATATGTATTTAAACACACAGAACCAATATAAATTTCTCAGAAATAACTTATTTTGATCGCAAAACCCATGGTAGAAGAATATAGGTAGATGCATCAACGCTGGGAACATTGATATGTCAAAATTTGAAAAATGTTTTGTCAAAAATATGTAGATTTTTATGTTTTTTTATACGACGCGAATTTCAGACATGTCCACACAATTTATAGTAATGAGGCCCAAAATTTGTTTCAATTTCTTTTTTAGCGTCAACTATTAAATATATTTCATATGAAACGAATTAAAAACATATTGTTACTACACCATTTAATTTGAAAAAAGTTCAGTTGTAAAGGGTTTAATTTGGAAAAAGTTTCATTTAATTTCGAAAAGTTTCATTTAATTTGGAAATTATTTTTTATTATTACACTATGATAAGTGATAGGGCTTAAAAGTAGTAATTGATATGGAAATTACAATCAATCGTTAAAATCATTTGAGGCCCAGGCGATTTTCGATTACATATTTTCCTATGCATATGCATTCCTACATATATGTAGGATTCATTTAGTGTCCAACTTTGCATAAAACTTTAAAATGGTTAAAACTTGCGTACTTCAAGAAAAAATACGCCAATAAATAAAAATAAAAAACTATCGTAAAGAGCTGCGGATATGCCACCACACTCTACTTTTGAGAAAGAACGCAAAATATTCACGTATCGCATATACAAATCGCGTGTAAAGAATTGTATTGATGTTAAAAAAGTTCACATGATTTAATACGCGGATTTTACCAAACATGCGCTATTGCTGGTTTTCCTATGTTTGCACTACTTTGAACAACTTTATTAGATTGTTCCTGAAAAACAATAAAAGCTAAAATCACGCGGGGTTCAAAGAAAATTATACCATCTTTGCTAATATTACTCACAAAAATAAGTTTTTAAAAAACTGTACACACAAATTTTGGACTTTGCGCTACAATTACTAAGAAACTGTGCAGAGCACGATTAGCAAAGCATTCCGGCATCAAAATGTCAGCATATATTTTAGATGCATACAATAGATGTATTCAAAAGCCATACATTAGACCCAAACTCCCCAAAGGGTGTAGTTCTAATCCCTCTTTAAGCATAGATCTATAATTTGCGTGCTTCATTTCGAAACTGCTAATATTACAAGATTTAATAATAGTTTTTAATAAAAATATTTTCATAGCTCGCGAGTTTTAGAATTGTAAAACTCAATGATTTGCAATAAAAAAATCTATATTAAAAAAATCTATATTTTATTGCATCATGTAGAGAAGTTATTCTGAGTACTAGGATATGGATATATAATTTGAGAATGTAACGTATTTTGAGATTGTAAGAGGGAGTTGATCAGAAGAAGCTAACTTGACAACACGAGAAGATTTGATCTCCTAAAAATTTTTATAATAAACGTTTATGTGCCTCATTTAATTATTTAATCGGTCGTTGAATTTCATTTAGGTCTACGGATCTCTAGATAATCTTTAATAGATCACTTGACATTTTTCTCTGAAATGGGATACGGACAATATTGCTCTAAGAAGCGTCTACTAAGAAACTATGGAAAATTTGCACAAGTGCACGGTAAAGCAAATGCAAGCAAAACAAAAATTGGCGTTTATCATTATGGCAACAAAAAGAGATTGATTTGCACGGATTCGCAATAGGAAGATATGGTCACTGGATTACGTTCATTTATAGAGCAACGTGGACAATCAAATTTTGAGCCGAATAACGTATCATCCTCCTTGAACACGTTTACTACACCGGATGGTAATATGTCTCCGCAAGGCACACGGCAAACGTTGTGACAATATTACCGATATAATGCTAACGTCCAAACGAATGCTTCGGCTGGTTTACCAACGTTCACGTCGTTATTGTACGGACATGCTCAACTTCCACGAAATACAACGCAAAATGTAGTGACGACTGTGGTTGACCATTGACTTTTTGACCTCTGGTTTCATATACAAATTAAAACAAAATTATTTTATTTTTATCACGACGTTTCGTCGCTGTTTTGACGACTTCTTCTGGGGAATTCGTATATAATTTTTAAGACGAGTTTACATAGAACATATAATAAACTACACTACTTAAAAATCACTTTATTGCAACTCCATAGCACAAACTTATGTCACATCGACACAAACAACGACGCATGTAAATTTCGCAAAAGCAACACCGTCGACAGGAATGTTCATGCAGCAGAACAATGGTTATGTTCAATCAACGTAGTCATACAACGTATACGTATAACTGTAGTACTGGATGAACAGATAGATTGATGGTAAATCGAAGAAGCGAAGACTGGCAAAATCTTCGTTCCTAGCCGAGAAGATGTCTAATTTGGGCATATAGTTACACAAGTAGGTAGTAGTAGTAGAAATTTTGAAATACCAACGAATGTAACCAAAATGCGACGATCCCTTGACTTAACAAACTATTTCCGAAAAATTGTAAAAGACTATGCTGTCATAACGAAACCACTCACGATGTTGACACGAAAGAGTATACAGAGGAGTTGCAAACGGATTGACAAAGTTAATATAACCTCCATAGTATAATGGAGGGTATAAAAACAACGAAGGAACTACTACAATGAGTAATATTTGAAAATACTGCTATCGAAACAACATCCAAAACGTCAAGAATGGGTCAATCAATTTATCCTATCTTATTTATGAAAGATCACCGAAGGATTGGGACCTAGCCCGTCTCGATTTACAATGGTCAATAAATACAACGAACCATTCGACCACCGGTTTAAGTCTGAATGAATTACAAGCACACCGATTTGATTCAGAACCGACTATTAGCAGCGGTACAGAATGATATACAAAACAAAGAAATTTCCATTAACGAAAACCGTATTTTGGCAGCAGAAAATATCAAAAGTGAACATGAACCATGGAAAACGCGATTCGACAGCAAGCATTCACAACCGATGTCCCACGGCACGTCTAAGGAAGGATCGCACCAGAAGTGGATGTGGGGGGTTAGCGTTCCTGTTACACCATTCTGTTCACTACAGACCTATCATGCTTGAGCTAGTCTCTAGTGACCCATACATGGAATGTATGGGGGTAGCAGTCAAGTGTGTAACTGACGAGGTAGAGGTGCTTAAGGTGTATATCCCGCCGATTAATAGCTGCGAACAACGTTATTTGCCTGATATTAGCTCATTGTTTAATGCTGATATTAGCTCATTGTTTAATGCCCACCATGAATTGTGGCATTCCGTCCTAGGTAATGACCAGAGGGCATCAGCGCTGGCAGAGCAGATTGACTGCTCCACATTCTGCACGTTTGACGAGGATTCCTCCACCCGAATAAGAGGAGAGTGTCACAGTTCGCCAGACTTAACCATAGTGTGACCCCGTTTGATAAATAACGTGACTTGGCAACCCATCATTTCTCTTGGCTCAGACCATCTCCCGATAATCGTCTCCATAAGCAGGTCTGAACGCCGCACTTTCCTTAACCATGGGAAAGCTCACTGGCCAGAGTTCAGAGAATTCACCAACCGCCGCTTCAGAGAACTGCCCAACCCTTCTGATGTTCGGGTAGCAGAAAGGATTCCCCGAAACATCATCAAAGCTGCAGCCGCTCGCTATATACTGCTGGTCGAATACCCCAAAGGCATTTGATACGGTCAATCATGTCATACTGTTTGTGGATGTGCTGAGAACTACCCTGCGGACAAGTTTGAAACGTTGGATAATCAACTATATGTGTGGACGCCAGTCGTACGTGGAATTCCGGAACAAGAAGTCCAAAGCCCGTAGAGTGAAGCAGGGAGTTCCCCAAGGTGTGGTGATATCTCCGGAACTGTTTAACCTCGACCTTTCCAGAATTCCTCGCGCTCCAGACGGCATTGAGATCGTAACGTATGCGGATGATTGTACGATCATGGCGTCGGGACCAGTGGTCGATGACATATGTGAAAGGCTGAACCCCAATCTCGCGGAGCTTGCCGCATACTTCCACGCGAGGAATATGAAAATATCCCCCACGAAATCAACGGCTACACTCTTTACAACATGGTCTGCGTAGATGAGAACACAGCTGAATGTGCAGGTCGAGGGGAATCTTATACCGACGAACTACCCCAGATTCTAGGGGTCACATTCGACAGCATGTTCAAGTGGTTCGCGCAAGCCACAGCTATCTGCGACAAGATGAAAAGTAGGAACAAGGTCCTCAAGGCGCTAGCCGGCAGAACTTGGGGTGCGGACAAAGAAACCTTGTTGATCTCTTATAACGCGATAGGTCGGTCTGTGGTCAGCTATGCGGCTCCAGTGTGGTCTGCGAATACTAGTGTTACGCAGTGGAAGCATATCCAGACCTGCCAGAACGCTGCCCTGAGAACTGCGACAGGGTGCCTTCTCATGACACCAGTGGACCATCTACATGAGGAGGCGAAAGTCCTTCCCTTACGTCAGCATAATCATATGCTTTGGTTGCAGTACCTGCTTGGGTGTTACCGTAAGAGTCATCCCAACCATCATATGGTGGATAAATCTACCCCACCCAAGCGTGTCAGGAAAGACATACATGATATATAGAGGGAGGTCCAGTGTTCAGGATGGTGTATTTGGCACGAATTGATGAAAATGTGCGTAACGCCTGCCCGGCGTGCGATACAGGGCCGCACAATACGCTGCACCTCTTTAATTGTACAGCCAAACCTACCCAACTCACTCCAGAAGATCTCTGGCCACAGCCCATTAAAGAACGCAAACACATGCATGTATTACTGCAGAATGAATGAACCATCAGCGACAGGTGAATTCCGAAAGTTAAAACCCAAATAAAAGGGACCGTACATGATTGCACTGGAATCAACGTCACGAATAGGAAGTTCTGTTCCGTATTAAGTTCCGATAAGACGAAAAAATTCTGTGAATACTCTTCCGAATTGGATATCTCAAGCGAAGAGGAGTTAAAGTTAAAATAGTAGTAGTAGATACCTGTTTGCATTCATGTTGTGAAGTTATTTTAAATACTAGAATATGCAACCTTGTAATTTGAGAATGTAGCGTATTTTGAGATTGTAAGAGAGCAGAACAAAAGAAGCCAACCTGACAACACGAGTAGATTTGATCTCTGAATAATTTTTCTTAATGAAAGTTTATTTGTTAATTATCTAAATGGCCGCTGTTCTTCATTTGGGTCTATGGATCTCTGGATAATCTTCAAACGATCACTTGACACATATTTGTTAAAAACTAGGGTAGAGTAACTACCATTGTCATCTATTGTAAATATTTTATATTGAAAATAAAAATTAACCTTCAGTTCGAATAAATACAATAATTTCAATAGCCCAAATCGATGTACTAATTAAAACTACAATATCCCCTAAACTCGTTAATAAAAACCTATCTAAGTCTACTTAAAATAAATTTACTTTCATAAAACCCCAAGTCTATGTACATGTAATTACAAAAAAACTGGCAACATAAACGGTAACACTTCAAACAGACTATCACTAACAAATGCCTCCTAGATATGTAGAAAATATGGTAGATAATTAATAAATACAATAATGGATTTCCTCAACAAATTTAAAATCTGTGAAAAGACTAACTGTAACTTACTGCTCAAAAAATTACAAATTAGAAAAGTGCCGTTTCGACTTTATTCACACCAATTTCATGCATATTGATACATTCATGAAATCAGAATCTGTTTTATTAATCAGCAACTCAAACAGCTGACATTTTTTCCTTCTCCAGTTCTTACGACATATATGAGCATTTGATTCGCAGCTCGAAGTAAAATCTTCAATCATCAAGAATAAAGTCGCTTCTGGTTACTAAGTGTCCCTACCTAAAGCCCATTTCGACCATACCCTTGTACTATGACTAAGAGCATTATGATTTATGATACAAAATTATGCCATAGATATTTTAATACAATTTAATGATGAGAATTAATGTTATTATATTACATAAAGAGAAAGGCATATCGTTAGCTTAAATGCAAAAAGGCGGAACAAACAAGACATTTAAAATTGAGTTTTTGAAGTAATATTGTGAATGTCATCAAACTACAGGTATTGACAAAATTTTAAACGTCTGCGATCAAAAACGCACTTTTATTAACATAGAAAAATCTTAATTCGACATGTTTATAGTTTACATTTAAAAAAGTTTTTTTGCTACTCTTTCGCAATTATGTTTTTGTTAGTTACGTATTTTTGCATTTTGGCTAACGATATATAAGGTCGGCCAAAAAAGCAATAAACATTTTGACTGCTACAATATTGTATTTGAATTTTAAATCGCAATAATGTATTTTGACAACAAACTTATTAATCAAATGAGCTTATTGACAGACATTTTATAGGCCTCTATAAAGTTTTCGTTCTTTTAGTTTTTGCTCCTTTATTTAAAAACAAGTAAAAAAAAACATTAAGTTCGGCCGGGCCAAACTTTTAATACCCTCCACCTTAGGGTAAAATAAACATTAGAAGAAATGTGGCAAAAACCATTAAAATGCCGATTATGGGGAGGTACCGTAATATGGGGGCTACACCAAAACGTGGACCTATAATTACAATGTTTCGCCACACGAACTAGGACCCATTATGGCCCACAAATACCAATTTTTAGACAAATCAGTGAAAAAATGTGGCAAAAACCATCAAAATACCGAATATCGGGAGGTACCTTTATATGGGGGCTATATCAAATAATGGACCCACGCATGCAATGTTTCGCTACCGAAGCTGGAACCAATTATGACCAACAAATACCAAATTTCAGACAAATCCGTGAAAAAAATGTGGCAAAAATCATCAAATTACCGAATATCGGGAGGTCCCGTTATATGGGGGCTATACCAAAACGTGGACCTATAATTACAATGTTTCGCCACACGAACTAGGACCCATTATGACCCACAAATACCAATTTTTAGGCAAATCGGTGAAAAAATGTGACAAAAACCATCAAAATACCGAATATCGGGAGGTACCGTTATATGAGGGCTATACCAAATCATGGACCCATACATGCAATGTTTCGCCACCGGAGCTGGAACCCATTATGACCAACAAATACCGATTTTCAGACAAATCCGTGAAAAAATGTTGCAAAAATCATCAAATTACCGAATATCTGGAGGTACCGTTATATGGGGGCTATACCAAATTTTGGACCCATACATGCAATGTTTTGCCACACGCTCAGGGACCTGCTATGACCTACAAATACCAATTTTAAGACAAATCTGTGAAAAAACGTGGCATAAATCATCAAAATACCGAATATCGGGAGGTACCGTTATATGGGGACTATACCAGAACGTGGACCGATATATCTCATTTTCAATACCAACCATCCTAGACACAATGCAAATAGCTCTGCTAAATTTTGGAGCTCTACGTCAAATAATGTGGGCTGTATCGTGATTTCAACAGACGGACAGACAGACAGACGGACAGACAGACAGACAGACAGACAGACAGACGGACAGACAGACGGACATCGTTAAATCGACTTAGAATTTTATGCTGATTATGAATATATATACTTTATGGGGTCTAAGACGAATATTTAAGGATGTTACAAACGGAATGACAAAGTTAATATACCCTCCTTTCCAAGGTGGAGGGTATAATAAAGGGATCCGATAAACAAAAATAGTGCTAACTGTTAATTACAAGAACAACATGCAATAACTGTTAAATTAAAAAGTTATGAACGTTTAACGTGATCAGTTAGTGTGGATTAAACAATTCATTTAGGCTACTGATATAAAATAACGATAACCGTTGGTAGTTCAATTTGAAAAAGAAAAGGCTCCATATTTCAAAGAAAACTGTTGGACGGTGTATAGAGAAAAAACATTTAGCAGAGAGACCAAACGACATAGACAAAATCATGTTGCATTTGCAAAAACACACATAAATTGGCAAGAGATGCTGTACGGAAAAATGGCGACATTTGCTATTGCCACATACAAAAAAATAATTGGGTTGTTACGGTGGCAAACTAAGCTCTAGAATCCAAAATAGAGAATAACTTCCCCCATTATGGTTTGGGGATGGCAAAGTGGATCAACATTTGTGCTGATCACGAAATACTACCCTGCGTCAGAATTCTACTGATATGTCGTTTCAACAATGAAACGAAACCCACTACGGTATTTAGACACAACGTAGGGTCCTAACCACTAGACGATCACGTTGTGTCTAAATACCGTAGTGGGTTTCGTTTCATTGTTGAAACGACATATCAGTAGAATTCTGACGCAGGGTAGTATTTCGTGATCAGCACAAATGTTGATCCACTTTGCCATCCCCAAACCATAATGGGGGAAGTTATTCTCTATTTTGGATTCTAGAGCTTAGTTTGCCACCGTAACAACCCAATTATTTTTTTTTTTGTATGTGGCAATAGCAAATGTCGCCATTTTTCCGTACAGCATCTCTTGCCAATTTATGTGTGTTTTTGCAAATGCAACATGATTTTGTCTATGTCGTTTGGTCTCTCTGCTAAATGTTTTTTCTCTATACACCGTCCAACAGTTTTCTTTGAAATATGGAGCCTTTTCTTTTTTAGACAATCCCACGGCAGCGGGTTCTACGACCCGAAACAACAACACTCCAGTTTCGGCCAGCGGCTGCCAACCCAGTGTATACATGTTCGTGTTTGTTTATTTTTCTGTTTTGGGAGCAGCACATCCCGGAATGCTTGCTCCGGATTCTTTTGGTCCGTGCCGGGCTTGAGGAAAACCCCGGACCATGGTTCTGTACGGTTTGCCAAAACACCATCCACCATAGATCAGTCTCGGTGCGATGTAATGGATGCAGAGGATGGGTGCATTTCAGAAATTGTTCCGGTTTAACCCGGTTGCGAGACTATAGCGATAGGGACTATGTTGCTTCGTGCTGCACCAACACAGTCCCCAGTGAGTCCACGACCTCGTCGTCAACTTCCGAGTCGTCGTCGGAGTATGGAACTCCCCCGCAGTCACCAGAACAGCAACCACTACCGCAGCACTTAACGCCACATGTTGCTGTTCCAATTCCGGACAATGCATCGTTCTTGCAGTTCAATTGCAACGGACTCCGAGGTAAAATTGATGAGATAGTGGACTTTATGAATCGGAGGAACATTAAGATCGCAGCGGTGCAGGAAACCAAGCTCAATGAAAATTGTAGCTTACAACGTTGCAATGGTTACAACGTATTGAGGAAAGATCGCACCAGAAGTGGAGGTGGGGGATTAGCGTTCCTGATACACCATTCTGTTCAATACAGACCTATCTCGCTTGAGCTAGTCTCTAGTGACCCGTACATGGAGTGTATGGGGGTAGCAGTCAAGTGTGGTACTGCCGAGGTAGAGGTGCTTAATGTGTATATCCCGCCGGTTAATAGCTGTGAACCGCGTTACTTGCCTAATATAAGCCCACTTTTGGAAGGCAATAACCGCCTGGTACTAGGGGACTTCAATGCCCACCATGAGTTGTGGCATTCCGTCCTAGGTAATGACCAGAGGGGATCAGCGTTGGCAGAGCAGATTGACTGCTCCACATTTTGCACGGTAAACGAGGATGCCCCCACCCGAATAAGAGGAGAGTGTCACAGTTCGCCAGATTTAACCATCGTGTCACCCGGTCTGATAAATGACGTGACTTGGCAACCCGTCATTTCTCTTGGCTCAGACCATCTCCCGATAATCGTCTCCATCAGCAGATCGCCCGATTTCATAACCTCTGAACGCCGCACTTTCCTTAACCATGGGAAAGCCCACTGGCCCGAGTTCAGAGAGTTCACCAACCTTCGCTTCAGAGAACTGCCCAATCCTTCCGATGTTCGGGTAGCTGAAAGGATTTTCCGGGACATCATCAAAGCTGCAGCCGCTCGCTACATACCTGCTGGTCGAATACCCGAAGTAAGACCAAATTTCCCAGCAGAGGCAGCGGGATTAGCGAATGAGCGTGATGAGCTCCGACGTACCAACCCTACTGATCCCAGAGTCAGTGAACTGACAGTGGAAGTCAACCGGTTGGTACAGGAGCATAAGCGGAAAAAGTGGCTAGACCATCTGAAGTGTTGCAACATTGGAACCGATTTGAGTAAACTGTGGGTAACGGTAAAGTCACTCTCGAACCCTGGAAAAAAGGATGATAGGACAGCAGTCACATTTAACGACGTAACTGTGACTGATCCGAAGAGGTGCGCTGGCTGTTTTAACCGCCAATTTGTCGAGCACCCCGAGAGTGATAGGGCGAGGCGAAGAGTACTACGTCGTATAAGAGCTCTTCCCGCCGAGGATGTGCCTCCACAGTTTACGATGGGTGATGTTGCGAATGTCATCCGAAACGCTAAGTCATCTAAAGCGTTGGGCCCGGACGGAATATCAATGGTAATGTTGAAGCAACTGGATACGCCGGGAGTTGAGTATTTAACCAAAGTCCTTAACTTGTCGTTAGCCACCCACATACTTCCCGAAGCCTGGAAAATGGGCAGGGTGGTCCCGCTACTGAAGCCTGGCAAGGATGCCAGCAAAGGCGAATCATACAGGCCAATTTCGCTTTTGTCGCCAGTAGCAAAGACTCTCGAGGCCTTACTCCTCCCCAGCATTAGAGGAAGCTATTCAGTTGCTAACCATCAACACGGTTTCCGTCCACTACACAGCACTACAACAGCATTGCACGCCATATCCACACATATCAGTCGAGGACTCAACCAGAACAGGCCGTGCCACAGAACAGTAGTGGTGGCTCTTGACCTATCAAAGGCCTTTGATACGGTCAACCATGCCACGCTGTTCGAGGACGTTGAGAACACTACCCTCCGGCCAAGTTTGAAACGTTGGATAGTCAACTATATGTGTGGACGCCAGTCGTACGTGGAATTCCGGAATAAGAAGTCCAAGCCTCGTAGAGTGAAACAGGGAGTTCCCCAAGGTGGGGTGATATCTCCGGAACTGTTTAACCTCTACCTTTCCGGAATTCCGCGCCCTCCAGACGGCATCGAGATCGTAACTTATGCGGATGATTGTACGATCATGGCGTCGGGTCCTGTAGTTGATGACATATGTGTCAGGGTGAATAACTATCTCGCGGAGCTTGCCGCCTTCTTCCACGCGAGGAATATGAAAATATCCGCCACTAAATCGACGGCCACACTATTTACCACATGGACGGCGGAGATGAGAACACAGCTGAATGTGCAGGTCGAGGGGCATATAATTCCGACCACCAACTACCCCAAAATCCTTGGGGTCACATTCGATAGCATGTTCAAGTCTTCCGCGCAAGCCACAGCTATTTGCGATAAAATGAAAAGTAGGAACAAGGTCCTCAAGGCGCTAGCCGGCAGCACTTGGGGTGCGGATAAGGAAACCTTGTTGACCTCTTATAAAGCGATAGGTCGGTCTGTGGTTAGCTATGCGGCTCCAGTGTGGTCGGCGAATACAAGTGCAACGCAGTGGAAATGTATTCAGACCTGCCAGAATGCCGCCCTGAGAACTGCAACAGGGTGCCTCCTCATGACACCTGTGGACCACTTACATGAGGAGACGAAGGTTCTTCCCTTACGTCAGCATAATCATATGCTTTCGTTGCAGTACCTGCTTGGGTGTTATCGCGGGAGTCACCCTAACCACCATATGGTGGATAGAACTCCTCCACCCAGGCGTGTCAGGAAGGACCTGCACGATCTAGAGAGAGAGGTCCAGCGATATAAGAGAGAGCCTCTAGATCATGAAGCCTATCAAGCGGGTCTGAATAGCATTCATACTGATGCAGTCACAGATGTAGTTAATAATTACAGTATGAATGCCATACTCGGAGTCCACCCCCCATCCATTGCAGCTGAAGAACGTCGGCTGCCTAGGCAAACCAGAGTAGTTTTGGCCCAACTACGTTCAGGATGGTGCAGCCGCCTCAATTCGTATTGGGCACGAATTGATGAGGATGTGCGGAACGCCTGCCCAGCGTGCGATACAGGCCCGCACGACACGCTGCACTTGTTTAATTGTCCTGCCAAACCTACCCAACTCCGTCCAGAGGATCTATGGCTACAGCCCATAAAGGTAGCAGAATTCCTAAACCTGGACATTGAGGAAGAACCAGATTAGTCGGAAAAAACAACAGAACGTGTAAAACTGCTACAACAACAACAACAACGGTATTTAGAAAAGTGGTCAACGGTGGACAACGGAGTTTATCCCATAAAAAATTTATCGAAAGTTGTATAAGACAAAATTTGACCAGATCAAGTAAAGAAGCACCTAAATTGGGCGTGGCCGAACTATTAATACCTTCCACCATTTGGAAGGAACTTGAAGAACTTTAAAATAAATTTCGTCGAAAAATACCGTTCTACGGAGACAAAGAAGCCACACAGTTTTGGAAAATAAAACAAAACAAGTAAAAAAGCTCCACCAAGACGTAAAGAAAGTCCCTAAGGCTATTAGGTGGCGATATGAAAACGTCGCCCAAAGTAGACAATTCTATGCCACTTAGGTTGTTATCTATTGCAAACATCAAAAACCAAATTTGAATCACTTTCATCAAGAAATGTGGACAAAATACTGAATAACTAAAGAACTGTTAAACGGGGACTACGGGGAATTAGGTTATAATCTTAAGAATACCGAATATCGGGAGGTAGAGTTATATGGGGGCTATAGGAAAAGTAAGGCCCACATGACCATAATGGCCACAGGAATTAATACCATTACTTGAAATACCGGATTTTAAACAATTGCTTTGGAAAATGTTGCAATACATTTACGAACTTCGAATGACCACTGACAAAATACACATGTGAAAAATTTTAGCCTTTTAGAGTGATAACAATGTAAATACCGACAGACATTACTTAGATAACAACGTATGTACTTTGTAAGGACTAACGTATTTTTACGAGAAGTTACAAACGGAATGACAAAGTATAATATTGTCACAGCTCAAATTTTTAAATCTTCTTTTTTTTCTGTTCTCTATAATGACAACCAAACAATGCGAATTTTTTTATTTAAGTTAGAAAAATAGGCATTAATAAAGCTAAATATAACATAGTTTCCAGTATTAAATCTGAAAATAATTTTGCAAATATTCCACCTATATACCATACAATGGAGGGCATATTAACATTGTCGTCCCGATTGCAATTCCTCATATTAATCTAATCAAAGTATATCTAAGTCTTGGTCGGCGTAAAATTCTATGCGTTGTTCGTCGGCCTGTCTCTCTGTTGTAGTTTTTTTTTTCAACGGACTCGACGTAAGTCGAATTTTGATAGTTAAAAAAACGACGCAATTCGGACCCTAGTGTACGTTAATCACGCTATTTACGCTAACTTTACAACAGTTTCCAATCACTGTAGCATATAATGATCTGCGTATGTCGACGTTTTCATATAGCCCTCTTATATCGGTACCTCGCGATATTCGGCGTTCTTATGACTTTGCAGGAGGATATTGACAGCATGGGTGCCGCCGCCCTCTGTGGACCCGTCACGCGTGCTGACAATATTGGGGAAACAAAATCCCAATCCCTGTAAGGACAGTTGGCGCTTAGTTGGCTCAAGTACGGAGGGAGGAGGCCTGGTCATAAAGGTATCTGTTGATACTGCTGGCCAGGAATACCTTCAGGCGCGTGGAGGGAAACTGCACTTCGACACAGGATGGATTCGGTTCCGTCTAACGCCGCTGCCGCAGTAGGAAGAACGAAGCCACAGCTGCTTAACATCGTGCAGATCAATCTGCATCACTGTAAGGCAGCTGGGGCTGAGCTTCTCCTATCCCTCTCCAAGCTTGAAGTTGACATAGCCCTGGTCCAGGAACCTTACATCTTTAAGAATAAGGTAATTGGGCTAGGGAGTGAGCGGTACATCACCTATGCCACCTCCAACGGGGAAAAGGTTAGAACGTGTATCGTTGCTAGAAAAAACTTGAACTTAATCTTCCTCAATAATTTCAGCGGAGGAGACGCCACGGGGGTCAGACTGGAGACTCGGACGGGCAAAATCATCTTCCTCGTCTCCCTGTACCTACCCTTCAAATACCGCGACCCGCCAGGCCAAGTGGTAGAGGAGCTGGTCACAGAATTGGGTGGAAAAGGCGGTCTCATCGTTGGATGTGATGCCAACGCTCACCACTCTCAATGGGGCAGCAGCAACACTAATGCCAGAGGTGAGTCCATTTTTGATTTTATTTTAACACATAATCTCAAAATTTGTAACCGGGGAAAGGAGGCAACTTTTTGTAACAAGGATAGAGAGGAGGTCATAGATCTCACTCTCACTAACATGGATGAATCGTCCATACTGAACTGGAAAGTTTCGACTGAGTGCTCCTTCTCGGATCACCGGAAAATAACATTCCAAATTTCGGTAGAGGGATTGCAACAAAAACCGCATAGGATCCAAAATCCATTGGAAGCATAAAGCGGGCTGACGGTAGCTCGACTGACTCAGGTCTAGAGACTCTCAATCTAATAGCCAATACTCACTTTCCGAACTGCTCTGATGCGGTATATGACCGATTGGTAGATCGCCCTAGTCAGCATCGTGGGACGGAAGACGTAAGTCTGGCTGATAGAATTGTAAACGCTCCCAAGATCTTGTGGGCCATAAACTCATTCAAACCTTTCAAGTCACCGGGTCCAGATGGCATTTTTCCCACTATGCTACCGCATGCGTCGACGGTGATAATACCATTCCTGGAAGTGATTTTTAAGGCTTGTTTGCGTCTTTCTCACATTCCATTATTGTGGAGGGAAGTAACAGTCACTTACATTCCCAAAGCTAGGAAGCCAAGCCATGGACTTCCAAAGGACTACAGGCCTATCAATCTCTCGTCCTTTCTATTGAAAACGTTAGAGAGACTAATAGACATAGAGACCAGATCTCTAATACCCTTGACATCGCTAAGCACTGCTCAGCATGCCTATATGAAAGGCAAATCCCTTGAATCAGCGCAACACGACGTTGTGGGTTATATAGAGAAGAACCTGAACAGCTCATGCTTCACGTTGGCGGTCTTCCTCGATATCGAGGGGGCATTCAACAATGTTACAATTGAGGCAATTCATAGTTCTCTCGAAAGACTTAGTGTGCCACCACTTCTCATTGATTTGATTGATGTTATGTTTAGCAGCAGAATCATCAACTCAAGCATCGGGGAGTGTTCTGTTAGGAAAACGGTCACTAGGGGTACTCCACAAGGAGGCGTTTTGTCACCACTGCTTTGGCTTCTGGTGATAAACAGCATTTTACTCGATCTGGAACCCGGCGGAACAAAAGTCGTGGCTTACGCCGACGATGTGGTCCTGCTGATTGCTGGGAAATTTCCGCAAAATGTTTCGAATCTTATGCAGGGAGCTCTAGTTAAACTATCCAGATGGGCGCGCTGCAATGGTTTAGGCGTGAACCCATCCAAAACTGAGCTCGTACTCTTTACAAGGAGGCGAAAAATACCTGTCTTCTCTCTGCCAATGCTGGACGGTGTAATTCTAAGCCTTTCTTCGGAAGCAAAATATCTCGGTACTATCCTAGACCAGAAACTAAGCTGGAAGAGGAATATCGAGGAGCGAGCGAAGAAGGGCTTAAATGCACATTACTCCTGCAAAAACTCCATAGGAAGGAGTTGGGGGCTTAAACCCCATATTATCCGATGGATATATGAGTCAGTCGTCCGACCAATCCTAACCTATGGGAGACTTGTTTGGTGGCATTCCTTAAGGAAAACCACCCTCAGCAAGAATATTGATAAAGTTCAAAGAGTTGCATCGCTAGTAATCACAGGAGCACGCCACAATCCGCTCTAGATACCCTACTTAATTTAAAGCCGCTAGGCTTATTTGTAGAGGAACTAGCTGCTAGGTGTGCCCTGCGACTCAATGAACTGGGACAATGGCGGAGTCAATCCATCGGACACTCTGTCATTCTTAAGTATGTGGAGAACGTAAGTAATAAGGCTATAGCTAGTGACTATATACTCCCTAGGCACAGCTTTGAATTACTCGACATCCGCATACCAAACAGGGATATCTGGTCCCGTGGCACTCCACCTTTTAACGGTATAGCTGTCTATACTGATGGTTCAAAGATGGAAAGTCGAACGGGGGCTGGAGTCTACTGTAAAAGTTTATGTATCCAAAGATCTTTCAGGCTAAACAGCGATTGTAGCGTTTTTCAGGCAGAGATTTTTGCTGTCAGAATGGCCATAGAGCTGTTGGAAAACAGAATCAATGAACGGGATGGACCGGTGACTATATATGTCGATAGTCAAGCAACCCTAAAAGCTCTAAATTCTTTTATAATCAAATCTATGGCTGTTCTGGAGTGCAAGATTGCCCTGGAAAAGGTAAAGTCGTTTGTCAAGCTCTGTTGGGTTCCTGGACACTGCAACATATCTGGCAATGAATCTGCCGATGAATTGGCCAGACGCGGATCTGAGTCAGTAGATCAAGAGATTAAGACCTCAGTGAAGCCACCTTTATGCCACTTCTTTCAAGTACTTCATAATCACTATCTTGGAAGATTTCAACAGAACTGGCTGTCTGGAAGGGGATGTAACATCTCCAAAAAGAATTGGCCAGTGAACTCAGAAAGGAGATCACGGTCACTCACATCCATGACGAAGTTGGACTTGAAGCCGTTGGACAGGCCATTGCAACATAAAGGTCATGACTTCAAAATGGGGGGTGACGACACTGAATACTGCAGGCTTTGACAAGATGAGGAAGAAACAGAAACGGTGGAACACTTACTCTGTCACTGTCCTACCCTGATCGGAGTAAGACATAGTCTTCTAGGTAAGCAAATTCTGCCCGATTTGTCATGCCTCTCCGAAATCGAGCCAATAGTTATTCTTCAGTTAGCCAGAAGACTAAAATGGCTAAGGGCGACACGCTGACTAAACCGTGGAGCAAACCAACTAACTCTTATATTTCCTATCTATATTCTACTCTAACCTCCCAACTCATTTCACTTTCATTTTTTCCAAATTAGGATGATCACAATGGGCCAATAGGTCTCCGAGTGGAGTGGTTGTTTTTACACAGCCACACATCCTTTAACCTAACCTAACCTATGACTTTGATAACATTATTCAAAGGATTTGTTTGGAATTGTACAATTTGGCTCATTATTTTTTTTCGGTATTTTGAAAGGTTTTTATTTTAAAATTTGAGAAAAATTTCAGACTAAGAATCTAGAAAAATCGAAATTTGCTTTTTCATATGGAATTTGAGTGGAATTGTTATACAGTGGCTTTTCGAATGGAAAAATTAAAAATTCTCAGTGGAAAATTAGTATAATCCCGAACATTTTGAAATTGATTTCGGTCGATGTAAATTTTAAAATTCGTTCTACAACTAGGCAAATTTCGGATAATTATAAAATTTATGATACAAAACGGTTTACGTGAATTTTGGGTAAGAAATAACGTGTCGTAAATGCGGACTTGAATCTCCCCGATATCGAATAAGATTCCGTAATTGCTTACAGAGGTCTTCGCTGCGTTGATGTCGTTTCATCGCCTGTCGTATTCCAGAATTTGAATACATCGAAGTTTCAAAGAAACCTCCGGCTTATGCTGCACTAGTGGCAGGGTGAAATTTCCTTTTTTGCCACATCCTCCTAAATTATTGTACTCGTTTCTCCACGGGAACACAATCTAAGCAAAATATTTCCTTCAAATACACAAAAATATAACGTATGCTTTCAAATGTCTTTTTGAGCCGTAATTTTTATTTGCATTTTGTAACGACCTTTGGGATTGACATTACATCGTGACTCTTTGACTGTGCTCTTGGGCGATCCGTACATAATTTATTTTACTTTTAGAGACATAATTTTTTTTAAGGTGTCCCAGTATATTCTTTCAGAATTTTTATTATATCTAACTCCCACGAATTTCGAGATATCCATGTGTTGTCACCAGAGTTTCAGGTTTAATGATTGAAAGACTTGACTTATATTTTTAAATTTGCTCAGATATTATAGAGATAGTTACATATATTAAGTCAAAGGAATTTGATTAACAGTGATCTTTTTAATACAGTCCACCTTAAACAAGAGATGTGGTGATCAGACCTTTGAGTCATTAGAAATAAATAATAATTGGAGTTAGATTACAGGATGTAACTTTACTAAGGCTGATAAGCAAATGCAGCATTCAATTTCTTGCCAATTGTGAGATAGCTATATGTGTTTATAACCTCCTATTAAGATCTGGCGTCATGGTGCATAGAGATGTGTACATTTGATATCTCTCTCTTTTACACTTAATGTTATAGTTAGTTATTTTTAACATGGAACCCCTAAGTATTTTACATTTATTCGATTCATAATAACAAGGATAGAGGTAAATTAAAAGCCTTTAAAGGCGAAAGTGAATAAAAAATTAGTTTGGACTTTTCTATACAAAAGGGATTGTTTGTGTCATTCAATACATCACAAGTGTCGCAATGAAAAGTCTTTACAATTTGGTAATTTAGTTTACTAAAGTAAATCAACCATACAAAATGAAATTGAAGTTTTTTTATACAGGGTGTTTTCTTTGATTTTTTTTAAATATGAATCACTCTGTCGCCTGACAGCTCTTTTGACAGTTTAAAATTACACCTTTCTCACTATTGTTTTGCAAATTATTATGAACAGGTTAGCTCTAGAACAATGCTTCCGAAGCATTATTTCAAAAATAGTTTTTTTGTGAATAGTATGGTGCCAAAATTCTCTTCAGTGATGCAAAGATTGTGTATTATCTTTTGTGCCGTTTAAGAAATGCCAATGCATCCAGATAAATGCACTGTTTGGTACGGTCTATGGGCTGGCGGAATCATCGTTCCTTATTTTTTAAATTATTAAGAATGAAGCAAATAGAAATAGATGGAGAATCATGATCAATGGATTTTTGTTGCCAAAACTTTAAAATATGGATGTAAACGAAATGTGCAATTTGTCAGGATGGTGCAACTTATCATACTGCGGGCGAATCAATGGACTCATTGAAAGAACATTTCAACGACAACATTTTTGAACATTCGTATGATTTGACGACAATTGATTACTTTTTGTGGGGATATCTAAAGGCATTGGTTTACGTGGATAAATCAGCAACGATTGACACTTTGGGAACCAATATTCGACGTATCATCGCTGAAATACGAAGTATTGATTACACTGACGTTTTGAAGCGGTCTACACATTTGCCACTGCATCCAATATACATTCATATCAATTGAAGTCTTTTATAAATGAACTGAGCAAATATTGCATTTTGTGTTTTGGGTGAAAAAACAACTTAGTCATATTAAGAACTCGATATGGTGAAAACCCGTTACGTTCCTTTCATTTTACTAGATTTTTCTTAAATTAAAATACACCTATCCCTCGATTTACACGATTGATACGTTCCGGAATAAATCGTGTAAATCGAAATTTTAAATTTTTATATGAAAAATCGTGTAAATCGAAAATTAACGCAGCAGTGCATAAAAACTGGATTTTATCAAGTTATTATAAATGTATTTGATATACAGTTAGTTTAAACAATATAAACGCATTAAAATAAACATGAGATCATTAAACAAAAAAAAAATATTCATTTTGGAACAGAAAAGAATTGTAATTCGATCTTTTGCAGTCTTATAGCCACTAGCAGATTTGATGGTGAGTGTACTTGATCATGAGTGTAAGAATGAGCTAAAATCAACTCAGGAATCTTTTCTGGATAACCTTGAGCAGCATTTATATCGTCTAACGATTGCTCGCCTTTTAGCTTTAAATTGTGTAAAGAATTTCTTTGTTTAAACTTTTCAAACCAACCATGGCTAGCACAAAAAACTTGTTTTGATTTTGACGTGGAAGGTAGCTGGTCATTTAGTTTTTCAAAAATCTGGATTGCTTTTATGGTGATTGCATTTGTGTCAATTGGTATGTATTCGCTTTTGTGTTTTATCTTCTATCCATATCATCAATGCTTTTTTTTTCAATTTCATTATTCCTCACGTAAAAAGTTGTACTCATACTTCCCTCAGTTCCAGCTGCAACACACTTTCTGATTGAGTCTTCGTTTTTTCTTATTGTTCTTATCGTAGCTTCGTGGATAGAATATGCATTGGAAACTCTTGTAACAGTTTCACCCTTACGCAATCGATCCAAGATTTGTATTTTCGTTTCCAAAGATATAACTTTTCTTTTCTTTTGTTTTCCTATTTTCTCTTTCGGCATCTTTGTATCGATGAATTTTAGAAAACCGCACTCACAAGTCTGTTGTTATTTCCCAATTTCGTTTTGATGTTTACATGTTATGTTGTTTGCAATAAGATGGGATTTCCCCTGCTAACGCCAACTTCGGTGTTGCCACATAAATCTTAGTAATCTACGATACATATTTTAAAATTTATGTGAGAACACATTGATTTAAGAAAAGTGTTGACAATTTACTTCAAAGTGCTAAAAGCGATTAAAATATTCAATAAAACCGTGAAAATTCGTGTAAATCGAGGTATTTCCTAAATCCCTCAATTTACACGAAATCCAAAAAAAAAATCGTGTAAAAGTGAAATCGTGTAAAAAAGTATCGTGCAAATCGAGGAATAGGTGTATTGTAAAAAGTGTAATTTGTTTTAGTAAATTTGAAATTACAAGACACTAGCTTCAGAGTTGTATTTTTCATAAGAAATTGCTATTATTACTTTCAATCTAAAAAAAAAAAAACCAAGTAAAAACGAGTTAAGGTCGGTCGCGTCTAACATGAGTATTTCGAAGAGTTACAAAGAAATGACCAATCGTGGGTACAAAAACACGTTTTCCATTTTGCGAAAAATAAAAACATCAAGTTCAAAGGCTTGTTACAAATTAAGGGAGTTTTTTTTTTTTTTTTGAATGTCGTCTTATTTTTCCCAAAATATTATATTTTTTTAATTGTGAGGTCTCTTATTTAATAATAATAAAAATTAGATGAAAACATAAAAGTCCTTTCGTCAATGCTGAGTATTTCGTATGTTTTAGTACTTACTTAATTATATTACTCGCATTTTGAGCAATTTCATTTTGAGTCACTCTTGTCAAACGCCGCATTGAATTGAAATCTTGTCCTATATCCCAAACTTCAATGCAACCCTTTTCTGTTAAAACATATATCATGTTTCGACTTTTATCAGTAGCCAAGCGGACGATTGGGTCGTTTTCCTTAAAAGTAAAAAATTATAGAAAAATTTTGAAGTTTTTAATACACACATACCGAAAAGACTTTGAGAAAACTCGGAACAATATATGATACAATGCCCTGAGAGTGATTAATTTTTTTGCAGCGTTTCCCAAACCAGCTTGACTCAGCTTGGTAAAATATTTCATACAAACAGCCATCCCTTCCTCCGAGGAAAATTCGACCGTTTTCCGTACCCATAACAATGTTAATGGAAACATTATCTGTGCTTAGTACAAATATAGGCTTGCTCATTAACTGCATCTCTTCAAATGTTGCAGTATTTTGTATATTACGCATTGGCGACGAAATAGTTTTTGTTGTGTCTCCAAACGTAACTCCTGAAAAGATAAACGCAATGTTAAATTTTTAGTCATCCAACAAGAGTTTTCTGAATTTGTATTAATTCCTACAATGAAAAATAAAAACAAATAAGTAAAGGCTACAGTCGGGCGGGCCGACCATTTGATACCCTTCAACATCACAATTTGCGGTATACATTTTTGCAGATCTTAACCCCATGTTATTAGAATGAAGATTTCACTAAGAAACATTCCCGTATCTACTACATAATAAAAGCAAATATTGAATCTAATTGTTCCCCTTTTCGAATAATGACCATAGATCTGAAACCAATATTTTCTAAAAACAAGAAACGATCTTTAAAAAAGCATCTGTATTTGACGAAACAAAATTGACTACGCAAATGCCTAGTTAGCTCCTTCGGAAAGAACATGAATTTCCCATTCAAACATTTTTTTCCATGCATGTTGAATATTTTATTTTCATTTCATTCTTGAAATAATGTTACATAGGCCTACAAAAGTTTTGTCTTATCTCATATATTTGTGATTTCGGCAATTTTGTTATTATGTTCACACAAAATTATGGTATATTTCATCAGCTAAATATTATCCTCTAACTTCATGTCGACTGCAAAAGAAAATTTTTAGAATTTTTGTCCATTTTAAACCCTAAATATTGTGCGAACATAGGCTTCTATTCTGGTCCTAACCTTAAACCCATGCAAAATTTCGTGTGGTTCAGGCGATAATTACGACTTGAATTTAATGCTATCAACACATAGTGTTGTAATATGAAAAAATTATTGCAAAATGTTGAATTCAATGTTGTAAATCAAATTAAAAAATATTATACTATAAAAATAATGACAAAAAAAACAATATCACAAAATATTACAGAAAAATATTCACATTTTTATCAGGCCTCCGAAAACCCCGCTCGAATTTACATAAAGAGTTAAACTCACTCGAATTTAAGTGAATGGGCTCCTGGGAACAGAAACAAATCGTGCTGACTCAATTTTTCTATGTCGGTCGAATATTTTCTCTTTTTTGAGTGAGGGCAAAATTCGTTCAAATTCGATTCTGCCAAACATTCTTTTAGTTTTTGTGCGACTGCAAAATCTAGAAAATTTTTAGAATTTTTGTCCATTTTAAACCCTAAATATTGTGCGAACATCTTCCAAAACGATAGGCTTCTATTCTGGTCCTAACCTTAAACCCATGCAAAATTTCGTGAGGTTCAGGCGATAATTACGACCTGAATTTAATGCTATCAACACATAGTGTTGCAATGTGAAAAAATTATTGCAAAATGTTGAATTCAATGTTGTAAATCAAATTAAAAAATATTATACTATAAAAATAATGACAAAAAAACAATATCACAAAATATTACAGAAAAATATTCACTTTTTTATCAGGCCTCCGAAAACCCCGCTCGAATTTACATAAAGAGTTAAACTCGCACGAATTCAAGTGAATGGGCTCCTGGGAGCAGAAACAAATCGTGCTGACTCAATTTTTCTATGTCGATCGAATATTTTCTCTTTTTTGAGTGAGGTCAAAATTAGTTCAAATTCGATTCTGCCGAACATTCTTTTAGTTTTTGTCAACCCATTGTTGTATTTCTATGTATATGTATTTTTTTCTGTACAAAATTTTGCTCCCGAGTGCCTGATTTTTATTAGCATCTAGTATTAAAGTTAAAATCTATTTCGCCCGCTACGAGGGCAATTCGGAAACTTCTTAGCCTAGCACAAAAAGCGCGGTATAAACAGAAAAAAGTTAAGTGTTTTGGAAATTTCTATCTCTGTTATGGACACATGTTAAATTTTGTTTCGATCTGGCAACTCCTTCATATAGAAACAGTTTTTCAAAAAAGACGCATCCGCAATTTTTTTACAATGAAAATATTAGAAAGGCGTGTCGTTAATTAATATAAATATAAAGCCCGATAGAACTTGAAATTGTAAAAAATGTAAATTGTAATAAATTTTTTTTATTTGAAAGATCAATACAGGGTTGCCCATATTCGACGGACCTTTGGGCCCTTTGGGTCCATTCCAATCGATGTCATGCAAATCAATGCGAATAATCCGTTGTAAAGTGGACCGAGCCATGCCCAACTGCTGAGAACGGTGTTTTTGGGATGTTCTTGGGGACCTCTCAACACTGGCTCGTACGGCAGAGATATTCTCGGCCGATCGCCTTGGTCGACTTTTATATGGCCTCTTCGGATTAGAAAGAGCCCTACCAGTCGAAAATTTTTCGTATAAACACTTAATGGTGTTCTTAGAAGGCGCACTTCTCACATTTTTTTAAAAGCACGTTGAGTTTCCACAATTGTCTTCTTCTGTTGAATGTAAATTTCAACTATTTCAGAGCGCTCGCATGGCGTTTATTGGTTCATGGTAAAAATCTGCTTCGACTGACGCTTCAAACGCGGTATGTCATTAAGCGATGTGACATCTCTGTCAAAAGTTATGGCGTTGCCAGATGGGTCCGTCGAATATGGGCAACCCTGTACTTGACATTAACATTTCGAACATATGGGCACCGCGGTTGTTCTTGACGAAGTGCATTCTGGACGTCCAATTTTTGGCCACTTTTTCGAGCACTGCTGGCCGTATGTCACGAATAACACGAACAATGCTGGCCTCCAAGGCGTCAATTGTTGCTGGTGACTTCACGTAACCACGTAACCCCACAGGAAATAATCGAGAGGTGTCAAATCGCACGACCTTGGAGGCCAATTGACAGGTCCACTTCGCGAAATCAACTTATCGCCAAATTTTGATTTCAATAAGTCGATGGTTTCGTTCGACGTATGGCACGTAGCGCCATCCTGTTGAAACCACATCTCCTCGGGATCAATGTCATCCATATTTTTAAACAAAAAATCATTGATCATGGTGCGGTAACGATCTCCATTGACCGTAACGCGAGCTCCGGCTTCATTTTTGAAGAAATATGGTCCGATGATGCCACCAACGTGAAAACCACACCATACGGTGAATTTTTCTGGATGTAATGGAGTCTGTTGGGTGTCTTGTGGATTGGTCTTACTCCATATGCGGCAATTTAGCTTATTAACAAACCCGTTAAGCCAAAAATGCGCCTCATCGCTGAACACAATTTTGCGATAAAACAACGGGTCATTTGCCAACTGCTCTAGAGCCTGATTTTCAAAGTAAATTTGGATAATTTCGTAGTGTTGTTCAAGCGTGAGTCTATTCATGATGATTTGTCAGAGTATACTGAAACAAATAAAAAAAGTTTCATCAAAATTTAATTTTTTGTGTTACTTTTTACAATTTAAAGTTCTATCTAGCTTCAGAAAACACCCTTTATAATAGTATGGTGAATGTGTTAGGTGAAAGTGCTCCTTCATAAGCAACAGTAAAAAATTGGGTTGCTGATTTTAAACGAGGTCGTAAAAGCATTGAATATGAACCACGCAGTGAACGTCCTAAAACAGCAACAACAACAGAAATTGTAGCCGAAGTACATGATATGATATTAAATGGTCGACGAATTTTTATGCGTGAAATTACTAATATCATGGGCATCTCAAATGATCGAGTCCATTTAATTTTACATGAAGAACTACATATGAAAAAGCTTTCTGCAAGAAGGCTGCCGCATTTGTTAATAGTCGATCAAAAACGCATAAAAATGAACAAGCTTGTTTTGGATCGTTTTAGGCGAAATTTTAAACGTCGTTTCATAACTGTTAGTGAGACATGGATACACCACTATACTCCAGAGACAAAAGAACAATCCAAACGAGGCAAAAACAATTCGATCGGCTTTTTTGGACTCCAAAGGTATTTTATTGATTGGCTATATGCAAAAGGGTAAAACAATAAATTCAGAATACTATTGCAACTTTTGGATCAATTAAATGTACAAAGTCGATTTGTTGATAATTATAACCTCTAGAGCGAATGTAAAATCTAGAAATATTTTTGGTTTTGGTACATTTCACCCCTTAAATATTTTGCCATCATCTCCAAAAACAATAGGCTTCTATTTTGACATTAAAACAATTGCGACCTGTAGCGTTATTAATAATATCTCTCCAAACATAACTGGCTGAGTAAATCATACCAGAAAATTAATGAGATACAATTATTTAAAAAAAAGGTTGAATAATTCAAAAATGACAAGCAAACATCAAGACAAATAGCAGATCAATATTAAATAGATTGATGTATATTTTAAAATGTCACATAAAAAGACGATTAAACATTGACAACACAACCAGATTATTAAAACAATTTATTCTTTCTCTTCTGCTTGTGCGGTAACATTTGTTCTAAACAAGCAAAAAAAACAAGTTAAAAATCAGTAAGTTCGGCCGGGCCGAACTTTGAATACTCTCCACCATTTGGAACGAATTTGGAAGTTTTCAAAAAATAAAGTCCTTAAAAAATTCTGTTAAAATTTTAAAAATACCGAATATAGCCGTTATATTGGGGTCTATACGACGTGGACCTACGTAGTCCTTGTTTGTCATAAGCCATTACCATATCCAAATTCGAATCTTGAAATAAACGGTGAATAATGTAGTTAAAATCATCAAAATATAGTATATAGGGAGGTACAGTTATATCGGAGCAGTGCGAAGACCTAGACCAACATAGACAATTTTCTGTCACAGGCTATAGCATCCATTACGAACGTCAAATACGACATTTCAAAAAATTTCGGTGGGTATTGTACCTACCGAATATAGAGAGGTACTGATAAATTCAATTCAAAATTCAGACAATTTTCTGTCACAGACTGTAATTTCCATTACGAACTCTAAATGCGTAATTTGAAACAATTCTGTTAAATAATGACGCTAAAATCATCAAAATACTAAAGTTTGGGAGGTACCGTTATATGGGCGCTATACGAAGACGTGGACCTATACAGACAATTTTCTTTCATAGGCTGTAGTATCCATTACGAATCTCAAATACAACATTTGAAACAATTCCGGTGAATAATGTCGCTAAAATCATCAAAATACCGAATATCTGGAGGTACCGTTACATGGGGGCTATACGAAGACGTGGACCTGCACAGACAATTTTCTGTCACAGGCTGTAGTATCCATTTCGAACTTCAAATACCGAATTTGAAACAATTCCTGTGAATAATGTCGCTAAAATCATCAAAATACCGAATATCGGGAGATACTTATATATGGGGGCTATATGAAAACGTGGACCTACATGGCCCATTTACGAACTTAACCTGCCTACTGGAAAAATAAGCACGTGTGCAAAATTTTAGCCTTCTATCTCAATTCGTTCGAAAGATAGCATGATAACAACAGACAGACAGATGGAAATGGCTATATCGACTTAGAATTTTACGCTGATCAAGAATATATATACTTTGTTGGGTCTGACATGAGTATTTCGAGGAGTTACAAACGGAATGACAAAGTTAATATACCCTCCATAGTATGGTGGAGGGTATAAAAAGTTAGTATGTTTCTCTCTCTTTGAGAGTTTTTTTTGTTTGTGTTTATACGTTGTTTGTGAAATAAATGCGAAGTTGTTGTCAGGCAGTCGGGGAAACAATGCGTTCGCCAATTAGTGTTCAAAGATTAACAGTGGCATCATTTTTCTCCAGAAAATGTATATGATATGATCATACTTTGCATTTTTTACATATTCAAGAGTTATTTCTGAAGAATAGTAGACTGTTATTGCTATTTGCTTTTGTCATTATGAAAATTGTTATATGTACATTAGAATTTCATGAGACCAGTCTTCCGAATTCGGTCCGTAAACTGTAAGAAAGTCGACAAAAAAAAAAAAAAAAAAAACAAAAATGCGCACGATTTTACTTCCGAGTTCGGTCCGATAACTATTCTTTCCCTTTTGAATTTCCCATGAAAGTCGGCTAAAACTTCAGACTTTCGTCCGACTCTTCGGTCCGATAACACGTCAACCAATCCATATTACGTTCGGTCAGAAATCGGACCGAATATGTATCCGTCATCGGTAGTTTCATCCGACTTTCGGTCGGATATGATGTTTAGTATGATATTGCTGTGTTGGCATGTTGCGGCCATTAAAAAAATAGACTTAAAAAACCAGATAATTTTAACAGGAACGAACTTTTTATACCATTAAAAAAATAAATCTTGTAAAAATGTTTGCATAAATGACGAAATTGCAGTATTCGAGGTGTGTGTGGCTTCTGTCATTAGGAAAATACTATCCAAATTTCAAACAGATATATTAAAAATGTGGCTGAAATCATCTAAATAAGGTATATCGGCATTATGAGGGGTATAAAAAAGTAACCTTTATAGAAAATATTCAGCTACTGGAATAGAACACTTTAGGGAATTTAAATACCGAATTTTAAACTATTCCCGTAAAAACTGTACATAAAATCTTAAAAATACCGTGATGTGATAATATAGTGATGTGATAATATAGTGATGTACAATTGTATGTTCACTATTTATACGAAATCGTGTACCCATATAGACAATGTTCTGCCACACAGGAGGTAAAACTTATTATGAGCTGTAAATACCAAATTTTAAACTATACCGTCGGAAACTGTTGCTAAAATCATCAAAATAACAAATATGGGTAGGTACAATTGTATGGGGGATATACGAAATCATGGACCTTTATAGACAATGTTGGGTCGATTCTAATATTCGTAGAATCAGTGTGGGGTGCCGCAACGTTCAGTGCTGGACCCCTTGTTATACCCTCCACCACAGTAACACCTCCATCTCTATCCCTTGTAACGCAAATTTTGTATTCTTGGCGAGCACACAATTTCATGTCGATTAAGTCATGTTCGTCAGTGGAAATCACTATATTTTCCGAACCAAACGTACTAGGTTGATAACATTTTACTCAAATGTATTTTAGGCTCGTATAACTTTGGTACTGAAAAATTGTCATATAGGACCAAATAACTGTACCGGCAAATTAAAGTGGTTTGTGTTCTCAGTATTTAGCAAGCGTCCTTACATAGAACTGTCCATATATTCGGTAGTCGTATAATTTGTTTCACACTTGACACCGGAATTCAATTCAAAGAAAATTGAATCTATGAACAGAGACCTACCTCTTTTGAGGAAATTTAGGTTTTGAAGATCACATCTGGTGGAATATCTTTTGTGGTAAGAGCTTCGAGATTGTGAAACCTGAACCGTTTGGTCTTGCGATACCTTTTATTATCATTTGTAAGTGTCTTAAACACATAGGCGGCTGGGGAGCCTTGGTTTTATAATCTATAATAACGTGCGGCAAAATTAATTTTTTTATCAATAATTTTCAAAGTTTACATCGCATAGTAACCTAAATAGTGAGGGCAAGTTTCCCCTCTTCCAATTTTTTTTACATTTTCGGATTAAGTTTCTTTGGAATACGTTAATTTTAGGTATGTAATTTTAGGTATGCATTTTGATCGAAAACGTCATTTAAACGGGATTGTAGGAAGTTAAAACATTCTACAAAATTATTTGCCATAAAATTTTAAGATGCGTTCTAGAAATGTCTAAATTTTACCTAAACGCCAGGAATTTATTTATATTAAAAATAGTTTTGATGGGTTAAAGCCGTACTTTATGTGAATTAATGCAAAAATCTCTTATAAGGCAGCATTTTAGAAGGATGACGTCGAAGACAAAAATATTTTTCATCAAATTTTTACTATGAGTTACCAAAAAAAAATTTAAATTAAATTAAAAATTAAGTCTGTAACACCTCTAAATATTTGTCGTCAACTTTTTACTATAAGTAGCCAGAGAAAATAAATAAAATAAAAAACACCTCTAAATAGTTGTCGGAAGCTCCATAAAGCATAAATATTTATGATCAGCATAAAATTATAAGTAGATTAAACGATGCCCTCCTGCTGAGATCAATATACAGCCCACATTTTTTGAAATGACAAAATAGTTTACATTGTGTCTAGGATGGTAGGTATTTAAAACGAGATATATATTGTTCCAAAATTTCATATAGCCCCAATATAACGGTAACACCCGACATTCTGTTTTTGATCATTTTTGATACATTTTCTACGGCCTTTGGAGTATGTAAAGGATTCAAGCTCCGGTAGCAGAACATTGTATTTGTTTCTTTTGACGATTTAAGTCACATTTTCTATTGGATTTGTTTAAAATTTGTTAAAAAAAAAAACATTGTCCACGGATTCCATATAACTGTACCGACCGAAATTAAATTTTTTTTTGATTCTAGCCGCATTCTTTCAAAGAAGTAATTTTAAATTTGGTATTGAGACTCGCAATGGATAACAATCCATGTAGAAGATAATTGTCGTTATAGGTTGTCGTTATAGGTACGATTTGGTATTGCCCACGACATATAAGATAGAGCTTTAAAAAAAAAAATTTATAGAGATCTATGGATCACAATCAGAATCATTGGTTGCAGTGACTTCCCCTGCATTGGAATGAACTCTATAAAGAAATCTATCTCCAGAAGGGGGTTATGGTGGCTAATGGGGCAATCGTGGTGCTTGACAGACTAACAGATTGGGCTGGGCTGGAATAGAATGATCTGTCCTGAAGAAGCAAAGTTAAATGGACAGCTGGTGAAACTGTGCCACCTGTTTGTGCCATCTGAGTTTTTTTATTAATAACGACTTTCAATTAGTCAAAAAATGCAGCTTTCAAAGAGCACATGATGTTGGAATAATGGAACAGACATTCAAAATAGACTTGAATTTTTTATACGTATTTTAGTTATATTACAGTGGGATTCTTATAAAAATCTTAATACAAAATTTACCTGTCGACATTGCAGTTCCGTAAAACTTCTTGTAAATTTCGTATTCAATTTTCCTTTTTAAAAATCACTAAGCATGTGGTAACAGAAAAAAGCCTCTTCCGCAGGGTGTTGATTTTATTTTTCCTGCCGTATAATGGATCGGGGTGCGAAGCACATTCACATTCTTTCACAGACGGATCGAGATCCCAATTTCTGTAATCCTTCTCTATATATGTACGTATTTCCGCCAGAACAAAATTTCATTTCATCTTTTCATCAATCATTTATTCTATAAGGCATGTTTAGGGGTTATCTTCAATATCTTTTTTCTTATGTCTGTATACATATAAACCCAAGACCCTGACTACGTTATATTACCTCGATTGTTGGAAGTCGACATAACCACTTTGGAAGTTGGAAGTCTGCAACCACTTTGCCCTTCCTATGCTTAATGACCAATGGGCCTAGCGTAGTCAGTTATGAGAGTCAAGTCCATCAGCCCCACATAGGGTCAGAATTTTGTCACTTCGTAACTTTATTTGACTCCTAACGTCTAAGACCGATTTTTACCATAATCTTGTATTGAGGTTCCATTAAACCACGGTTTTAACCTTCTCTCAATTGAACCTTATTTTTCTGCTACTTTTCGACGAATTTTCAATATCCGTTCCTATATACGGCCTTACATTGACGTTTTAAAGTTTTGCATTAAAAATTGTTTCGTAATGGTTTTTCTTATCAACAAGACAGTGTTTTGTTGGAAACATGCCAGGCATGCGTTAGTCATGTGAGTCCATTTATGTTATTTTTGTTTAGTTAGTTTTAAAAAATTGAGTTTCCATCAATCCACGGATAAAAGTACAAGAAGATAGTGTGGCCCTTAACAACAACATAACAATCCACAACAATAACTCTTTGTGGCAGTTTCATTTTCGTTAGTTGCCCCGTTTCACTTTGTGATGAAACTACATCATTACTTTTAGTTTCGTCAGTATTTCTTTTCATGGAATGTCATATTGACACTGTAGACTTTTAGTCCAAATACCAAATTTGATAAAATAAAAATGCTTAAAATGACGAATGATATAATTCTGTTGAAAAAAGTAGCTAAAATCCTTAAAATACCGAAATTTTTTCAATACCAAAAGTCCTGCAAAAAAATACATCTGTGTAGAAATTGATTAACCTACTTCATTTCGGAAGCTTGTGATTATCACAAACTGACATACAGGCGGACATCACTCTATCAACATCGAATTTTATGCTGATTGGAAATATATATACTTTGTGTAGTATAAAATGTATATTTCGAGGCTTTACAAATGGACAAACTTAATATACCCTCCATGCTATAGTGGCGAAACTGTTTGTTTGGGCTGTTAATGAGGTGCAGCGTGTCATGTGTGCCTGTGCCACACGCTAGGTAGATGTTCTGCGCACTGCTGCCAATTCGGTATAAAAACGAATTGAGCCTGCTTCACCATGTTGATTTCAAAATCTAAAAACGTGCATTTGTGCAAACAAAATTAATGGTGCGAATAGATTAGTTTAAGTAAGAGAAAACATTTCCAAATAATATTTCAAACTGCACCGAAACGAAGTGAGAGTGTTTCTCTTCTCTTTTCATTCATGAAACTATTCTTTCATAGGGTTAGGCGATATGTTTTTTGTGTTAAACGTAATCATTTATCTCTTAAAGAGTTTCTTGGTTGTTCGCTTGTGAATCTAAGGTCAATGTTGATCTTCTACAAATATTTAAAATGCCGACACCTTCTTCTATTTCGAATCTCTTTAAGTATTCTAGATCCGCAAATAACCCGCAAATCCTTTTACCACGCTTGATTCATCTACTGGAAAATCCTCCTTCATAAAAATTGCTCGTATTTTTAACAATCTGCCGCCCACAGCTAATACATTTAATTCTTCCTTTAAATGTTATGCGCGCAAATTATATGCTCATTTTAATCAATTTTCATGCTTGTAAAAATGTTTATGGTTTTCTTGTGGTAATTTATTTTTGCATTAAAAAATGACGAATTGTATGAATTATGCTTTTTTGACACACTGACTTTGTCTATTCAATCATGTGCTATGTATTTGATAGACAATGACAACCAACAACATCCCCCATTTTGATTCATGTGTGCCATTGTCTAAGGTGTTCATGGTGTTCTCCATAAATGCAGGGTGTCGACGATTACATCGAACCATGTTATCGTCAAATTGTATGTCATTTGTGTACGTGTGCTTAAATTGAGAGAGTGTGTGTGTTACTTTCGACGGTGAGGATGTGTTTTTGTGTGTGCTGTAATTTTGAACTAACAAACACGGCATACATATAAAAGTGAGTACGAAATCAATAATTAAAAAATATTTTTTATGACGTAGTTGAGGGCAGAGATATAAAGAAAATTTATCAGTTTTTTTTTAATAAGGATTGACATTTGGGATTGTTTCGTCAATAACCGAAATGTGAAAATTTTGTGTGGACCAATTAGAAGTACCTGAAATATGTTATTATTCGCCAAGAAATACTTTATTACAAAAAATGTATTTTTTCACATATCGGAAAAACAGGTAGCGATTGCGCTTTGCCTTCATTACGTGTGTGTCTTTTTCGTTGGCAATTGTTTCATTATTGTTGAAATTTTTGTGGTAGAACATTTTTGTATGACACACTATTCAACATCCCCTTTTATTGGTCATTACATGTTATGACGATGGGTTTGAGTCTGACGGACATGACGAGACATCGAGCATTTGGTTGGATGTCACGTACTGTTATGCGTTTGACCAAACAGGGCACAACATGACGAGCGTTTTCTTTCCATGGCATAAATAGAGAAATATGTCACACTTGCAGCCCTTTAGTTTGCAGCTATAGCTCTGCAAGAAGGCCATATCGAGTATTTCGCAAATTTTAATTGTATTTTCCCCTTTTATTCGAAGAATGTGGAACCATGTGATAAAGAAGTGAAAGAAGATATGAAGAGCAGGTTTGCCAGAATTTTGTGAAACGGTAATTTCACAGCATGGTGAGAATGAGACAATGCGAAAGCCAACGAGAACATATTAACTCTACGGACAAAGGTGAACGATGTTATTCTCTTAACAATACCCTTTTCAACTATAATAGGATTAAGACTGACTTCTTTGAAACAACAAATTTAAAACAATAAATAACCATTAAAAAATTAGATTCCGATCGATTTGGTAAATTTCGACAATCTCAGTATTTAGTTATTTTTATCATTCGTAATGCCTGATTTCATTAAGTTTATCATTCGCAATGACATATTTTTTAGTTTTCAAAATGATGTGGCAACATCTTGTTAATAGCTGGTTTCGTCAATTGAGAAACAATATGAAATAAAAGACAAAAAATTTTAACGCGCACTTGTTATTTTAACAAAAATTTTAAAGTTGTAATTAAAATAAATAGTTCAAAAGTGGCTTCGTTCCAATGAAAGTTTTTATTTTTTATTTTCTGAATTAATTCCACTTTCGATCGGAATTCGTTTCTGTGAAATGCATGTAAATTGAAACTAATTCCACTTTCAATCGGAATCCGTTTCTGTAACATGCCTGATAATATATGGCACAATAACAAAGCTTGATCAAATTACAACACTTATAAAGAGAGCAAAATAAGTTATGTTGGTTCAGGGATGCATGGTAAATAATTGGAAAAAATATAATCATTGGAAAAAATATATATTCTTTCGAGACGAGCTTAAAGAGAGACACTATTACACACTTACCACTATGCAATGCGTTTCGTCGTTGGTTAAGCGGCTCATCACACTTTTTTGGTGTGGAAGATGGTCTACCAGGAAGTTATTCGTTTCTGTGAAATGCATGTAAATTGAAACTAATTCCACTTTCGATCGGAATCCGTTTCTCAACATGCCTGATAATGTATGACACAATAACGAAGCTTGATCAAATTACAATACTTATAAAGAGAGCAAAATAAGTTATGTTGGTTCAGGGATGCATGGAGAATAATTGGAAAAAAATATAATCATTCGAAAAAATATATATTCTTTCGAGAAGAGCTTAAAGAGAGACACTATGCAATGCTACAAGGAAATTTTACGATTAAGCACATGCGAATTAAACACTTAGCAACTCTTTTTCCCACCAAAGTTTGTTTTTGTTGTGCTGTTTTTTTTGCCAACAATAACTATGTTGCTTCCATTGCATACATCTGTTCTTGTGCGATTGTCATTTTTCATTAAAATCATTTGCATCGTTTTCTTTAAAAAGGGTTTACGTAACTCAAAAGAGGGTCTACTACTAAGGGTAACGATATACTGAACTAAACGAACTGAACGAAACATGCAATGGACTTCTAATAACATTAATTGGAAGATTTTTTATTTTTCAAAACAAAAACAAAATTGGCATTCAGAAAAAACCAGATGCAACCTTAATCTTACCTTTTTATTGTACCATATATGTAACTATTACATATTGTGAGTAAAAATAGGTCTGTTCCAGAACTGCAAGAATGTAAATTTTTACTACGATAACCGATTTTTCATTTATGATATCGAAAAAATTGCAAAACTAGTAGATTCTTGCAGGTACTGGAACAGAGCAAATTTTGAAAATTTTTAGTTTAGGTGGGTCGCAATTTAGTAAACTATGAGAACCACTGCCTTAGCTCAAAACTGAGTTCAATATAGATGCACCATATTGTTTTATCCCGAAATTGTACAATTGTTGCCCACTAACAAAGAAAAGATGTATTCTGTTGCAACTGAAATTGAAATTATTTTCTTTATTTTTGAAAATAATACACATATACAAGTTTAAATTTGGTACTCATTTGGAAGACTTTGTTTTAAACCAATTTGTGATGGGCTTGCCAAGTCAAATTTTTGAAAGGCTGTGTGAAGAGGACGAAAATTTAACAATACAAATGGCATTGAGGAAAGCCATGATAATGGAAACCAAAATGGTGTCAAGGGCAGCAGAGGCTGAGCATAGTTCAGTGAACTATTTAAACAAGCAAAAATTTGTGAAGAAAAATTTTGCTAATGCAAATGGCGCTGGAGTGTCAATTATGTTTCTAATGATCACGATAATTATGATGATGATAATGATGTTTTTAATTATTCAATTTTTAGTGTGTCGGAGTACAAATCTAGTGGAGTATATTCTCTTCCAGTTGTCATTGATGGTGTCGAATTGAGAGCAGTTTGTGATACAGGTGCTCCGTGTACTTTGTTGCCTAAGTCGTTCCTTGAGAAGAATAATATTAAGAAGATGCTTCGTCCATGCCTTGTGCCATATGTTGATTATAGTGGAGATAAGTTGAACCTAGTGGGTGAGTATGATGCCTCGGTTACTTTTCAAGGTAAAACAAAGTCGATTGTTGTTGTTGTTGTAGATTCATCGAATCCACCTTTATTAGGTCGTACGTTTTTACGTTCATTTGACTTTGAATTGTTGCAAGTCAACAAAATAGATTGCCAAAATTCAAATTCAACGATTATTAATCAAATTAAAAATGAATTTTCGAGTGTTTTTGAGGAAAAATTGGGAGAGTTTAATATTAATAAAATTTCTCTGAGAGTTGAAGAAACTTCGATTCCTATTTTTTGCAAACCAAGACCCTTACCGCTGGCTTGGAAAAGTAAAGTCGAAACTAAATTACGCGATTTAATTAAATCTGGTGTTTTGGAACCTGTCGATAATTCGGATTGGGGAACTCCATTAGTTCCAATTTTGAAGCCTAATGGCGATTTGAGAATTTGTGGTGACTATAAAGTTACCCTAAATAAATGTTTGTTGGATTTTAAATATCCGTTACCCAGAATTGATGAGATTTTCGCATCATTGGAGGGAGGTGAACTTTTCACGATTCCCAACTACTTTGCTCTTGGAGTACACACATAGGGACTTTAAAAGTCAAACGTTTGCCTTTTGGTGTTAAAACAGCTGCAGCTATATTTCAGAAAACTATGGAGAATCTTTTTAGAGATATCCCATATGTTGTAGTTTACCAAGATGACATAACAGTCACTGGTAGGAATATGCAAGAGCATATAAGAACCTTACGGTTAGTCCTCCAAAAGCTTCAATAGTCAGGATTGAAACTTAATGTTAAAAAGTCGTTGTTTTTACAAACTGAGATATCCTATTTAGGATTTAATATTGATAAAAATGGACTCCGTAAGAATAATGAACGAATTTCGAGTGTGATTTCTGCTCCTGTTCCAAAAAATGTTTCTGAGTTGAGAGCTTTTGTCGGTATGGCAAACTATTATTCTAAATTTATTAACAATTTTGCGCATTTTATGTCGCCTTTTTATAACCTGTTGAGTAAAGATGTGAAATTCGATTGGTCAGAAAGATGCAATAAGTCCTATGAGGATATTAAGAAGGCTATAACCTCAGACCAAGTTTTGGTTCATTTTAACGCTGATCTGCCAATCGTTTTGACCACTGATGCTTCTAATAACGCTGTAGGAGGTATTTTATCTCATAAGTTTCCTGATGGTCTAAGACCAATTGCTTTTGTTTCAAGAGCTTTGTCCAAAAGTGAGAAAAATTATAGTACTCTTGAGAAAGAGGCTTTGTCTATTGTGTTTTGTGTTACAAAACTTCGCCAGTATTTGTTGGGAAATCCATTCGTATTACGAACGGACCATCGTCCACTTTTGGCTATTTTTGGTAGCGACAAAGGTTTGCCTATTATGGCGTCGGCCCGGATGCAGCGTTGGGCATTAATCCTTTCAGGATTTGTTTACACCATCGAACACGTCAAAGGTGTTAAAAATGAAGCTGATTGCATTTCTAGAATGTCTCAAAAATGTAATAATTCTAAATATATTGAAAACTCTTATGTCAATTTTATTGAGTTTAAATTTTAAAGATATATCTCGTGAAACGAGGCGTGACCCAATTTTATCTAAAGTCGCAAGTTGTGTTTTGGATGGCACGTTAGTAAATTGTCAAGACGAAAATCTTTCGCCTTTTCGTGAAAAGTACACCCAACTTTCAGTTGAATATGAATGTCTTTTGTGAGGATATAGGACAATAGTTCCTAAAACCCTAAGGATGAAAATTTTAGATGAACTTCATAAGTCTCATTTGGGTATTGTTAAGCCCAAAGCCAAAGCTCTGTTCCAGTACCTGCAAAAATCTACTAGTTTCACAATTTTCTTCCACCTATACCGTTTGGAACGAATTTGGCAATTTTCAAAGGAATAAAATATGTTAAAAATTCCGTTAAAATCTTAAAAATACCAAATGTAGCCGTTATATTAGGGTCTATACGACGTGGACATGCATAGGCAACTTTTGTCATAAGCCATTACAATATTAAAATACGAAACTTGAAATAAGCGGTGAATAATATAGCTAAAATCATCAAAATACCGAATATAGGGAGATACCGTTATATGAGGGCTATACGAAGACGTGGAACTGCACGAAAAATTTTCTGTCACAGGCTGTAGTATCCATTACGAACTTCAAATACGACATCTAAAACAATTTCGGTGAGTATTATACCTAAAATCGTCAAAATACCGAATATAGAGAGGTACTGATATATGGGGGCTATACGAAGACGTGCACAGACAATTTTCTGTCTTAGGCTGTAGTATCCATTAAGAACTTCAAACTCCACATTTGAACAATTCCGCCGAATAATGTCACTAAAATCATCAAAATACCGAATATCGGGGTATCCCCCCGTGTGATTACGAATACGTGGACCTGATGTTATATGCTGTAGTATCCATTACGAACTTCAAATACCAAATTTAAAACATTTACGATAAATAATGTCGCTTAAATCACCAAAATACAGTCACCATTTATGGGGGCTATACCAAAACGTGGACAAATTTTCAATACCAAAAGTCCTGCAGACATAATACACATTTGAGTAAAATTTTATCAACCTACTTCATTTCGTTCGGAAGCTAGAATGATTTCCACAGACGGACAGACGGATAGACGGACGAACATCGCTAAATCGACATAGAATTTTATGCTGATCAAGAATATATATACTTTGTGGGGTGTTTTAGACAAATCCGTGAAAAAATGTGGCAAGTCATCAAAACACCGAGTATCGGAGGTACCATAATATGGGGGCTATAACAAAATGTTGAGCCACATATACTACGATCCGCCACTGGATCTAGAACCCATTACGAACTACAAATACCAATATTCACACAAATCCGTGGAAAAATAAGGGTAACGATATACTGAACTAAACGAACTGAACGAAACATGCAATGGACTTCTAATAACATTAATTGGAAGATTGTTTTTATTGTTCAAAACAAAAACAAAATTGGCAATCAGAAAAAAACAAATGCAACCTTAATCTTACCTTTTTATTGTGCCATATATGTAACTATTACATATTGTGAGTAACAATTGGTCTGTTTCAGAACTGCAAGAATGTAAATTTTTACTACGATAACCGATTTTTCATTTATGATATCGAAAAAATTGCAAAACTAGTAGATTCTTGCAGGTACTGGAACAGAGCAAATTTTGAAAATTTTTAGTTTAGGTGGGTCGCAATTTAGTAAACTATGAGAACCACTGCCTTAGCTCAAAACTGAGTTCAATATAGATGCACCATATTGTTTTATCCCGAAATTGTACAATTGTTGCCCACTAACAAAGAAAAGATGTATTCTGTTGCAACTGAAATTGAAATTATTTTCTTTATTTTTGAAAATAATACGCATATACAAGTTTAAAAGTCGGGCGGGGCCGACTTTATGATGCCCTATACCATTTGCATATATTGTAGAGCTTCACATAACAAATAAAAGTTTTTGTGGGGAATTTAAATTAAATTAAATCATACCAACTATGGTTAAAGTTAAAATTTAAAGTCCAAAGGAACTTATATGAGAGGAATATCCTCCTCTGAATCGATTTCTACTAAATTTGCCGAGGTATTTGTGACTTTTCAACTCGGGCTTATATGTTAATAATTCGATAAAATTTATCGAAGGTGTTTTAGATCTATATTGTATATATATCCTCGATTATCGTCGTTAAAGAGTGCATATTACGGCTGTGGAGAAGAAATATAACAAATCAGATGAACAAAATATATGGGAGCTATAGCTATATCTAAAACGATTTTTACCAATTTTGACATACTTGTTTTTAGGCTCAATTTGGTCGTAAACGATCACGATAAAATTTGGCAAAGGTATTTCTGAGCTGTATTTTATATATTTCCCCAAATATCGTTGTTACAGAGTGCATATTACGCCTGCGGAGGACAAAAATAACAAATCGGATGAACAATATATATGGGAGCTATATCTATATCTGAACCGATTTCGATCATATTTGGCATACCTATTCCATACTATTTGGGCTGATATTACACGTTTGGTGCACAATAAAAGGCAAAACGGACGAAGATATATGGGAGCTATAACTTAATTCTAACAGAATATCTCCAATTTCAAAAGGGTTCGTCCTTGGGTCAAACGCATAAATCGACTTAGAATGTGATTCTATGGAGATCAGCAAAAGGAAGTATGGGTCTATCTCGTTTCTTTTTGCCTGTTACAATCAAATGCACAAAGACATAGGGTGGGGTATAAAAAGGTTATGATTTTCGACTAAAGTATTTGAGTTTCACAGTAAAATATTTGTGGGTCAGATTGCGGCAGAGATACATTTGACATTTTTCGTCAAATATTTGCACATTGCGATCATACCTTTACAGCACCGTCCAGAATGTCGAGGGTATAAAGTGGAACCATTTTTATAATTTGCCACACTACAGTCCCTGAAATACATTGCTTCTAATTGGTTGGTTACAGCAAAAGATTTGTAAAATAAAAAAGTTCGTCCATTTTATTCGTTATATAGATTATTTGACAGTCAACATTGAATACTCTTTTTCAAGGGAGGACGAACATTTTTCAAATCTGGTACGTCATTTATCGCAGAATCCCTTTGTATTTTTAGACAAACGTTTGGTGCACAATAAAAGGCAAAACGGACGAAGATATATGGGAGCTATAACTTAATTCTAACAGAATATCTCCAATTTCAAAAGGGTTCGTCCTTGGGTCAAACGCATAAATCGACTTAGAATGTGATTCTATGGAGATCAGCAAAAGGAAGTATGGGTCTATCTCGTTTCCTTTTGCCTGTTACAAACAAATGCACAAAGACATAGGGTGGGGTATAAAAAGGTTATGATTTTCGACTAAAGTATTTGAGTTTCACAGTAAAATATTTGTCAAATATTTGCACATTGCGATCATACTTTTACAGCACCGTCCAGAATGTCGAGGGTATACAGTGGAACCATTTTTATAATTTGCCACACTACAGTCCCTGAAATACATTGCTTCTAATTGGTTGGTTACAGCAAAAGATTTGTAAAATAAAAAAGTTCGTCCATTTTATTTGTTATATAGATTATTTGACAGTCAACATTGAGTACTCTTTTTCAAGGGAGGACAAGCATTTTGCAAATCTGGTACGTCATTTATCGCAGAATCCCTTTGTATTTTTAGACAAACCCCTGTTGTTTCCCTGATAGTTTTTTTATCTCTGATTTGTTCGCACATTTAGGCCACTTGAATAAAAACCGTTTGATTTTATTAGGAAAGGAATGTTGGTCTTTCGTAACTCTTAACTCTTACACAGGAAACATAAAATGCTACTGTCGTTAGGCTTTGAGAGTAACTTATTGTGCAGCAAACAACTATGCAGAACTCAGTTCTAGAAAAAGCGCGACAAAGATCTGCAAACTAGTGTTGCACTTTCTAGTTTTTTTTGGCAGTTTGCTCCTTTCAGTTCACTTCCTTTAAGTGAACTAGTAGGGTTTAGGGCCCCTCGCGGATCGGATAAAAAATAAACAGTACACAAAAATAGTGTACTGTACCGGATAGTATCGCTAACAATTTTTAGCGGTAGTGTACCGGTACGCTGCCCATAAAAAACATTTTATTGATACTGTACCAGAACACAATGATAATCATGCTGTACCGCAGTCGGAGCGCTAAATATCGTAGTGTACCACAGTCGGAGCACTAAAAAACGTAGTTTTCCGCAATCGAGGCACTAAAAAATCATAGTGTATCACATGTACCACATTAAAGAAAATCATTAAGTGGGTAAGGCCGTTAGAAAATAGATAGAAAATTTTATGCTTCAAGGATTTTCATCTACAAAATCTTTTAAAATACCAAATTTAAAACAATTTCGTTGGTAAATGTGACTAGGATTATCAAAATACCGAATACAGGTGGGTTTCGTTATATGTGCGCTATAGGAAAACTGGAACTAAATATTTAATGTTCTGCCACCGGAGCTAGAACCTATTATGAACTATCAATACCAATTTGTAGATAAATCCGTGAAAAATGTGGAAAATCAACAAAATACCGAATATCGGATGGTACCGATATATGGGGGCTATACCAAAACATGGACATGGACCATGGAGCTAGAACCTATTATGGGTGCAGTTATATGGGAACTATACCAAAACATGGATCTCATTTTCAATATTAACAAGTAAACAAGCACCTAAGTTCAGTTGGGCCGAACTTTTAATACCATCCGCTCAAAGGAAAATCGTTATATGGGGGCTATAAAATTTTTTGTCATAGACTGTACGACCCATAACGAACTTTAAAGATGAAATTCGAAACAATTCCGGTAAAAAATGTCCAAGTGGAGGTGAGAGTATTCCGCTAGTAAATCAAAATCCCAAAAGGGCTTTAAGTTCCCACGCCATAGTTTTTTATTGCCCGGAATGTCTAACAAGTACATATGTGCTCTGTTCCAGTACCTGCAAAAATCTACTAGTTTCACAATTTTATTCCACCTATACCGTTTGGAACGAATTTGGCAATTTTCAAAGGAATAAAATATGTTAAAAATTCCGTTAAAATCTTAAAAATACCAAATGTAGCCGTTATATTAGGGTCTATACGACGTGGACATGCATAGGCAACTTTTGTCATAAGCCATTACAATATTAAAATACGAAACTTGAAATAAGCGGTGAATAATATAGCTGAAATTGTCAAAATACCGAATATAGGGAGATACCGTTATATGAGGGCTATACGAAGACGTGGAACTGCACGAAAAATTTTCTGTCACAGGCTGTAGTATCCATTACGAACTTCAAATACGACATCTAAAACAATTTCGGTGAGTATTATACCTAAAATCGTCAAAATACCGAATATAGAGAGGTACTGATATATGGGGGCTATACGAAAACGTGCACAGACAATTTTCTGTCTTAGGCTGTAGTATCCATTACGAACTTCAAACTCCACATTTGAAACAATTCCGCCGAATAATGTCACTAAAATCATCAAAATACCGAATATCGGGGTATCCCCCGTATGGTTACATGGAGGCTATACGAAGACGTGGACCTGATGTTATATGCTGTAGTATCCATTACGAACTTCAAATACCAAATTTATGGGGGCTATACCAAAACGTGGACAAATTTTCAATACCAAAAGTCCTGCAGACATAATACACATTTGAGTAAAATTTTATCAACCTACTTCATTTCGTTCGGAAGCTAGAATGATTTCCACAGACGGACAGACGGATAGACGGACGAACATCGCTAAATCGACATAGAATTTTATGCTGATCAAGAATATATATACTTTGTGGGGTGTTTTAGACAAATCCGTGAAAAGATGTGGCAAGTCATCAAAACACCGAGTATCGGAGGTACCATATTATGGGGGCTATAACAAAATGTTGAGCCACATATACTACGATCCGCCACTGGATCTAGAACCCATTACAAACTACAAATACCAATATTCACACAAATCCGTGGAAAAATATGGCAATAATCATCAGCATACCGAATATCGGGAGGTACCGTTATATGGACCCTATACCACAACATGAACCTTTACATACAATGTTTCGCGATACGAACTACAACTCATTACGACACACAAAAACCAATTTTTAGACAAAAATCATAAATATACCGAATATAGGGAGGTACCGTTATATGGGGCTATAAAAAACGTGGAGCTATACATACAATGTTTTGCTACCGAAGCTAGAACCCATGACCCACAAATACCAATTTTTAGACAAATCCGCAAAAAAATGTGGCAAAAATCATCAAAATGTCGAATATCGGGAGGTACCGATATATGGGGGCTATACTAAAACGTGGACCTATACATACAATGTTCTGCCACCAAAGCTAGAAGCCATTACGAACTACAAATAGCAATTTTTAGACAAAAATGTTACAAAATCAACAAAACGTTGACCCATATATACTATGATCCGCCACCGGATCTAGAACCCATTATAAACTACAAATACCAAATTTTAGATTATATACAAAGATGTCGCATTTATTGTCCATTTATAATGAAAAATTGCTAGTTTCTTGCTAGTCCGTATTCTTCATAAACATATACCATCAATATTAATGTCATCGTCAAAAGTCTAAACTATTAATAAAAAAATTACTCAAAATTAAAATATATTTCGAGTTTTGCCTTGATAAGGCGAAGATCATATAGAGAAAACAAACACATAAAATATATTTCGTTTCGAAAAACTATAATGTTAAAAAAAAATGAAATGGACATCACAAATAGTTCGTTTTTTATCTTTTTATCACCTATGCATATAAAAATATTTGAAACATAGCTTCACATATTGCTGTGAAGGAAAGTTAAACACGAAACTTTTTCTGACATAATGAGTATTCATCTGTAACGTATAATTTTCCTGCGACGGAAAAATTTCTTTCGCAGAGTGCCAACGCAACCAACCAAAGGCGTTTAAAAGAGTGAGAATATATTCGAGGATATAAACTCTTTCTTTCTCCTCTACTCTACTGGATCTATGAAGGTACTCCTCGTTTAATTACTTGCCCAATTCTCTGATACCATCTACAGTGTTGTTATCATAATTTGTTTATATTCGTACCATAGGGCTTCATATATTTCTGCACATGCATCTTTCTCTTCTAAGTTGGACGAAATGACATAAGGTGACTTATGTTCGAATTATGTATATTACTGATAATTGCCTTTAGTTGAGTGATGTGTTATTTCTTAAGAGTAAACAGGCATTTTTATTATTGGTCAGGATTATCGCTCTTTGAATTCCATCATCTAAAATAAGGTCTAAAGTCATTTTGATAGTGTTGAGTTCACCCATATGTGATGAACATTTGTTGTCGATTTTTAAAAGGAAGTTTAGATTTGTTGTGGATTTTTTATTGAATAGTTGGGCATATAAGCCACTGAAGAAATAGAGTATTCGAAGTTAGACTACAGAAGCGATCGGGATAGGTGAATTCCACCTTCAAAGAATTTATCATTAGCCATTCAAAGTGGCGTTGCAAGTCTTTATTACTTAATCGTAATGATTTTTTATTGCTTAACTATTTTTATGTACCTTTCAAGAAATTTAATTTTGTCTACAGAGTTAATTGAAACTCCTTCTATTTTGATTTGCGCTGTTTATGTTGTTTCATTTCCTTTGAAGAGTATTCTTAGCCGTGTCAAAATCCTTTGTACGGATAGTACTATGAAATCGCTATGAAATCGCAAATAGCTTTAATGCATTGGTTATGAATACCATGTAAATATTAGACAAAGTGAAACTTAAACAGCTTTATTGAGGTAGGCTATTGTAAATCAACAGACTTATAAGGAATTGAAAGATTGCCCACGTGCGATAAATGTTTAACCATTTTATAGGTTATGCAATCTGTACCCGCTGCTGATGGTTTATTTATTTTTTTGTTTTTCTTAAAACATTTTTATATTCTTCTGTTGAAAAAATTAACGATACATTTCAACCTGTACTCGTGACATAAATTGAAGAATTATTGGGAACATGATCTCTAAGATGGATTAAAAATTGTTTATCGTTTTCAGAAGACCATTTTGTTCTATAAAACTGCGTGGAAGAGTTTTGGCATCTTCCAACAAATTTAATAACTGCTTTAGAGTTTGGCTCGTTTTTAGGATCCTGAATTTTTGTTTTAAAGGACTTCCTTTTGGCAAATTTAAAAGATTTGTTAACCTCAATAAGTTTAGAAGCATTGATGTTGTTGTTGAACACGTCGTATGTTTTTTGAACTGCTAGCTGAAGTCTGTGGGTTTTTTTCTACGACAGAGTCCTACTAAACGTTAGGATATTGGTTATTTTATTCAAAGCGGGGATTGATATTTGCTTTGTTTAGTGATTTTAACAATTGTTTTTAGCTAGAACCATTAGGTTTGTAATATTGCTGATACCAATATTAATAACTATTCTAAGAGATTGTACTTTCCACGAAGTGGTTAATGTTGTATTCATAAATGACAGATCAAGAACAGAACCAGTTGTACCAGTTGAGCGTTTTAAAGATCAAGTTTCCATTATTGAGAGAGAAAAAAATTGATGAGTCGAAAGAAGATCTGATAATATTGCTTCGATGTGAATCAAAAGTCTCCACAACATGAATGCCTCGCATTAAAGTCACCGCAGACTAGTACATCAGTACGTGATTCCAGAAAGCATAGTAATTTTTGGAGTTCATATTATATTTCACTAGCTCTAACAGAATGAGGTATCTTTCTGATCATAATATTCTTTTCTAATAGCAAGGCAACTCTCCCATAGTTGTCTTTTTTAACATATTATAATTGCATGTCCTTGAATTGTTTTGCGATTCGGCTATGTTAAAAATTTTACTCAATACGCAGATGTCGATGCTGAATTTATTTAAATAGAATTCAAGATAATTATTCTTCTTGTTGAGGCTTTCAGTGTTGTGTTGTTATATATTCATGACAATATTTTATTTGAATTGATTTTTTGAATTGAAATTGGAGATTGGCAGTTTTTATTTGAAATTATTTTTTGTGTGTTTATACAGGACTTGGAAAGAGGGATTTTCTGAAGTAGTCCAATATGTCTAAATCTTCCGTGCAGTTCAGCGAGATAAGTAACTGAGACATTTGTTTTTTTTTTTTTTAAATTTACATTGTTTTTTCCAGTTCATACACAGGGATTTAATGTGTAATATTGATGGTACTGGCTACTGAATGGTTGATTATGGTACGAGGAGGTGCTATTTTGCTTTGTTGTGATTCTTTTATTTTTTTCTTCGTTAAAGTTTTTTATACTTTGATTAGAAGATTTACTCATTGGAGAAAATTGTAAATCGTAGTTGCCATCCGCTACAATATTGCAATAATTTTGGGATTCTGGGTACTTTTATAAGACTTCCTATCCGCTTAGATTTCAAAAAGTCATAAGCATTTTAATTTCGTTCACATTTTCCTTCTTCCGTAGCATTGTGATCAATCCCATTGCACGAAATATATCGGTTTGAAAATTATTACACGAGATACTGCTGACTTTCCATCCAACCCTAACTATTTATTTGGGGCAGAGGAACTGACCACAACTACATTTTAATCAATATACATAAATCAATTCTTGTTCGAGTTTGGTTTTTATCCAAAGAAAAAGTGACCACGCCTTCTAATATTTACCAAAATAATGAAAACTATGGAACAAATAGTTAGTATATGACGTACTTATAGTTAGTATATGACTCTCCCTCCAACCCTAGGTATCTGTTTGGGGTCACAGGAACTGGTCACACATACTTCTTTAAATTTTAATGTATACAATTAAAAAAAAAATATATAGTAACACATCAGTTGAGAAGGCCGAATTGACTCAAATTTTCTCTTGGTTATTTGTAATTATAGCGGAAACGTTTTCATGAATAAACATTTTGAGAAAAGCATCTAGAAAAATCGAGGAAGTGAAAAACTTGAAGTTTCTATTTTGATAAGGAATTTTGTATAGAATTGTTAAAGAATGCCTTTTGGAATTGAAAATTCTTAAATTTTGCATATATTCTATACAACTTTGATTAAAAAATACTTCTCAAAGCATTAAAACATTTAAAATCTCAACGTACTTTTAAATTACGGCTATGTATAATTGGGAACAATAGTAAACAGTTATTGCCGGTATTGATTTCACAATACTGAAAACTTTAAATGCCAAATTACAGTTAATTCGGTAGAAATTATAACAAAAACATACAAATGACGAATGTTTAGCGGTATTATTATATCTAAACGAAACGTATATACTCTATCTTTCTCAGAATATTGTATAAATGTTCAAAGATTAACCTAAATTTTTCTTCTTATTGCGATTTTAACGAACGGCCACAGACGGATATAGATTAATTGACATAGGATTTTGCACAAACATGGTCTTCTAAAAGTTACGAATTCAAAATTACTTTTGATTTGGAAAATATTGCTAAGACCTTTATAATACTGACAATTGAGGTTTGAAAATTTAATTAAATACGATGATGTAACAAATATAAAAGGGTACTGATGAATAGGAAATAAATCATAAAGTAGACTTTTTCGTAATTGTTTTAATAAATGATTTACAAACTCGAAAATGCTTTTGAGGCCTTCAAAATACCTCAAATCGACAGATTATATGGGAAATAAGTATTAATGAACTAGACTTAAGTGTACTGAAATCATAAAATGCCACATTGGAGCACATTTAGTCGACAAATATTATCCTCCCAATCCTAAGAATAATATGTGCTAAGTCTGAAAGACGAATATTCAATTTAATGACCTCTATCGTAATTGCAAAAATTTTGGCCGCAGACCTTGAACATTCCAACAGGACTCAGCACCATCGCACTCAGCACGCGCCATCCAAGAATGGGAATGGGCCAAAATACCGCAGAGCAACATTCGAGCAGCGTGTGATGGTTTCATTGGCCGTTTGAAGGCCATAACTCGTGCCAAAGGTGACCAATTCGAATTGTTTTGCTTTGCAACAACACACACATAGACACACACACACAAACATTTGTTTTGCTTTCAAGACATTTTGAACAACTTAAAGAAGTTGGATTTAAAGTCGAAAGCTATTTATACAAGAGTTTTATGTCAAACAAATGTTCCTAAATCCACTGATGGTATAACAATAAAAAAATCTATTGAACAAATTAATGATATGGATGTTATATCTGAATACAAATTTACAACGAAAGTCGAAATAACAAAATAAAAGGGACTAAAATAGACAAGGTTCGAATAATCTGTGATGAAGCTCCTCAATCTTACGAGGGGTACTAGGATCAAACCTGATTTATGTATACCGCCGGCATGTCTTTTAAAAAACGGTGGGCATCGTGACCACATTACTGTGGTAATCTGTGAAAAATTAATAATTTCTCTAAACCAATATAAGAAACAAAAATGTTATATCGCCTTACCACCACAAGAACAATGTGACATACCAAAATATATTTCGTGCAATGGGATTGATCACAATGCTATGGAAGAAGGAAAATGTGAATGAAATTAAATCGCTTATGACTCTTATAAAAGTCTTATAAAAGTACCCAGAATCCCAAAATTATTGCAATATTGAAGCGGATGGCAACTACAATTCGCAATTTCCTCCAATGAGTAAATCTTCTAATCAAAGTATAACAAACTTTAACGAAGAAAAAAAAAGAATCACAACAAAGCAAAAAAGCAGCTCCTCGTACCATAATCAACCATTCAGTAGCCAGTACCATCAATATTACACATTAAATCCCTGTGTATGAAATGGAAAAAAACAATGTAAATTTTTACAAAAAAACAAATGTCTCAGTTACTTATCTCGCTGAACTGCACGGAAGATTTAGACATATTGGACTACTTCAGAAAATCCCTCTTTCCAAGTCCTGTATAAACACACAAAAAATTATTTCAAATAAAAACAGCCAATCTCCAATTTCAATTCAAATCAAATAATATATTGTCATGAATATATAACAACACAACATTGAAAGCCTCAACAAGGAGAATAAATTTCTTGAATTCTATTTAAATAAATTCAGCATCGACATCTGCGTATTAAGTAAAATTTTTAACATAGCCGAATCGCAAAACAATTCAAGCATATGCAATTATAATATGTTAAAAAAGACAACTATGGGAGAGTTGCCATGCTATTAGAAAAGAATATTATGTTCAGGAAGATACCTCATTCTGTTACAGCTAGTGAAATAAAAATGAACTCCAAATATTACTATGCTTTCTGGAATCAAGTACTGATGTACTAGCTGTGGAGACTTTTGATTCACATCGTAGCAATATTGTCAGATCTTTTTTCGAATCATAAAATTTTTTCTATCTCAATAATGGAAACTTGATCTTTAAAAACGCTCAACTGGTACAGGTCTTGATCTGTCATTTATGAATACAACATGAACTACTTCGTGAAAGTACAATCTCTTAGAATAGTTATTAATATTGGTATCAGCAAAATTACAAACCTAAGGTTGAAATCACTAAACAATGCAAAGCATGGAAAATGTTATTAAGCTTTTTTTATATGTAAGATGGTAATTAATTTTTTTGTCGTTTAAATTGTGCCCATAGTCCATATTTTACATCATAGTATAATTCAATGACAATTAACTAAATGTTCTAATATTCACAATTTTTTCCATGTTTCTGACACAATTTCTGACTGAATGAGTCCCAGTTTGAACTTTTCGGAGTTTAGTTCATATAGACGTACATCCCAAACCTACGTTCCCAACTAATATTTTCTTGGGGTTACAAATTCAAGAGAGTCAACTTTTTTTCAGACCACACATTGGTTGGGAAAGTGGACTTGGGGTACACTAATATGGGATTATACTTAAATAATTGTATATGTGAACAATTATATGTAAGATATTTAACTACCCCAGTAGCCTAAATACAATTTTTTACCCAAATCAATTGATGAATGGGGTCAAGACCAAGACGGACCAAACTATCGGAAATTAAAAAATATTACGAGAAGAGGTTTTCTACCCCCTTAGAAACAAAGGTGCCAAATAAGGGCAAAAAATGAAAAAAGTGGCCAAGGCCCCAAAATAGCTTAAATCATATCAAAAAGTGATCATTTTTAGAAAGGATGATTTCTTCTCAAATTACCAACGTTTGCCGAAATTAGTATGAAAAATATGGTTAAAATGTAAAACATACTTGAAATCGGGTTGTACCCTTATTCGGGGGTTATGACCCATATCATGACCTGCAAAAGCGATTGCAGGTATCTTGAAATGAATGTCCGATTCGCTCTACTATTTTTGCCCCCTTTACATTCGGTATTTCACTGATACCATTCCAAAATTGTATGAATTGTCATAATCCGTTGTTCTTGAGTGTAAGCGTAGTAGCCAACATCACTTTCTTTTAGATGGTGAAAATAATTCTTTATTTTTTATTCTCTTCTGAAATAATATTCTTCGTATAGTTCCACTTACCCAATAAAATAATCTTTAAATAACATAAAACATAAATAAAAATAGGTAAAAAACGTTTAAAATGTTAAAATAAAGGTACTAAAAACCAAAAAATAATAAAATAGAAACAGTCGTGGGAATTATAAAGATATGCATAGATTAGACTAAAATAAAACCGTGGGGCGCCCCAGTTTTGTCGATATCACCTGGTATTATAGTAGCAAATTTCCACATTGTCTGCATTTCGTGTGAAGTGTACTAGATGATCCTGCGCTTTTATTTTGCAAATGCGAGCACCATTATTTCTTTACAAATTCAATACAGCAGAGTTGTGGTCGTTAACTTGTTGATTTGTTGGGTATACCCTTAACGCTTTGTCTATTGCAAACTCACCACTCGTGTCTTGAAGAAGTCTTCCAATTAAAATACTAAAAAGTTGGGTTGTTAGCTCACCGAATCTCAACGCATTCAAAATATCAATAAGAGTCTGGTCACCTTGCTGACGCATATTTTCAGTCAATTCACACAGCATGAATAAATTTTTTGCACACAGGTGTTCCTGATCGTTTTATAGGAGAAATTTTTAAAGATCACCGAAAAGTAATACGTTTACTCCTCAAAAACACTCATTTTCACTGTCCTTAATCAAGCGTCATGCATAACAATTGATAAGATATCCATGGTATCTCGTCGACAATCCAAAATTATGCGACCGTCTTTCTGGATTCAGGCTGGATTGATCAGATACCTAAATAACAGATGCAATTTCTAAATTTAAATCTTATTGTAATACGCCATGCCTTTAAGTGGCTGCGCCCATCTTAAATATTGAAGTTGTATAGTGCACTGTATGCTTAAAAATGGTAGCAAAAGGTATGCACGTATTAAAAATTTCTGATGAGCCAAAATTATGTGCCAAAGTGTCCTATTTCTCATCAGGAATAAAGCTACAAAAGAACTTGTTACCATAAGTTTGCAATGGTATCTTAGCAACAGTCAATGGCGCTGTTCAATCACCCTGTTCATGATATTACTGTTTCGGCAGAAAATAATGTGACAATTTCCAAATAAATGGTGATGTGCAATATTTTAATGAGCTTGATTGCAAAAATTTCCTCGAACACCAAAAATACATCTGCATCAGAGCTCCAATGTCGTTAAGGAGTCTAGGAAAAATGTTATCTATGCAGAATGTATAATCCAAGATGTTTCAAAAGTTATATATCAAATAACAACGCCTTTAAACCCTAAAAACTAGAATGGGGTCCAAGCCAAGCGATGAAGGAGATGATCTACAAATATCCGAAAGACAACGATTGACAAGATTTTTAAGAATTGATTAACCTTTGACGATGAACTCATAAAATATTTAATTATGATAACAACAGTGTAGATGGTATCAGGGAATTGAACAAGTACTTAAAGTACTCATAGATCCATTAGAGCAGTGGAGAAAGAAAAAGTTTATACCCTTGAATATATTCTAACTCCGTCATTAGGTGGTTGCGTTGGCACTCTGAAAGAATTTTTTCCGTCGCAGGACAAATTATACCTTACAGAAGAATACTTCTTATATCAGAAAAAGTTGCGTGTTTAACATTCCTTGACAGCAATATCTGAAACTATGTTGCAAATATTTTTTATAAGCATATGTGATCAAAAGATATAAAAAACGAAATATTTGTGATGGTTATTTTAATTTTTTACAATTTTTAGACAAATTTCATTTTTTTTTTCATGGCAAATCATCGAAATGCCGAACATCGATAGGTACAAGAGTGCTGCAACGAGTATGCAAAAATTCAACTACACTCGGTTTCTTACATGATTTTTGTTGATGCTGTGGTTTAGTTTGATCTGAATGAAGTCACTGAAGTCTAACATACCAAAAACCAAATATAATGAAAAAATTGTCTATTTATTATATATAGTTTGTACCAATCGTTACAATCATGATTTCGCTCAGATTCGAACATTTGTGTTTTAATCAAATCACATCACTTAATTAACTAGGATGAATCAAACCGATCAGACTCATCATAGATGATCGACCCCTTATGAACAATTCAACATAAGTTCGTAAATAAATAAATCATGTGAGCTGTTTGATTGCGAACACCAAACTTCGATCAATACATGTTTGATGACAACATTTGGCTTGAGCAACTCGAATGAACACGTTACATCTGACCGACTGATTGAGTTTGATTGTATTTCCACTGTGTGATCAAGCCTATTCAATCATACTCATTGCAGCCCTCTGGTAGGTACCGTTATACGGGGGCCATATAAAAACGTGATCCTATAAATACAATGTTTCGCCACCGAAGTTAGAACCTATTAAGACCTACAAGTACCAATTTTTAGACAAATCAGTGGAAAAATTTGTTGTGCCAAATTTTGGGCTGTGTCGTGTCGACGGACGGACAGACAGACATGTACCGTCATGTGCTACACTACGGAGTATTTAGTATTTTCAGTACGATTATCGTTGTGTTCCGGTATAGTATCACTAAAATATTTTTTAAGGGCTGTGTTCCATGTCGCATTTATTGTCCATTTATAATGAAAAATTGCACAGTTTCTTTTATTTGGAGCGGAGGCTCGTCCGTATTCTCCATAAGCATATACCATCAATATTAATATTACCGTCAAAAGTCTAAACATAAAATGGAAAAATTACTCTAAGTTGAAATATACTTCGTTTCAAAAATTATAATTGTAAAAAAATTAAAATAAACATCACAATGTCTTCGCTTTTAAGCGGTTTTATTTAGCTCACCCCGTTTGTTTTATTTATTATTTATTCTTGGTTCAAATTTAGTAATTCAAATTTCACCCTCTTCCTGTCAAACGATTAATTTGATATTTTGTATACACTATGGATTTGGTGACAATACAATTATGTTAATTTTTTTTTTTTTTTTTTTTTTGGTTTATTGAAAAGTAATTGTTGGATTGGTACCCATATTACCTATATAGCAAGACTAGTTTTTGCTTACATATTAGTGAATACTTAAGTAACTAAATAATTGAACTAGTTCCATGGTGAATATGACATATGACATCATTTTTGTTTACAATTCAATTTTGGCTGAAGTAATGAAATTACAGAGTTCCTTGATGACGGTGTTTGTTCGGTGTTTCAATAAAGCAGGTAAGTTGGTAAAATCGTTGAAAATATTGAAGTTACATCTTAGATGGTGAAATTCATTGAACTCAAAGATCAAATGATTTTCCGTTTCAGGTACATTACAAACAGCACACAAATTAGTGTCTATCTTTTTATGCAGGTACGTTTTGCAGTATGAGTGACCCGCTAGGAGTCTATTGATAATTTTAATTTCTACAGGTTCTAAAGACAGTTCGGCATGCCAGTGTTTTTTTGGTGGAGATGGAAAGAAATTAGAGAAGTATTTGCCTTTTGATAACGACAATAGTCTATATTTTCTTACCCATTCATCCCATAGGGCTTCATATATTTCCGCACGAGCATCCTTAACGGCTAAATTGGACGAAATTACACAGCCAGCTTCCACGGCTTGTCTGGCAAAATAGTCGGCACGTTCATTAGATGGGATTCCAATGTGGGATGGAACCCACAGGAAGGAAAGGTGACTTAAAGTTGAATTGTTTATCTTGTTGATTATTATGTTGACTAAATAATTATGTGATGTGTTGTTTCTTAGGAGCAAACAGGCATTTTTACTATCCGTCAGGATTACTGCCCTTTGAATACCATGTTCTAAAATGAGGTCAACAGCCTTGTTAATAGCATTGAAGTTGCCCATGAGTGATGAACATTTGGCGTTAATTTTGAATAGAAAGTTTTGATTTGATGATATGTTGCAAACTCCGCAACCTGTCGAGTCTCCGATAATAGAGGCATCAGTTGCCCATATGGAAGTGCCGCTAGATTTGAACTCGTTTAATTTTTCAAGATATATACTATAAAATAATTCTTTTGATTCTGAGTTTTTTCCAGCATTAAAGATGTTCATAGCGTATGAAATTTTGTCGCTTGGAATTTCAGACGGACATATTTTGGTTTTGTCGAAGATGTGTTTGAATTTGTTGTATACCAATCCAAGACTTGTTTTATTAGTTGGGTAAGACGTGAATTTTTCATAAGTGTCCCAGTGAAACATCTTGAATTTTAACAGCTCTTTCGCAGCTAGATACTGCAACCTTAGTTCCGGAGGCAAAACGATTGCTAAGACGTAAATTATGTGAACAGGCGTTGAAGGTGTTAATCCCAAGTTCTTCCGTAGAATTTGGTTTTGACACGTTGTTAGTTTTTTATTGACGTAGTTGGGCATGTGAGCCATTGAAGAAATAGAGTACTCAAATTTTGAAAAAAAAAAAGCGATCGGGAAAGGTTCACAGATATATTGGGGTGAATTCCACCTTTAAGCGAATTTACCATTTTCAAGGCATTTAGGGTGGTGCTGGAAGTCTTAATTACTTCATCATAATGATTTTTTATAGTTAAGCTGTTTTTTGTGTCTTCCCAGAAATTTTATTTTGTCCACAGAGTTTATTGGAATTCCTTCAATTCTGATTTGTGGTATTTTTTTTTTGCACCTTTTGCTACATACATAACTACAGTTTTTTCAGGGTTTGCAGAGAGATTAAGGGATTTTAATATCCTAATGAATTCATTCATCTTGTTCAGAAGAATATTGTTAGCAGCGTCAAAATCCTTTTCTGCTGATAGTATAATGAAATCGTCCGCAAACTGAAAAGTTTTGATGGATTGGTTATTTATACCATGTAAGCCGAGAGTATAAATGTTAAACAGTGTAGGACTTAGACAGCTTCCTTGTGGAAGGCCATTATAGATCTCTCAACTTTCGTTACCCATCATTAAAATCCGTTTCTTTAAAAAAATTGCGATCCACGTATTATATCGCTGGGACAAGAGAGCTCAATTAAAATTTTGACGAGAAGTTCAATCGTATGCTTTTTTCACAATCGTATGCTTTTTCCACATCCAAAGATACAATTATGACTATATCACCTTTCTCTTTATGGTAGTTTATTCTATGTAGCAAATCATTTATGCACATAGATGCAGATAGATTTTTCCTATAAGCATAAGTTTTGGGGGAGGATATTATTTTGATCAAGCCTTTCCTTTACCATTAAGTTCATAAATTTCGCAAAAACAGATATCAACGCGATTGGTCTGTAATTAGCAAATATGTCCAAATCTTTGCCGATCTTCGGGATGGGAACAATCTTAATTCTTCTCCATTCTGTGATGAAATTGCCATCTTTCCAAGTATCATTCATAGATCTTAGTAAGTTCTGCTTGGCCATGTGTGACAAATGGTTGACCATTTCGTAAGTAACACCATCTGCACCAGCTGCTGATGGTTTCTTCAACACTTTTACAAATTCTTCATATGAAAAACTTGAAGACGATTGTGGCTTTAAATGCATGTGTTGTATTGGGGAATTATTAGGGACTTGATCCCTAAGATGAATTAAAAATTGTTTATCGTTTTCAGACGACCATTGTGTTTTATATATTGGCATCGAAGAATTTTTACATCCCCGAACAAATTTAAAAAGTGCCTTGGAATTTGGTTCATTGTTAAGATCATGAAGTTTTGTTTTGAAAGCTTTTCTTTTGGCAAATTTTACAGCGGTGTTGAAGGCTTTGTTAGCCTCAATGAGTTTTAAAGCATTGATGTTATTATTGCACATGTTATATGTTTTTTGAGCTGCTAGCTAAAGTCTGTGGGTTTTATCTACCACAGAATCCCACCAAACTTTTGAGCATTGGTTATCTTTTAAGAGATAAGTCGATTTTTTAATTTCATTTTTGAAAGTTTCATTAATTTTCTCAAAGCATGGAACAATATTTGCACTATTTAATGATTTTAATAGCTTTTTCTTAGCTAAGAACCGTTTGTTTCTGATATTGCTGATACCAATATTAATTATTATAGGGTAGTGATGGCTTCCTCCAATTGTGTATGGTTGTACTTTCCACGAAGTGGTTAACTCCGTATTCGTAAAAGAGAGATCAAGAACAGAGCCAGTGATGTCAATAGATCGTTTTTTAAAAGTGAAATTTCCATCATTAAGTGAATAAAAATTAGCTGGATCGAAAAAGGATTTGACAATATTGCCTCTATGTGAATCAAAGGTGTCTCCATAGCAGGAATGTCTTGCATTAAAATCGCAGCAGATCAGTACGTCAGGACGTGAATCCAGAAAGCATAATAGTTTATCGAGTTCGTGTTTTATTTCAGTGGCTCTAATAGAATGAGGGAAATACACAGATAATATGGCTATGTTGTTTGAAATATTTGTAGTTTGGCAAATGAGTATGTCCAATGGTGTTTGGAAGTGTACTTTTCTGAACTTTATATTCTTTTTAAAGAGTATGGCAACTCCACAGTAGTTGTCTTTTCTCTTTTTTGAAACAATATTATAGTTGGATATAGATGTGTTGTTTTGCGATTCGTCGATATTAAAAATTTCACTTAACATGCAGATGTCGATGTTGAATTTATTCAAATAAAATTCAAGATAATTCTTATTCTTATTTAGGCTTTGAATGTTATGTTGTAAAACATTCATGATAAAAGATGATTAGTTTTGATTGTTTGTATAAGAATTTGATTTTGGAGTTTGAGAATTTTAATTTGAATTAATTTTATATTTTGTATTTTTTGCAGGACCTAGTACGAGGGATTTTCTGAAGTTTTCCAATATGTCTAAGCCTTCCGTGCAGTTCAGAGAGGTAAGTAACTGGGACATTTGTTTTGTAAACATTGACATGGTTTTTTTCAGATCTGATACCTTGGCAAAAGATGGATGTTCAAAAACAGGAATTGAAGGCGCAACAGTGATGGGGCTAACTACTGGATGGTTGATTTTAGTATGAGAAGCTGCTATTTTGCTATATTTTATTTTTGTAATTCTGCTGTTTATTTCATCATTAAAATTTCTTATATTTTGATTAGTAGATTTGCTAATTGTTGGAAAATGAGAGTCGTAGCTTCCATCAGCTAAGATGTTATAATAATTTTGGGATTCAGGGTATGCCTTTATAACTTCTTTCCTGCTTAGATTTGACAGTGTCATAAGTGATTTAATCTCTTTTTCCGATTTCCACCTTAAACATTTTCCTTGTTCTGTGGCATTGTGATCCGTTGCACAAAATAAATTTTGGAGTGTCGCATTGTTTTTTACATTTTGTATTAGTAAGGCAATCATTGCATTTTTGTTCCTTGCATTGGTTTGGACATATTATGAATTTACCACAGTCTAGACAACGTTTAGTTGATCTGCAGCGTATAGCAATGTGACCAAGACGGCCACAGTTTTTCAAAGGCGTACTGGGGATACATATAGGTCAGGTTTGACCCTAGTACCGCACATAAAAATCGAATGAGGAACTCCATTACATATTATTCCTACCTTAACAGTTTCAGTCTCTTCTATTTTGTTGTTTTCGGTTTTCCTTGTAAATCTGTATACAGATATAACATCAATATTGTTGTTGTCTTCGATAGAATTTTTTATTGTAATACCATCAATGGATTTTGGAACATTTTTAATAACGTAAAACTTTTGTATAAAACGCTCTTGGGTCTCAGCTTTCAATTTAATTTCTTTTAGCTGTTGGTTTTGAACGAAAGAGTTTGCCATAGCAAGGTTGTTGAAGGTAAGGCGGAAGGTATTGTACCCAATGTGTGGTGGGAATGTTAATCTTTTGAAAAAGTGCATATAAATGCAATTCACAATTTTTCCTCCTGGAGCTAACTGGGGTTTCCGAAGTGACAATGACATAGAATGGGCCCTGATGATTTTGTGGATAAAGAATATTCGATTGTAGAGCATTATAATTGTATTCAATTTTTTCTGACAAATCAGATACATTTGAAGAAGCCTGTGAAATATTTGTATTTTTGATTGGTTCACCATTATTATTTATGAATATTTGCTTTTGGTTTGACATTAAATGTGCTCGGCGTTTATTAGGGTCCCAGAGAGGTGTTGGGGGAGGTTCCCCGTCGGCATCCATTTTAAAAATTAGAAGTTTTTCTGATTTATTTTCTTTTTATTGAAAAAAGAAAAACAAGAAAATCAAAATGTCTCGAAAAACAAACAAAAACTTAGTTTGTGATTATGTTTGTATGTATGTGTGTTATTGCAACGCAAAAACAAAACGATAATAAAAAGGCGCAGTCTAGCATCAACAAGGGTTGAGTAGCGACTGACAATTATGTTTATTGATTATCATTATAAATCCAAGATGGCGGCCGCTACGAAATTGCGGATAACGTAGGTTTTATCAATCCCATCAATATGATTATCAAATGAAAATCCAAGATGGCGGTCTCTACAAAATGGCGGATAACCTATGTTTTATTAACCCCATCAACATGGGTATCAAATGAAAGGTCTTAACAAGTAGAATACAATTTATTTCGCAAAACTGAAATCTAAGATGGTCGCTACCAAGTGGCTGATAACATTTTTTTATCAATCCCACCAATATGTGTATCAAATAAAAGGGCTTGACAAGAAGAATACAGTGCACTATATAACCTCAATATTTAAGATGGGCGCAGCCACTAAATAGCGTATAATAATAAGATTTAAATTTAGAAATTGTATCTGTAATTAAGGTATTTTATTAATCCAACCTGAATCCAGAAAGACGGTCGCATAACAAGTATGTCACCACTGTCCGGAAACTATTTGCGAATAATGAGGCAATAATTGCATCAGACAGAATTTTTAATTGTCGACGAGATATACATGGTGTCTTATCAATTGTTATGCATGATGGAGGATCGATTAAGGACTGTGAAAATTAGGTTTTTGGAGGAGTAAACGTATAACTTTTTGGTGATCTTTTACAACTGCCTCCTATAAAACGATTAGGAACACCTGTTTTCAAAAAGCCAGAACATCCCCAACAAGCTACACATCTCTGGTGTTTATTCACGCTGTGTGAATTAACGGAAAATATGCGTCAGCAAGGTGACCAGACTCTTATTCCCCAACCCAACAATTTAGTATTTTAATGGAAAGACTTCTTCAAGACACGAGTGATGAGTTTGCAATAGACAAAGCTTTAAGGCTATACCCAACAAATATTGACGTTTCAACGGACTTAGTAAATGGCGCTATATGCTACATCAACGAAACCGCTTGGCCGAACTAATATGTATGCAACAGATGTACCTTCCGTCCGAATTGATTTCGCAAGAGACGGAGTACATCTTAAACCCCCGAAAACCATACAGTTTTCAGCTAAGTACAATTACGGGACGGCTGAAAGAACAATGTTGCCTTTAATACTATCATAGGCTTCTACATACATAAAATGAAGGTCAGCACTGTGGATCACGCAGTCGTATACTTTGGTGCGAAACTGTTTGAAGAAGGTCAAGCCTACATGGCTCTTAGTAGAGCAAGATCTTTGCTGGGACTACGTATAGAGGAGTTGGACTGCAATAGACCAACGGCCAAGAAACCTTGCAATAATGAAGCACTTAATGAACTAAACAGAATGCGAAGTAAAAAAAAACTTGAAAATAAAAATAGGAAAAAACTTTTTAAATTAAACGGTTTTATGTTAAACATACAATGCAATGTTTAAGTTAAACGGTTTTATTTTAAACATACAATGCAATGTTTAAGATAAATGTATTAAAAACCAAAAAATAATAAAATAGATACAGTCGTGGGAATTATAAACACATGCATAGACTAGACTAAAATAAGCCGTGGGGCACGTCAATTGTCTACAATCGTTGATTAAAATGTTTGTTTTGTAATGTTACACTATAATTAGGATTAAAGACAAACTACGAGCAGTGAAACGATTCCTCGCCAGATAAAGCCGTGGAGCACGTCAATTGTCTACAATCGTTGATTAAAATGTTTGTTTTGCAATGTTACACTATAATTAAGATTAAAGACAAACTACGAGCAGTGAAACGATTCTTCGCCACCCAGCAGTGTGAATGTCCAACGATAAACTAGTTGAAACATCCCTTTTATTTACATGGATTGTATAACTATTGGAATTTCCATAAGCAATAAAATAGTAAGAAATTTCCTCACCGCCCGCAGGCCAACTGCGAATTAAACGATTCTTCTATCGCACATTAAGTCGACAATTGACGTGCCCCACGGTTTTATTTTAGTCTAGTCTATGCATATGTTTATAATTCCCACGACTGAATCTTTTTTATTATTTTTTGGTTTTTAATACATTTATCTTAAACATTGCAATGTATGTTTAACATAAAACCGTTTAACTTAAAAAGTTTTTTACCTATTTTTATTTTTATCTTTTGATCACCTATGCATATAAAAAATATTTGATACATAGCTTCACACATTGCTGTGAAGGAAAAATAAACACGAAACTTTTTCTGACAGAGTGAGAGTATATTCGAAGGTACTTTCTTTCTCATCTACTCTACTGGATCTATGAAGTTACTCCTCGTTTAATTACTTGTCCAATTCTCTGATACCATATACAGTCCTGTTATCATAACTATTTTTTTACATTCATCCCATAGGGCTTCAAATATTTGTGCACGTGCATCCTTCACGACTAAGGTGGACGAAGTGACACAACCAACCCACAAGAACGTAAAGTGACTTATGTTTGAAATATTTATATTACTGACATTTGTCTTTTGTCGAGTGCTGTGTTATTTCTTGAGAGTATACAGGAATTTTTACTATTGGTTAGGATTATCGCCCTTTGAATTCCATCATCCAAAATAAGGTCTACAGTTATTTTGATAGCGTTGAGTTCACCCTTATGTGATAAACATTTCTAGTCGATTTTAAAAAGGAAGTTTTAATTCGATGACATGTTGTGAGCTTTTTATCATCAACAAATTCAGCAACAATAAAATCCAATAGTATTATGGTATGTTCAATAAATGTCAGCAAAAAGATGTCTTCAACAATGGCTCCAAAGCACGTCTATAATGTTTATTGAGATTTCACCGATATCCAAAAATTCACAAAAAAACTTCAATTTGTTTAAAGACAAAAGTTACTTTTTATATAAGCTGCGATTAAACCACGCCATAAAAATATTCCTCCTATTATTATATGCGATATTGCCAAAGACAATCTTAATCTAAAAATGTCTTCTTCTTTTTTAGGTCTTCTTTCATAGTCTGCTGGATTTCCCCGTAATTATTGAACAAAATTAATTTTATCGCGCACTAGTGTTTGACAATAAATGCAAAAAAACTGTTTTTGGGAAAACAAAATTAGTTGCCAGTAAACAGCTTTACCTGAAATTCGACGTTGAGTTCACAAATATTCAACTTCCCCACTATGCTACATTTTTTGTACGTCCGTATTATCAAAATAACATTCATATAAATACATTTGTTTTACTTATGTGGCCAAGAGCGTCGACAGAGTACGTCGAAAATGTTATGATCAAACATTTTCCTTTTTTTGGTGAAACATTCATTTGACCGTGCAAGTGTTTTGTAAAATCTAACAAGGAAAAATATCAACTGAAAAACATTGTTGTCAGCATTTTGATTTCAAAACATGGCATTATGAAATTTAAGCATAAAAATACATGTTGATAATAGAATATACGAAGTATAAAAAATAATTATTTTAATTAATTAAAAATTTAATTGCGGAATTTAAACGTCCAACTACTAGAAATTACATTTGCGTTTTCAAATACTACGTAACTGCACACACGCGATTAATAGCAAATTATTTATAGTTTTTATAATACAAATGGTGTATCATATACAAATGTTATTCGCGACAATATATGCATATGCATGCATTTAGGCAGTATACTTATTTCTAAACAGCTGTGGTGTATTCATAAAAATATCCGACACCATCATTGTCGACTGCTCGAAAAAAACTAAATATTCTAGTTAATATCACTGATACAACTTGGGTCAGACGTGAACAATCGTATGACAGTGTTGTGACACAATCAGTCCCGGTAATGTACAGGGGCGTAAGTAATGTTATGAGTATTAAGAAAACTTCACAACCCACATATTACATTCAAGAATTATCCTATCCTACATTTCGTGTTCCTCCTGAGACTGCCCAAACAGCAAAATCCAACCTGTCCAAAGACAGGCTATGGCTCCTGCCATGAAAATGATATTTGCATCGAGGTTTTACCAGAAACAACGACTGATTATATAAATTATTATATAAAATCAAAAAATTGAGGGATATTGCCTTTGGGGTTTTATAAGCTTTATCTGCATTGTCATTGCAAAAAGATGTAAAGAAGTATTTTCTTTTTTGCTATCAGCACTAACCCGATACTTGTTTGAGAACATCTATATTAAGAATTGAAATTTTATGTCCGAAATATCAAACATTTAGAAGTTATCGTGTTTGTAAATACAGCGGTGGAGTCCATATTTCAGTTAATGCCAAATCTTCCGCTAATTTAATTGATCTAAATGGTTTCCTCGATATAGAGCATATTAGTGTTTCCATTGAATTGGACAAATTTAAATTGTTTGTAACTTGTTCTAATATTCAATCTAAAAAAGTTAAAGATTCTGATTTTATTTTGATTCTTGGTGGTTTTAGATGGCTTTCAATGCCAGATTCTGAGCTCTAATTTCTTTGTCATCCGAAGCAAACAATATCGAATCTGTTTTGCAAATAATTCTTTATCATATAAATGGTGTAAAAAATTCCCAAAACAAAAAAAAACAAAACACCAGCCTCGCAGTTTAACAATAAAAAACTTGCACCAGTATTCAATGGTATTCTAGGTTATTTAAAACGATGAGCCAAAATAGTTTCCAATCCATACTAACAAGAGACGTACTCGTACCTATATTAGAATATGATTTTGTTGTATGGAATTCTCTATATGCAATATACTCAGATAAAATAGAATCAGTGCAAAAACAATTTCTGTTATTGCCCTTAAGAGGTTTACATTGGAACAATAATTTTGTTTTGCCTTCTTATCTAGTATAAATAAGTAGATTGCCTACAGGCTAAAATTAAGTAGATTGCCTACACTAAAACGCAGACGTATTTTGTTGAAGTCCATTATAATACTAAATATATTAAATGGTAATATATTACATTAATGTTCTTCATCTTCTGTTGTGATCTTGTATATTCTACCAATTATTATGTACCAATTTTCAGCGCACAAATTATTTAATGGGTGAACCTCTTAATAAAATGTGTGTGTATATTTTAGTATGAGCCTAGAAGTTATTAAAACTAGAATGATTTTATTTTTAAAAGATTAAAATAAGCATGTTTTATTATTTAACAGACTAGCTGATGAAGTAGATTTTGTAGCTGGTTTTCAATTTCTACTTAATCCCCCTACGAAGAGGGAGGTCACTAGGCCGGCAGGGGTGGGAAGTGAGGCCTACACTGCACCTTATAAATGAGAAAGTCACGCGGGTCATAAAAACAGGATTGACATTACATCGAGCGGTTTCCCAAAGATATTGTTTGCCACCACTTCTTTAATGAAGAGTAGTTAACATAATTTAATATTATTTTCAAATATTAATAGTTGCAAAAAGTTGCAACAAATAGTGTTACTTAATACAACAATAACGTGAGATTAGTTGTTATTTTGGTAGCAGTGTTAACATGCTCCGTTGTTTGTGTTCTGATTAATCCGGCTTTTCCTCAATGTTCAGGTTTAGGAATACTGCCACCTTTATGGGCTGTAGCCAGAGATTCTCTGGACGGAGTTGGGTAGATTTCTCGGGATAATTAAACAGATGCAGCGTATTGTGCGGGCATGTATCGCACGCTGGGCAGACTATCCACACATCTTCGTCAATTCGTGCCCAATACTACCCGGGTTTGCCTAGGCAGACGACGTTCTTCAGCTGCAATGAATGGGTGTGGACTCCGAGGATGGCATTCATACTGTAATTATTAACTACCTCTGCGACTACAACAGTATGAATGCTATTCAGACCCGCTTGATAGGCTTCATGATGTAGGGACTCTATCTTATATCGCTAGACCTCATACATACATGTATGTATGTAGGATGGCTTTGTTTTATGCCATGTTTTAAAAGGCTTAATAAACTAACCCTTAACCGTATGCCATGTTTACATTAGAACTTTCTGTAGGGTTAACCTACTTTAAGAGGATTTATTTGAAGTAAATATAATAGATTTTACACATTTAATCCAACTCCAGTGGGTAAAGTCATTTATATGAAAACGTATCGTTTTAAATTAAATTTAGACTGTGTTAGAGAGCACTTGGCTCAAACGTATTTGTTTTAAATTTCGTTTTTATAAACTTTATATTTAGCGCTTTTGTCCCTTTCCGAATATCTGACATGCCACTGTTACGCCAACAAGATTGATAGATAAAAATCCAACAGATGGTGCCACGCGAGGCGTTTCGCCATCGGTTCTGCGACTCATCAAGCTTTTTTGATGTGGATGGCTGATGAAAGCAGAATACATTATTTTACTATGATACACATAATGTAACTTGAAACATAAACGAACAAAAACTTTATACATATATCTCGGAAAGCATAGATTGCTCGAGAAAAAATTGCAGTGTAATCTGAGGAGTGACAACTAATAAAAATTTAACATCCTCCTGAAAAATGTCCACAAGGGATATTGTATTGAGAATCTATTAACCAATATGGGTTGTATTCGGACTTAAAGAGACATAATTCATTAATATGTAAACTGTAACTTACCAAGGACTATTATTTCTATAGGCGTTGTCAAAATTAAGAGATATTTCACATCATTGATAAATACTCCTGCCTTGGGCTTAACCAAACCAACGCTAACAATTAAATGACTGAGACCATCATAATAGGCAACATCGCGACTTTGTTCGTATGTCCAAATCTATAATTATAGAATATATTTATTATTAAGTTCAAATATTGCATCTCCTTATATACATATATCTCAGAATCAATAGTTAGCCATGCCCTTCCAATTTCCGGAAACAAACCCATCATGCAGTGACATTTAATATCTAAAACGAGGCGTCGAAAAGGATATGTAAGAGTTTATATTTTATCTTAATAAAATGGCTACGCACGTTTAAAATGCTCCAGAATTTCTGGGGGAATTGGAATTTTATTTATGGTTTGTATCTGGTTTATTTGTTTGTGTCCCATCGTAAGATTTGAAAGATTTTGGTAATCGTAATCATTCAGACCACTTGCGGTAGCCATTACATGCTGATTAATTCCAGTAATCTGTAAAAAATACGAATAAACAAAAAACAAAAAACATGCAAAGTCAAAAACCTTACTTCTAAAAGTCCAGGTGTAGACAAATCTATGGAATCATATTTTTCAAACATGTTTCCTGCTACATCAAGGAGCTCCAATTGAATATGCGTACTCATATTATTACTTTCAAACAAAAATCAACAGCAAATAAATAAGAAACTGCAACTTCGATGTATGAAATTGTTGGTAAAAACAGAAATATCCGGTAAATCTATCCTCGCGCGTTTTTGACAGATGCGGAGTTTAGGGACATGTAAGTCGACTTTCGAGTAATCGAAATTTAGAAGCCAATTTTAAGGTTTCCCTTCCACTCAAGCAGACTACCAAATAAGTGTTGCCAAATTTGATCGGAGGTCGGAGGATGGTCCAATTCCACTTTGGTCGGTTTCCCACTCTGTTGAAACATTAATTTTAAACTGTCACGTGTAATAATTTTAGTTTTTGCGAAAGTCGATATTTGATTTTGGCTTGCATTAACTAATCAATTAACTTTTTTAAAGGGTCACGAAAAAAACAACGGCATATGAAGATAGAGAATTTTTTTTAATAATGGGCTACAAAAACCTGTTCAAATTTGCCGCACAATCTACCATTTGTACTAATGGACTATTTGCCGGCATTGTTAATGGAATCGAGGCAAATTGCTGATTATAATGGTAAGAGAGCAAGAAGCAATATAATACCTACATTGCAAAATAGGAAATTATAATTGATTGTAGATTAAAGGCCTGCACAAGAAGAATTGTATGAATTATGCTTTTTTCGACACACTGACTTTGTCTATTCAATCATGCGCTATGTATTTGATAGGCAATGACAACCAACAACATCCCCCATTTTGATTCATGTGTGCTAAAGGCCTGCACAAGACGAATTGTATGAATTATGCTTTTTTCGACACACTGACTTTGTCTACTCAATCATGCGCTATGTATTTGATAAGCAATGACAACCAACAACATCCCCCATTTTGATTCATGTGTGCCATTGTCTAAAGGTAAGGTCACATTGAGCAAATATTTGACACAAATATGTTTTATCATATTTTTCCAAAAAAATGTTGTTTTCATACAGAGTTGATTTTGTGTTCACATTGCTCACATTTATTTGACAAATTTTGTTTGTTCAAACACCCATCAAATAGTGGCAAATAAAGCAATGACAAAACAGGTTTGACGTGCGGTCACATTTGAAAAATATATTTGATTAAAAAGCAGTTTGATCAAACTATCAAAAAACAAAAAATTGTTTGGTCGAAATATTTAAAAGAAGCTATGCAGCAGGAATAGGCGCTTTTTATTTTATGTTGTGGTGCAGCATCATATATTGCTGTCAAAGAGGACGAATCCATGAAAAATAGAAAAAAAAGACCATGGGTTCGAGAATGGTTGCGTCAAAGAAAGGAGGAAGGATGTTGCGTCAAATTGCTGACTCAACTGCGGGCTGAAACACCATCGCTCTATAAAAATTTCTTGAGGATGAACGCGGCAGATTTTGACAATTTGGTGAGTTTGCGTATAATTGAGATGAAATCTATAATGTTTCTATCATGGACTCCTTAATAGCTTAAATTAACTGCACCACTTTTAACCAAGAAGACGACACAATTACGTGAGCCGATTTCAGCTTCAGAACGGTTAATGGTTACACTGCGATACTTGGCAACAGGCGAGAGTTTCCGTTCTCTGCAATTCATATTCCGTATACCTCACAACACTATTTCAACTATCATTCCAGAGGTTTGCGATGCTATTTATAAGGTTCTACAGCCTGATTATTTAAAGGTAAACTATTAACTACGGTCTGGCCGAACTTACAAACGGAATTACAAAGTTAATATAGCTTCCATAGTATAATTGATAAATTTGTATTGCTTATACAGACCCCATCAACGGAAACAGAATGGCTAGCAGTATCGGAAAAATTTTATGAGAAGTGGAATTTCCCAAACTGTATTGGGTCTATAGACGGCAAACATGTCGTTATGACAGCGCCTTCTCATTCCGGAAGCATTTACTTCAACTATAAAGGCAAGTTTATTACTTTACCTATATTGTAATCAATTATTATTATTTTAATTTGTTATAGGAACTCACAGCATTGTACTCATGGCTATTGCAGATGCTTCCTACAAATTTTTATATATTGATGTTGGGTCCAATGGAAGAATATCAGATGGTGGAGTTTTCCGAAAAACGCCATTTAATAAAGGTCTGGTTAACGAAAAACTAAATTTACCACCACCAGAACCATTGCCAGGCAGAACAGTTTCAGTTCCTTATGTTCTTGTTGCGGATGATGCATTCGCTATGACACCCAATATATTAAAACCTTTCAGTGTCCGCAATATGAATGCAATTCAGAGAATTTTTAACTATCGTTTGTCTAGAGCTAGACGAGTTATAGAAAACGCATTTGGAATTCTGTCTGCCCGTTTTCGTGTACTACGAACCCCAATAAAGGTTGATCCACCAAAAGCAATAAAAATTACTACTGCCTGTTGTGTGTTGCATAACTACCTGATGTGCCGCAATAATTCGATATACTTCAACCCAAATCTAGTGGACCACTATACACAAGATGGAACACTAGTACTAGGTGAATGGCGCAGTGAACGGGCCTCTGATAGTCTTATAAATCTACAACCTCATCGGTCTTATATTGCACCTAATTGTTCTACTGTAAGGGACGAGTTTTCCCAATATTTTGTAGAAGAAGGCGAAGTTCCCTTCCAATACAAACATATATAAAAGTTTAAATAAAATGATATAAAACAATTTAATTGTAAAGATTTTATTTACAAGCTTTTAAAACAAATGAGATCCATAAAACAGAAAAATTAAAAAAATTCATTAATTATTTTAAAAATTAATTAAGTGATAAGTCAGTCATATAATAAAAAGAAAATAGGGATGTTTTAACACTCAAATAAATGATTGCTTCTCTCCTCTTCCAAACATTGTAAAAAAAACAATGTAACTTTATTTCTAACTGAAGCAGATCCACTGTCACTGAGTGTCTTCAGCTCACTTAGGAGATAGTTTGCGAATGACGTGTTGGGATCCAAGCTGTTTCGGTTGCGTTCTTTCATTGCAGCAACTGCCTCCCGCATAGTGTCCGCAATTTGTGTTGTTGCAGATTGCACAGTTGGAGCCTGTAACCGCCGTGGTGTTGATGTTGGTGGTGGCGTTGGCAAAGATGGCGATGCACAAACATCAAAAGCTGTAGAAATATTGAATTGAAATATTAACAAGGTAGAGATTTTAATATATATATACAAATACGGAACAAGGCGAGCGTAGGGGCTAAGCTCGGATTGACCTGAACAAAATGGTTATTATTTGAAAGCTTTTGGAATTACCTATCCAAAAAGTGGTCGGGGATGCTGGAACCGGTTCCGGAGTAATACAAGGAAAATTGTATTTTAGTACCATTACTTTTTGAAAATTCTCTGAAAACTTGAAAATGGACTCCATATGGGGTATAAAGATGTCCATACTACATTATGCATTAGTATAGTATAATGAAGAATGGACATTTTTATACCCCATATGGAGTCCATTATCGAGTGTTCAGAGAATTTTCTAAAAGTAATGGTACTAAAATACAATTTTCCTTGTATTACTCCGGAACCGGTTCCAGCATCCCCGACCACTTTTTGGATAGGTAATTCCAAAAGCTTTCAAATAATAACCATTTTGTTCAGGTCAATCCGAGCTTAGCCCCTACGCTCGCCTTGCTCCGTATTTGTATATATATATATTAAAATCTCTACCTTGTTAATATTTCAATTCAATATTTCTACAGATTTTGATGTTTGTGCATCGCCATCTTTGCCAACGCCACCACCAACATCAACACCACGGCGGTTACAGGCTCCAACTGTGCAATCTGCAACAACACAAATTGCGGAGACTATGCGGGAGGCAGTTGCTGCAATGAAAGAACGCAACCAAAACAGATTGGATCCCAACACGTCATTCGCAAACTATCTCCTAAGTGAGCTGAAGACACTCAGTGACAGTGGATCTGCTTCAGTTAGAAATAAAGTTACATTGTTTTTTTACAATGTTTGGAAGAGGAGAGAAGCAATCATTTATTTGAGTGTTAAAACATCCCTATTTTCTTTTTATTATATGACTGACTTATCACTTAATTAATTTTTAAAATAATTAATGAATTTTTTTTAATTTTTCTGTTTTATGGATCTCATTTGTTTTAAAAGCTTGTAAATAAAATCTTTACAATTAAATTGTTTTATATCATTTTATTTAAACTTTTATATATGTTTGTATTGGAAGGGAACTTCGCCTTCTTCTACAAAATATTGGGAAAACTCGTCCCTTACAGTAGAACAATTAGGTGCAATATAAGACCGATGAGGTTGTAGATTTATAAGACTATCAGAGGCCCATTCACTGCGCCATTCACCTAGTACTAGTGTTCCATCTTGTGTATAGTGGTCCACTAGATTTGGGTTGAAGTATATCGAATTATTGCGGCACATCAGGTAGTTATGCAACACACAACAGGCAGTAGTAATTTTTATTGCTTTTGGTGGATCAACCATTATTGGGGTTCGTAGTACACGAAAATGGGCAGACAGAATTCCAAATGCGTTTTCTATAACTCGTCTAGCTCTAGACAAACGATAGTTAAAAATTCTCTGAATTGCATTCATATTGCGGACACTGAAAGGTTTTAATATATTGGGTGTCATAGCGAATGCATCATCCGCAACAAGAACATAAGGAACTGAAACTGTTCTGCCTGGCAATGGTTCTGGTGGTGGTAAATTTAGTTTTTCGTTAACCAGACCTTTATTAAATTACGTTTTTCGGAAAACTCCACCATCTGATATTCTTCCATTGGACCCAACATCAATATATAAAAATTTGTAGGAAGCATCTGCAATAGCCATGAGTACAATGCTGTGAGTTCCTATAACAAATTAAAATAATAATAATTGATTACAATATAGGTAAAGTAATAAACTTGCCTTTATAGTTGAAGTAAATGCTTCCGGAATGAGAAGGCGCTGTCATAACGACATGTTTGCCGTCCACTTCTCATAAAATTTTTCCGATACTGCTAGCCATTCTGTTTCCGTTGATGGGGTCTGTATAAGCAATACAAATTTATCAATTATACTATGGAAGCTATATTAACTTTGTAATTCCGTTTGTAAGTTCGGCCAGACCGAACTTACGCTGTAGTTAATAGTTTACCTTTAAATAATCAGGCTGTAGAACCTTATAAATAGCATCGCAAACCTCTGGAAGGATAGTTGAAATAGTGTTGTGAGGTATACGGAATATGAATTGCAGAGAACAGAAACTCTCGCCTGTTGCCAAGTATCGCAGTGTAACCATTAACCGTTCTGAAGCTGAAATCGGCTCACGTAATTGTGTCGTCTTCTTGGTTAAAAGTGGTGCAGTTAATTTAAGCTATTAAGGAGTCCATGATAGAAACATTATAGATTTCATCTCAATTATACGCAAACTCACCAAATTGTCAAAATCTGCCGCGTTCATCCTCAAGAAATTTTTATAGAGCGATGGTGTTTCAGCCCGCAGTTGAGTCAGCAATTTGACGCAACATCCTTCCTCCTTTCTTTGACGCAACCATTCTCGAACCCATGGTCTTTTTTTTTCTATTTTTCATGGATTCGTCCTCTTTGACAGCAATATATGATGCTGCACCACAACATAAAATAAAAAGCGCCTATTCTTGCTGCATAGCTTCTTTTAAATATTTCGACCAAACAATTTTTTGTTTTTTGATAGTTTGATCAAACTGCTTTTTAATCAAATATATTTTTCAAATGTGACCGCACGTCAAACCTGTTTTGTCATTGCTTTATTTGCCACTATTTGATGGGTGTTTGAACAAACAAAATTTGTCAAATAAATGTGAGCAATGTGAACACAAAATCAACTCTGTATGAAAACAACATTTTTTTGGGAAAATATGATAAAACATATTTGTGTCAAATATTTGCTCAATGTGACCTTACTTTAAGGTTCGATCGTGGCATGGCTGACTCGAATATTTGCATGGTGTCATCGTCAAATTGTGCGTCATTTGTGTACGTGTGCTTAAATTGAGAGAGTGTGTGTGTGTTACTTTCGACGGTGAGGGTGTGTTTTTGTGTGTGCTGTAATTTTGAAGTAACAAACACCGCGTAAATATAAAATTGAGTTTAATAACAGAATGTGCATAGACATCAACAAATGAAAAGAAAAAATTAAATATATACTGAACAATCCCAATTTATTGGTGATTATCATAAAATTTTGGTCATAATTGTTTGCCTATTTATACCCTACACCACAAGGTGGTCAGGGTATTATGTCTTTGTGCATTTGTTTGTAACAGGCAAAAGGAAACGAGATAGACCCATAGTTTCTTTTGATGATCTGCATAGAATCACATTCTAGTCGATTTATGCATGTCCGTTCATCCGTCCGTCCGTATGTCCATGAATTTTTGTAAACAAAGTACAGTTCGCATTTATTGTCCTATCCAGATGAAATTTTGCACAAATCATTTGTTTGGCCCAAGGACGAACCCTATTGAAATTGGAAATAATGGGTCAAAATTTAGATATAGCTCCCATATATATCTTCGTCCGATTTTATTTTTATTGTGCACAAAATGTGTACTTTCAGCCCGAATAGTATGAAATTTTGCACATGCAACCAAATTAGGCCTCAAAATAAGTACGCCAAATTTTATCGAGATCGGTTCAGATTTGGATATAGCTCCCATATAAAACTTCGACCGATTTACGTTTTATTGTATTAGTATTCGCCAAGAAATTCTTTATTATAAACAAGTAAGCAAAGGCTACAGTCGAGCGGGGCCGACCGTTGTATACCCTACAACACTATAATAAATGATACAGTTTATATAGGTGAGATACTCGAAAGAATTCCACAAGATATTGTGACAAATAATAAAAGAAAACCATCAGGATTCGTTCTCTAATTTTCGAATAATAGCAACTTTAACTAATTTGCTCATTTCCAATTTATTGGTAGATGTTGCACGTAAATGGTCTTCCTAGATCTGGAACCAATATTTCCCAAAGACCTATAATCTCTCAGAAGTGGCAAAAGATTAACATTTATTATTGGTTTTTGACTGAAACGCATCTATATGAGATACAGACATTTGACTATATTCTTCAACGAAATCAGCGTTAACGAAATAGTCAGTATTGCGTCTTTCCTGTATTTGTGAATTCTCCAAAAAGTCACTGGAATGGACATTTTCGTATTTAGTCTACAAAAATTGGCAAACTATTTCGCACATTGAATATTTTTGGATGGCCATCTAAAACTGCTTGGCTTTTGCAATGTCCGGTAACCCCCATTCAAATGTGCGTGAGGATCGGGCGATAATTACGACCTGCAGACAATTTTGCACTTTTTGGTCCATTTCAACCTCTAAATATATGGCGATCATCTCCAAAAAGAGTAGGCTTCTATTTTGACCCTCATCTTATCCCCATGCAAAATTTCGTATGGATCGGGCCATAAATGCGATCTGTATATGATATCCTGATATCCTAACTACTTAGTTTTGTTAGCTGTAGAAATGTTACCAAATGTTTAATTCAAAATGAAAATATGCCAAAAATGTGACAAAATTGAAAAAATATGAGAAAATGTTAGAAAATCAATATTTTCATCTTTAGAGAGATATTTTTATGCGATTTTTTAGACGTTTTTTCTTTCCTGCCAAGAGGCGATTCTGAATTAATGAGAACTGTCGAAATTAGTTAAGCCGTTCTCGACATATAAGAGATTTTTCAAGCAAACCTTCTTTGATAAACATATATATCGCACATATTTTGCTATATATCCGTTTTGTTGGATGTTAACATCAATGTAAAGATCAGAAGTAACCTTGTCATGGCTTTGTGATTTCGCCGGGATTTAAAATATTCGCGGTTTAATGAAAAATCTTGAATTTTTTTAGCACAAAAGATATGGTATATTTTACCCGCTAAATATTATCCGATGACCACCCAAATTGGTAGGCTTCTTCCCCGCTCTAAACTCTAGCTACCGCGTCGATTGGTCTATAATTGCAACCTGTATAGCTAGTGTAAAATCCGATATTTTTCAGTATTTGGTCCATTTCAACCCCTAAACATTTGGCGATCATCTCCATAAGAAATAGGCTTCTATTCTGACCCTTTCCCCACCTTCGTGCAAAATTTTGTAAGGATCGGGCCATAATTGCAACCTGTAGCGTGATTACAAATTAACATGGACAGACGGACGGACGGACATACATAGCTAGATCGACTCAGCTCGGCGAGCTAGGAAGATCCATATATACTTTCCTATATGGGAAACCAATATTTCGAGGTGTTACATAAATTCTGGCCCAATCAAACTTATAATACCCCCAACACATTGTGTTGTAGGGTATAAAAATTCATTTTTTCACATATCAGAAAAGCAGGTAGCGAGTGCGCTTTGCCTTCATCACGTATGTGTCTTTTTCGTTGGCAATTGTTTCATAATTGTTGTTGTTTTTTTGATAGAACATTTTTGTATGACACACTATTCAACATTCCCTTTTATTGGTCATTACATGTTATGACGATGGGTTTGAGTGTGACCGACATGACGAGACATCGAGCATTTGGTCGGATGTCACGTACTGTTATGCGTTTGATCAAACAGGGCACAACATGACGAGCGTTTTCTCTCCATGGCATAAATAGAGAAAATTGTGACATTTGCAGCCCTTTAACCCTTTCAGTGTCAATGAAAATTTTTGTCGAGATAAAAATCTGAAATTCCGTACTAATTTACTAAAATGTGCTCAGAAATTCGAAAACGAAACTAATAGAATAGAACTGCAATATTTTTAAATAGCGAACGTGTCTGTTATTAAAAAATATCAAAAATAACGGTTTGTAAGAAAAACAAAAAATGGCAAAGAAAGAGAGTACTTTTAAATGTCAAATATATTTGACAAAAACACTGAAAGGGTTAATGTGTGCCATTGTCTAAGGTTCGATCGTGGTATGGCTGACTCGAATATTTCCATAGTGTTCTCCATAAATTCAGGGTGTCAACGATGACATCGAACCGTGTCATCGTCAAATTGTATGTCATTTGTGTACGTGTGCTTAAATTGAGAGAGTGTGTGTGTGTTACTTTCGACGGTGAGGGTGTGTTTTTGTGTGTGCCATAATTTTGAAGTAACAAACACGGCGGAAATGTAAAATTGAGTTAAATAACATCAATAGAAACCAGTAAGGAAAGCTCAAAAGTCGGGCGGGGCCGACTATATGATACCCTACACCACTATGCATATTTAGTAGAGCTCTCGTAAAAAGTTTATACAGGGCTTTTCAGAGCTCTATAAGATATTTGGTACAAAATCAAAATCTATCTAATTCTATCGTGCATTTTACGAACTATAGCTATCTCTGAACCGGGTTTCTCCAAATTTGACGTATTAGCTTCTAGACTGAATTCGGTCTTATGTACGAAAATTCATGCCATTTGGGCTGATACTGGCCATTTGATGCACAATTAACACGAAATCGGATGAAGATATATATGGGAGGCATATCCAAATCGGAACAGATTTTAATAAAATTAAAATCAACTATTTTTGGGCTTTATCTGATATCTGGTACCAAATATCATTCCTGTGGAGTGCATATTACGAATGTGAGGGACTTAAAGACCAAATCGGATGAAAGATATATAGCTATATCTGAGCTATAGCTATATCTGAACCGATTTTTACTAAAATTGGTGTACTTGCTTCTAAGCTGGTTTCGGTCGGATTTGCCAAAATTGATGCTATTACGGCCATTTGGTGGTCAATCACCCGAAATCGGATGAAGATATATATGGGAGCTATATCCAAATCTGAACCGATTTCGATAAAATTTAAAACAGCTATTCCTGTGCTCCATCTAATACCTGGTACCAAATATCACGGTTGTGGAGTGAATATTACGAATGTAAGGGACTAAAACACTAAATCGTATGAAACATATATATGGTTGCTATATCTATATCTGAACCGATTTTCACTAAATTTGACATACTTGCTTCTAGGCTGAATTTGGTCCGATGTACTAAAATTCAGTCCATTTGGACTTATATCGGCCATTTGGTGCACAATTAACCCGAAATCGGATGAAGATATATATGGGAGCTATATCCAAATCTGAACCGATTTCGATAAAATTACAAACAGCTATTTCTGGGCTATATCTTATATCTGATACCAAATATCATTCTTATGGAGTGCATATTACGAATGTGAGAGGCTTAAACACCAAATCGGATGAAACATATATATGGGAGCTATAGCTGTTTCTGAACCGATTTTCTCCAAATTTGATGTACTTACTTCTAGGCCGAACTCGGTTGGGTGTGAAAAAATTCAGGTAATTTGGACTGATAGTGGACATTTGGTGCACATTTAACCCGAAATCGGATGAAGATATATATGGGAGCTATATCTAAATTTGATCCGATTCTCACCAATTTCAATAGGGTTCGTCCTTGGGCCAAAAAAATATTGTTTGGAAAATTTCATCTCAATCGGATAATAAATGCGACCTGCATTTTGTTCACAAGAATACATGGACAGACGGACGGACGGACAGACGGACTGACATGCATAAATCGACTCAGAAAGTGATTCTATGAAGGTTCTCAAAAGTAACTATGAGTCTATCTCGTTTCCTTCTCCATGTTACAAACAAATGCACAAAGACATAATACCCTTACCACTATGTGGTGTAGGGTATAAAAATGAAATATATACTGAACAATCCCAATTTATTGGTGATTATCATAAAATTTTGGTCATAAAAAAGAGGTAAATATTGTTTGCCTATTTTGTATCTACATGAAGTGTTCTTTTAAAATTAACAATTATGAAGTTATAATCAAAATAAGAAATTTTTTTAGGGGATTATTGTTTTTTATAAGGATTAACATTTTAGATTGTTTTGTCAATAACCACGAAATGTGAATATTTTGTGTGGACCAACTAGAAGTACCTTTAATATTTTAGTATTCGCAAGAAATTCTTTATTACAATTTTTTCACATATCGGAAAAGCAGGTAGCGATTGCGCTTTGTCTTCATCGCGTGTGTGTCTTTTTCGTTAGCAATTGTTTCATAATTGTTGTTGTTTTTTTTTTATAGAATATTTCTGTATGACACACTATTCAACATTCCTTTCCATTGACGATGGGTTTGAGTGTGACCGACATGACAAGACATCGAGCATTTAGTTGGATGTCACGTAATGTTATGCGTTTGATCAAACAGGGCACAACATGACGATCGTTTTCTCTACATGGCATAAATAGAGAAAATTGTCACATTTGCAGCCCTTTATTGTAGATGAAATAACGGACTTATTCATAAATCATACATGGTCCTTGTTGTGGGTTATGTTGATCCCAATTTTGGCATTCAAGATAAATTCTTTTATTTTTTAATGGTGAAAGATGGCAATATTTACCAGGGGGTTAGACATTTTCTCATTTTTAAATTAAATTTCTCAACTTTGCTTTAAGCAATGCAATTGATCTAGCAACAGATAGGGAGAGCATTATTTATGGCTGTATCTTAAGCAATATAATTGATTTAGAAAGAGATGGGGAAAATCTTATGGCTGGACAGTTTGGCGATTTTTGGTAATTTTTGTCCCCAATTACGTTGTAATACGTATTTTGATTGAACTGAATTTGAATATCTCCTCAACAATTCAACACATGCACAAATTAATTTTATAAGTTAAGCCAGGCAAATGAAAACAAAATTAAAATTGATTGATTTCAGTGTCCTACCTAAGTTCTGGGAATACGACCTGAACCTGTTGCAGAAAGAATGAATTGCCAAACCAAATTTTATTTCTTATTTTAGCTTACATTCTACCCACTAGTAACAATCTAAATTAAGGGTTTCAAGCCGAGAATACGTGTTTACCCTTTTTACACTCGAGCATGAAGTCGAATTATCTTTTAACTTTAAGCAATTATATTAAAAAGACCTAACTGATTACAATATGGAAGTAGAATATAAAAATAATCAGATTGATTATTCAAAGATATTTATAGTTACAAAAGTTACTTTTTGCAAACAATAACTTGACACAACCAAAAATGGTAGTTGTTTAAGATGATATTTTAAAATTCAATATTGAATTTCTTGATCAAATATACAAGAGATTTTATTTTTACTGTAATAACGCCGAATAAAATTATTTCAGATGGTGACTTATCCACTTTGCCCTCGTTTCAAAATTTCCAAAGCTTATAGAATGCGATCCTGATTTAATAATAGCCCAGTGGAATTTGTTGTGACTATGTGAAACAGATCATTCTTCCGATTTAAATATCAATTTATTTTGGGAAAAAGTTCCTAAAATAAAAAAAAATGTTTGAATAAAAACAGTTTCGTGATCTCGCAAACTTTGTTTCTGACCCGATATTTGTGTTTTTTAAAATTTTAGCAACATTATTCACCGGAAATGTTTCATATTTCGTATTTGATGTTCGTAATGGGTACTGCAGCATATGACATATAACGGTATCTCCCGATATTTGGTATTTGGATTATTCGACGGAATTGTATCAAATTTCGTACTTGAAGGTTGCTATGGGTACTACAGCACGTATACGCCCCATACAACGGTACCTCCCGATTTTCGGTATTTCGATGATTTTAGAGACATTATTCACCGAAATTGTTTAAAATTTCGTATCCAAAGTTCGTAATGAGTACTACAACCTATTGGTCGGTTCCAGAACTGCAAGCATTTTACCTATATATATCGAAGAAAATTGCAAAACTAGTAGATTCTTGCTTTGTAGGACAAGATCTTTCACACACATCATCGACGTTTTCATTTACCTACACAATGTGCAGTTTCTACTTTCTATCAAAATATTCTTCCATTTCAAATATTATAAACGTTAAAATAAAGTGCCTCAACTTGAATGAATGGTTGAATAAACAATGATGTTGGGCAAATTCGAGCGAAAGAAAAATAATCACTGTTGTGAATGCTCACTTCAATTCACGTGTTCCATCAACTCATGTTGCTAAACACATCAAACGCTCTTGAACATTCATGTTTGATTGTGAGTGAAGTGATTCGAACTGAATGTTCAATTTGATCCGGTGCGAAAACGATAATTTCATTCAAATCAAACCAAACGACTGCATCAACAAGAATCGTGTAAGAAACCAAGTATGATTGAATTTTTCATACTCGTTGCAGGCCCCCTGATATGTACAACTTCTACATATGGAAAATTTGACATTACATATGTAAAACCCTTATCATCTGATGATTTAACGCGGGTTGCAAGAATAAATAATAAAATATAACTAACATAACTGATTTTCCTCTGTGATTTCGAAAAAATGCAAAACGAGTAGATTCTTGAAAATAATAATGAAGACAAGAAGCCAAGGCAACCTGTTTTTAACCTGTTTAAAAAAAATAATTCTTGGTATTTTTAATTTTGATTAAAGAAGGAATGTTATACATTTTGGCGAAGAATCAGATATAGTAATGAAAATGAATACTAAATGTTTTAATTCAAAAAAAAACTTTTTAAGTTAAACGGTTTTATGTTAAACATATATTGATAAATTTACTAAAAACCATAAAATAGTTAAATAGATACAGTCGTGGGAACTATAAACATATGCATAGACTAGACTAAAATAAAAACGTGGGTCACCTCAATTGTCTACAAATTATCGACTTAATGTGCGATAGATTCCAATAGTTATACACTCCATGTAAATAAAAGAGATGTTTCAACTAGTTTATCGATGAACATTCACACTGCTGGCTGGCGAGGAATCGTTTCACTATATATTGTTGATCAGCGTAAAATTCTAAGTCGATTTAGCGATGTTCATCTGTCTGTTTGTCTGTTGTAATCACGCTATCTTTCGAATGAATTGAGATAGGTGGCTAAAATTTTGCACACATGTTTATTGTTCCAGTAGGCACGTTAAGTTCGTAAATAGGCCATGTAGGTCCACGTTTTCATGTTAACGGTACCTCCCTATATTCGGTATTTTGATGATTTTAGAGCCATTATTCAACGGAATTGTTTCAAATTTGGTATTTGAAGTTCCAAATGGATACTTCACCCTAAGATAGAAAATTGTCTGTGCAGGTCCACGTCTTCGTATAGCCCCCATATAACAGTACCTCCCGATATTCGGTATTTCGATGATTTTAACGACATTATTCACGGGAATTGTTTCAAATTTGGTATTTGAAGTTCAAAATGGATACTACACCCTAAGACAGAAAATTGTCTGTGCAAGTTCATGTCTTCGTGTAGCCCCCATATAACGGTACCTCCCGATATTCGGTATTTTGATGATTTTAGCGACCTTTTTCCCGGAAGTAATTTAAAATTTAGTATTTGAAGTTCAAAATGGATACTACACCCTAAGACAGAAAATGGTCTGTGCAGGTCCACGTCTTCGTATAGCCCCGTATAACGGTACCTCCCTATATTCAGTATTTTGATGATTTTAGCGACATTATTCACCGGAATTGTTTCAAAATTGGTATTTGAAATTCGTTATGGGAATTACAGTCTGTGACAGAAAACTGTCTGTGCGGGTCCAGGTCTTCGTATAGGCCCCATATATCAGTACCTCCCTATATTCGGTATTTTGACGATTTTAGGTACAATACCCACCGAAATTGTTTTAGATGTGGTATTTGAAGTTCGTAATGGATGCTACAGCCTGTGACAGAAAATTGTCTATGCTGGTCCAGGACTTCGCACAGCTCCAATTTAACGGCACCGTTTATTTCAAGTTTCGAATTTGAATATGGTAATGGCTCATGACAAACAATGCCTATGTATGTCCACGTCGTATAGACCCCAAAATAACCGCTATATTCGGTATTTTTAAAAATTTAACAGAATTTTTTAAGGATAAAATTTTTGAAAATTTCCAAATTCGTTGCAAATGGTGGAGGGTATTAAAAGTTCGGCCCGGCCGAACTTACTGCTTTTTAACTTGTTATTTTTTAGTTTTTAGCTTTTACTTCGCATTCTGTTTGATTCATTAAGTGCTTCATTATTGCAAAGTTTCTTGACCGTTAGTTTATTGCAGTCAAACACTTCTATACGTAGTCCCTGCAAAGATCTTACTCTACTAAAAGCCACGTAGGCTTGACCTTCTTTAAACAGTTTCGCACCTAAGTATACGACTGCGTGATCCACAGTGATGCCCTGCATTGTATGTATTGTAGAAGCCCATGATAGTATTAAACGCATCATTCTTCTTTTAGCCGTTCCGTAATTGTACTTAGCTCGAAACTGTATGGCTTTCGGGTGTATAAGATGTACTCTGTCGTTTGCGAAATCAATTCGGACGGAAGGTACATCTGTTGCATACATCTGAGTTCGACGAAGTTGAGGCCAAACGATTTCGTTGATGTTGCCTATAGCGCAATTTACTAATCCCTTTGAAACGTCAATATTGGACCGTAGCATGACATTTTCCCCCACAAACATTTCCAGTTCCGCTATTGATATCAGCAGGTATTATAGTAGCTATATCCACATTGTCTGCATTTCGTGTGGCAAGTACTACCTGATCCTGTTCTATTATTTCTGTACAAATACAAATGTTGATTTGTTGGGTATAGCCTAAAAGCTTTGTCTATTGCAAACTCATCACTCGTGTCTTGAAGAAGTCTTCCCACTAAAATACTAAAAAGTTGGGTTGTTAGTTCACGGACTCTCAAAGCATTAAAAATATCAATAAAAGTCTGGTTACCTTGCTGACTCATATTTTCAGTTAATTCACACAGCGTGAATAAACGCCAGAGATGTATAGCTGATTGGAGATGATCTGACTGTTAGAAAACAGGTGTTTTATAGGAAGCAGTTGTAAAAGATCACCGAAAAGTAATACGTTTACTCTTCTTAATTGGACTTAATCGAGCGTCATGCATAACAATTGATAAGACACCATGGATATCTCGTCGACAATGAGATATGTGATATTTTTTGGAGAATGTTGAAACATACACGAGGTGCCAGATATATTTTACCAAGCATTCCAATTCATCTAATACTGACAAAAATATGTGAATGTTCAAAATTTGAAGAAAATCAAATATTTATAACCAATATTATAAGAATAATCAGGTGTTTCGCACATTATCAGAGATATATGTATTTCAAACCATGAACCTTTGTTGGAAAGGTACCAAAAGGGGTAGGCCGATGTCTAGTCCGAAATATTCCACCTTAACACCTTGTTGTATGTTGATAGAAATATTAGGATATGTGAACTTTGAAAAGAATCTGATGCTTATTTCGTATTTTATGGCCCGTCCTTATATCTTCCTTTTATAGTCCACTTTTCTTATCCCTTACTTTAGGAAATGTGAAGGATAAAGTTCGCATTATCGGGTTCTCATTATTACATATTTCCGTTAAAATATATAAATTTTTTACAAAGCAAGCTTTTTGTAAAAGTAACTAAAGTCACTGCATTTGTTTACGATGGTATGGTTAAAAGATAAAGGGAAGTTAGTCTGGTCTTTTGCTTATCGGGCAGTTCATACTTAAATTAAAGCTGTAATAACGAAAAACGATTTATGTGTCGGAAAGATATAATAACCGGCCATAGGCCGGTATAGGTTTGAACTGTCCGATAAGCAAAAGGTCAGACCATCTTCCCTTTGTCTTTTAACGTAAAGTTTACTGAATTCATGTTGCCATATTTTTATTAATAATTTGGCAACAACAGCAAAATTTATTTATTTAAGAAATGGATAACGCAAATCGTTTATTTTTTTTATTGAAGAACTGAAATATAAATTTATTTCACGAAATTAATTACAAATTCACATTTTTATTATTTTTATACTAAAATAAAAATGTCATTGTGAAAAATTGCAGTGAATACCAGTTACTTTTAAAAAAGCTTGCCACATCTGTGTAAAAATGCATATATTTTAAAGGAAAGATGTAATAATGAGAACGCGATGATGTGATCTTTATACTTCACTTTTCCTAAAGAAAGGTATAACAAAAGTGGACTATAGAGAAAATATATAAGAACGGGCCTATGAGTGATATGATTATTTAAAACAAGTTGGCCCGGTCCGCGTTGTCGGCACGTAGTTTTAATTTTTAAAGCAAAACAATTCCAGATCGGGCAATTTTTTTATTATAAATAACTTGCTGTCCCGGACAGCGTTGTCGGCCTGTGGTTTTAGTCTTTAATGCATATTTTCAAAGCATAAGAATTCGCAGATCTGTCCCATAGAAGTGGAATAAATTTTTATTATAAACTAGCAAGTAGCCGCAACTTCATCAGCGAAAAGATCACCTTAAAATTTAGATTCATTCCAAGGGTTTGTGTTAGACCTTTTTAGTACTCTACTCTAACTTCATACATCGTACCTAATTTTCAGACTTTAAAGGTTTTCTATATTATTCAAGTTCTCCCCTTTTTGGAAAGAATAATATGAACAAGTCGTCGAAGCTGAGAGAGACGACCGGTCGAAACAACTAGCAAATAAAAGAGGGGAACAAAATGATGTTAAAAAATCGATGCTTGGATGCAAATTGTGGGAGGTGGAAATCCTAATATGATTTGTTAAATTAATTCCCACAGACATTTCCTCATTCGATGGAAAGAGTTAGAGCTACGAACAACGATGATGAATAAAAGCAAGCGGAAATGTGTAACATTTCATGCCAATTGGCCGAATCAACTTTCCGTATCAAACTATTTGAAGACGACCTGAAGGTAATACAAAACTGGGGCTGGAAGATTTGGTGCAGTCATTGCTAACTTAAGTTAACGGAACCCTATTGGCCATGAAACAAGAAGCTGAAAAGCAACGGCATGATCTTAAAAAAACAAGTTCAATACCTGGAAGCGAAGTTCGAGCAACAAAGGGGAAAATTGGGAGCCAAAGTGGAAAAAATCAACACATCAGAGGTTGTTAGTAGTTACAATATAAAAAGTCTTGTACAAGAAGTGTGCTTGAACATTATGAATTTGAGAAGCCACGGTATTTGGTAAATCAGCAGGAAAAGAATGCACCAAATAAGTAGGAAAAGCCGAAGAAATTTCTCTGGTTCCAGTTCTTCAAGGGTGTTACCAGAGAGAAATCAAAACCAAGTCACCAATTGCCGTGAGATCAGAAGACGACAAACTGGAGGATAATTTAAATATCCTTTGCCAAGTGGATGATGACCGTACGCAACGATGGACTATTGATTCGGTAGCGTGTACAATGAAGCCGGTAGATAAAGGTAGTGGTATCGGCAGGAGAGGCTGCACAATATTTATATTCTTAATATTTATATTCTTTTTACATATATCCATGTTTAAACATAGATAACGCCATGGTGCAATAAGGACAGCTTCGTAAATCTACAGACATACAGCCCTGAGGCTTTGCCCGCTTCCTGTCAAAATTATTCAAAATTATAGGCAAGAAGTTGTTTTTTTTTTGTTACAAGCCGTTACCATATTCAGATTCGAAACTTGAAATAAACGGCGAAAAATGTAGCTAAAATCATCAAAATACCTAGGTAGGAACCGTTATATCGGAGCTAGACGAAGACCTGGACCTGCATAGGCAATTTTCTGTCACAGGTTGTAGCTTCCATTACCAACTTCAAATACGACATCTCAAACAATTTCGGTGAGCATTGTACCTAAAATCGTTAAAATACCGAATGTAGGGAGTTACTGATCCAACTTGAAAGTATTTTTTATATTTGTTTAATTTATTGAATCTTTCATATATTTTGATGAAAATAACAATACATAATTAAAACAATAAATGTAAAATATGAACAAGTAAAAGAACATTAAGTTTGGCCGGGCCAAACTTTTAATACCCTCCACTTTAGGGTAAAGGAAACATTAGAAGAAATGTGGCAAAAACCATCAAAATACCGAATATCGGAGGGTACCGTTATATGGGGGATATACCAAATCATGGACCTACACATGCAAGGTTTCGCCAACGAAGCTAGAACCCATTATGACCTACAAATACCAATTTTCAGACAAATACGTGAAAAAAATGTGGCAAAAATCATCAAATTACCGAATATCGGGAGGTACCGTTATATGGGGGCTATACCAAACCGTGGACCTATAATTACAATGACTCGCCATACGAACTGGGACCCATTATGATCTACAACTACCAAATTTTCAGAGAAATTCGTAAAAAATGTGTCAAAAATCATCAAAATACCGAATATTGGGAGATACCGTTATATGGGGACTATACCAAAACGTGGACCTATACATACAATGTTTCGCCACACGAACTAGGACCCATTATGACTCACAAATACCAATTTTTAGACAAATCAGTGAAGAATGTGGCATAAATCATCAAAATACCGAATATCGGGAGGTACCGCTATATGGGGACTGTACCAGAACGTGGACCGATATATCTCATTTTCAATACCAACCATCCTAGACACAATACCAACTGCTCTGCTAAGTTTTGGCGCTCTACGTCAAAAAATGTGGGCTGTATCGTGATTTCAACAGACAGACAGACGGACATCGTTAAATCGACTTAGAATTTTATGCTGATTAAGAATATATATACTTTATGGGGTCTATGTGAATATTTAAGGATGTTACAAACGGAATGACAAAGTTAATATACCTTCCTTTCCAAGGTGGAGGGTTTAATTACGTACTATGCTTTTTATAATACAATCAATACAATCACCCTATATTTTGTGGATACAGTTATATCGGTGAATTAATTCAGTATGTAATTCATACAGTTATATCTAAGTGATTCGCGGACTACAGGAATAGTCTTACGGATATAATGTTACTTTGTTTAGATACAGTTATATCTAATCATCTTGCGGATTACAGTAATAGTCTTATCGATTTCTTCACAGAAGCGGCTTCCATTTATAGAAGTATAACAGTGGGCGACGAAAAAAAACGTTCAATTTACCAGACAAGAGCTGAAAATAATAAGAGAGTAAGACAAACATAAACTATGTGATAGAGTGAGTGTCTCGTCTACGCAGTCTATCGTGTCCTCCGAATAATAGAAGTTGGCGGGCCAAGCTATTTGGGTGCTCGGATAGTTTGCTCAAGTACTTTCGGCAAAGCTTCTTTATTTCTTCTGCATCTGTAATATATCGAAGAATATTCGATTGTCTTCATTGTAGCTTACTTACGTTACAGACACTAGCTGTGCCCCAGAGCTGCATGCCATAAGTCCAAAATGGCTTTATTACAGTCTTATATAAGAGGACTTTGTATTCTAATTAAATTGAAAACGTATACCAATTAACCACTCAAGATTGGCCTTTTTTAGTTTAATTTGCGTGATTTTTGCGTCGATGTGTTGCTTCCATGTAAGTCTTCGGTTCAGGTGCGTTCCGAGAAATTTTATCTTTCTGTGGAACTTGAGTATTGAAGATTTTTATTGTGGGGCAAAGTTCACGTCTTAGAAGAAAAGTAACGTGTATGCACTTGCTTGCAATTACCAATGAAGATCTGCATGGTCTTGTAGTTTTTCTGAGCTATCATAGAATCCTTGTGTATGCTAATGAAAGCAGTATCATCAGCAAACGTTGAGGTGAGAGTTTTATTGGTTGTGGGCATATCGGCATAAGTAACACATACAGAATTGGACCGATTGAATACTACCCTATGGGACGCCAGCCAATATTTTTTCTTGAATTTGAAAGTACGTCTATCGATTTAACAACAAATGTACGATTTGACAAATAACTACAACAAAGTTTATTAGTGTTCTTAGGTAGTTTCGCAAATTTTGTATAGAATTTCAAGATGACAAACTGTGCCAAAGGCTTGGGAAATTTCTATAAATAAACGCATTCTAATGTTTGTGACTATGTTGTGCACTTGTTCAATAGTACTGTTGTTCTTACGGAAGCCGAATTGTTGGTCGGGGATAATATTGCTACATATAATATGGGGAGTTTAGTTTCTTAGTAATGTTGTTTCGAACAACTTTGACAGTATGGGTCTATACGATTTGATCTCCGTTGGATCTTTTCCACGTTTCGGAATCATAACTATTTCAGATTCTTTCCATACAGACGGGAAGTACCCTACTCGAAGAATGCTATTAAATATGAATAACAATAATTTAACGGCCGGTGTTGGTAATTTCTTGAGCATATTTGGAGTAATTCTATCTTTACCCGGGGATTTTTTAAGTTTCGTCGAGGCTATTGAACTTTCGATTCCTTTTAGAGAAAATCGCAATGGACTTCGAACAATGTCGCCAATTAGAGGTTGAACAATTGTCAACTCAACAACTGACTAAACAATTTTTTATCATAAAGAAAATAAATAATCAATAAAATACAAACTTACCCATTGTTTACATTTCGAACATATTACAGTTTATTGTCCCAGCTGCTGTGTCGATGTGACTATCTCTATTCTTCTACCATGACAAAACAATAATAAGTGTGCAAGATAACCAATATTTTGTACAAAATGTTATTATTAACTTAAACACCAATAAGAGTGAATTGGTAACATAGACTAATAAAAATATAGATCCCCAGATGTAGTCTATATCGTTCCAGAGGTATAAGTGAAAATATTGAAGTCACTCAATTCTAAAATGATAAAAATAAAATCAACTGAAAGATACTTGACAGTTATAAACTACTCCATAATAAGATATATGTGTGCATTACATGTTGACATCGAAAAATACGCCATTATTCTAGTGGGATTCTTCAAAAACGATTTAATGTGTTTTCCAAGTCGAGTGGGTCGGCTGCCTTAATCAGCATGTTGACTATGCAAAAGCGTGTTGAGAACCACCTGGATAAATTTTATTTTATTTATTTAATTAGTGTATGGATAATTCCTTACAGACTATATATGTATTAATGATAATTATATAATTAAAATTTAAAAACATTATTATTTTACTTTTTATAGTACTAAGAGCCATTGCAATATCAATAAAATTATAAAATGCGTTAAAATCTTTTGCATTCATGTAAAAGGATCAGCATTTGCATAGCTCATTTTGGAGAATTGAATTGCTAGTGGTACATAGTGGCGGGTGGTACGTTGAGGAACATTGATGTTGTTAACAAGAAAACCAGCTGAAATATCAACCATAATGACATTAAAAAGAAATGAGACATTTACCATTTTTCTATGGCTTCTAGAGTTGGCACTTGATCAACGAGAGTCTCTCAGTGTATGGTGGAAGATTATCATATAAGAAGTTCAAACATCGTAAGCAGAAAAGTAGGAATTGTTTTTGGACAGACCCGATGCGGTCGCTGTGTGTTTTATAAATAAGACCCCATATGACCGAAGAATAGTCTAGAATTTGGCTTAAAATTAACATGTATAACTTTTCAAAAAAAAAAAGAAAAGACCGTTTTACAAAACCTAGAACTGATTTTGCTTTGTTTATAGAAACAGAAATATGATAATTAAAGTTAAGTTTACAATTCAATACGACTCCAAGATCAACGAAGGTATCACATTTTTCCAGAGAATAGTCACCATGTGTGTAACAAGTATCCCATAATTTTTTCTTGTAAATCTCAGATTGCATTTCGAATAATTAATTTCCTAAGATTAATAATGCACCATAATGCAAATATGAAATGAGATATGAGAAAATCCAGTTGTAAATCCAATGTTTTTAAGAGATATTTGTAATAGTTCATGATTAAACTTATTGAATGTCTTGCTGAAGTCTGTGTGGATTGAAATTCTCTATTTACTACGGTAATGAATGGAATGAGGTTCGTTGTTGTAGAATACTTTTTTTGAAATCCGTACTGATAGGGAGAAACAATAGAATTTAGTGGTTAATGCTTTCAGTAATTAATTTTTCTAAAAACTTTGGAATTGCTCATAGTAGAATAATCATAGTAACAAAAAGTGTTGTTGTACAACAATCGTAACAACAACCACAAACAAATTTGTTTTTGTAAGTGTCAGAGTTATGTGTCCAAAAATGTAAACAAAATAATTAATTTTCAATAAATAATTTTAATTTAAAAAAAAGTATACATTTTTCCGAAGAAGCCAGCCAGTCAAAAAAGCGTTTTATGTATTCAAATTATTGTATTTATTATTCAAAACCATACACACACATACACAAAATGTGTATATATTTTGACAGAATAAAGGTGGGAATACATAAAGCGCTCATTTGGCTGGCTTAAGTCATTGACTGGCTTCTTCGGAAAAGAAAAAAGGAGCCTACGGTCAAAATCGAAATAAGTCAACGTAAAACTCCTTTGTTCCTCTACGAAGAAGCCAGTCGATGACTTAAGCCAGTCAAATATGCGCTTTATGTTTTCCTACCCTAAGGGCACCAAAACAAAATCATATTTAGGGGGTAGCTCTACCTTTTGTAATTGTGCCATGAGTGGAACGACGTTTTTTAAACATCAGGAAAAACAGCTTGAGTAATAGAAGCATTGATAGCCATACATTAAATTTTTCAATCCATTTAAAAACATATTAATATTTAATAGTGCAATTGATGTTGATGTTGATTGATCACAGTTGATTTTGAAGGAGTAGTTACTGCAGTTGTTTGTTTTTAGAATATGTAGTACTGAAAAATTTGCAAACAAGTTAATTATAAGAGTCTTATCACATTATTCAACATTGCCGTACTTTAAATTTGGTGGAACATCAGTGGATTTGCGTTCCGTATAGACAAATTTTTAGAAAGATTTCGGATTCTGTTTAGAGTTGTTTTTGAGTTTAGTGAGATAATTTCAATAGCATATATTATTTAGAATAGCATATTCAGATCGTGCTATAGAATATTTTCCGTAGTAAATAGCTGATTCTGTCTTCTACTACTGTTTATTTTTCACTCTTTTAGCCTTCGCCAAAGCTATGGAGTTCCATGGTGGCCCAGAAAGCTTTCTTACTAACAGTTTCGGTACGCAAATATCAACTAAATCGTATAACTTTTTGTAAAAAAATTTTGCACTTAAATCGTAAGTGCGAGTTAAGAGGATATACCAGTCTGTTATGCATAAGTTCACATGACTGCTCATAGTTTGTTTTCGGAAATGGAAAATTAATTTTGATTGTTAGGTTTTAACAATAGGTGTTACGGATGCAATTTATTTCAAAAATACCAAAATCAAAAAGTGAATTTCGAGTTTAAAGTACGTTCGTTTAACCAGGTCTCACTCATTAACAAGATATGATGTTCGAAGCTAATATTGTCAACATGTAATTTCGATATTTTAGACCGAATACCATAGACATTTTGATAGGCAATGGATAATGTATCATTATTAATGGTCGTTTTTATTCTTTGAATGATAGGTATACAAATAAAAAAAGTTGCGAATATGGCAGTAAAGTTATTGAAGTATGTTGAATTTTGGAATTTTTCATTTGTGTAAGTTGTTCAGCTATTTGCCCCATTTAGTTAGCCGGAGGTTAAAAAAGTCAGTCACCCGGTAGACATTTTGATCAATTATTCCTGTCTTTTCATCCGTTAACAACCGATTTTTTGCCAGTTTGGCAAGGAAAGTTTGAATAGCATATATTATTTAGAATAGTATATTCAGAGCGTGCTATAGAATATCTTCCGCAGTAAATAGCTGATTCTGTCTTCTACTACTATTTATTTTTCACTCTTTTAGCCTTCGCCAAAACTATAGGGTTCCATAGTGGCCCAGAAAGCGTCCTTACTAACAGTTTCGGCACGCAAATATCAACTAAATCGTATAACTTTTTGTAAAAAAATATCGCACTTAAATCGTAAGTTAAGAGGATATACCAGTCTGTTATGCATAAGTTCACATGACTGCTCATAGTTTGTTTTCGGAAATGGAAAATTAATTTTGATTTTTAGGTTCTAACAATAGGTGTTACGGATGCAATTTATTTCGAAAAAACCAAAATCAAAAAGTGAATTTCAGAGTTTAAAATAGGTTCGTTTAACCAGGTCTCACTCATTAATAAGATATGATGTTCGAAGCTAATACTGTCAGCATGTAATTTCGATATTATAGACCAAATACCATAGACATTTTGATAGGCAATGGATAATATATCATTATTAATGGTACTTACTTTTTGGAAAGTTCTCGGTATTTTGATAAATGTAACCATTATAATAGTATGTTTTGGTCAGAAGTCAGGATCAATAAGATATAGTGGGCATGTAGATTTTTTGTATATTATAAATACTAAGGTTTGACACCACTGATTGCCTGTGTGGCTAGTCCACTGTTAGCTATGAACGTTCGCTGTATAATTACATTTCACGAATTTGCATTTCAACACAATGAATGCTGTTTTATTTATAGAACTCTCATTCTGTATTGTTAGATGCTCTTATAACAGAGTTGCATGTTTCATGCAATTCTATACCCTGTACGTCGCTCCGATACTCAGGATTGCCGTAGCCTGGTGGTGGTCATCGTTGACTCGTTACCTGGAGACCTGGGTTCGGATCCTGGTTAGGTTGCATTTTTTTGTGGGAAAATAATATTTTTATTTTGTTTTATTAGATTTTGTTTTTCTGAAAGACTATAAACCATGATTTGAAGTGATTTGCCTTATACACGTTTCGGCGAATTGAGCTGCTAAAGTTGGTGGTGTATTGAGTTGCCATAATTTCCTCTTACATAAGTAGAGACATAGACCTCGTTTTTATTCTTTGAATGATAGATATATATTATTCTTTGAATGATAAAGTTATTAAAGTATGTTGAATTTTGGAATTTTTCATTTGTGTATGTTGTTCAGATTTTCATCCGTTAACAACCGAATTTATGCCAGTTTTGCAAGGAAAGTTTCCAAAAAAATATTGACTTCCAACAGGCAAGAAAAAAAAATTGAAGCAAAGAAAAATTGTCTCTTAGATTTTATTATAAAATGTAAGTAAATCATTACAATCTAATAGTTGGGAGTTTCTGAACGGTGGTAGTACTTGGAGCTACTAATGATTCAAATAACAAACCAAAATATTACAATAACAAAAGATCCACTTGACATAGCGTTGCGGAGTTCCATTTTTTCCAAAAATTGCCAGAAACAAAAACATAAAGAGAATTTGGTGCATTTTATTTTTCTTATATTCCTATTTTCACATTTGTTATACCTTACACCACAAGGTGGTCAGGGTATTATGTCATTGTGAATTTGTTTGTAACATGGAGAGTTACTTTTGAGGATCTCCATAGAATCACTTTCTGAGTTGATTTATGCATGTCAGTCCGTCCGTCTGTCCATGTATTCTTGTGAACAAAATGCAGGTCGCATTTATTATCCGATTAGGATCAAATCATTTGTTTGGCCCAAGGACGAACCCTATTGAAATTAGAGATAATCGGTAAAAACTTAGATACAGCTCCCATATATATCTTCGTCCGATTTGCCTTTTATTGTGCACCAAACATGTAATATCGGCCCGAATAGTATGGCATTTTGCACATACAACCAAATTAGGCCTGAAAATAAATAAGTATGCCAAATTTTATCGAAATCGGTTAAGATATAGCTGTAGCCCCCATATATATTGTTTATCCGATTTGTTGTATTTGTTACCCACAATCATAATATGCACTCCGTAACAACTATATTCAGGGAGATATATCAAATACAGCTCAGAAATATCTTTGCCAAATTTTATTGAGATCGGTTCAGATTTGGATATAGCTCCCACATATATCTTTATATGATTTCAAATTATTTTGCACCAAATGGTCTATACAAGTCCGAATTTAAAAGATACAAATGCTTCGGCACATTTAGTCCTTTGAACTTTAAATTATAATTATAATCATGGCGTGTATGATTGAATTCTCCCATTAAAACTTTTAATTGTTATGTGGAGCTCTACTAAATTCGCAAAGTGGTGTAGGGTATCATAAAGTCGGCCTCGCCCGACTTTGGAACTTTCTTTACTGTTTTTTTTTTTTCATGTTCGTATGAGAAATTTAAAACAAAATCTACCAACAAATATGCGCATTCATTTCATAATTTAAAATTGCATTATTCGGTGTTAGAATCGTATATAATTATTTGTACATATTTATGCTATTGACATATTTCCATTCTACTACTTTCTCGTTGTTTGTCATCCGATCATAAGCACATGCTTAATGAAACATGTTATAAACCTACATAAGTTGATAGGTCGTTCTTCTTAGTTACGTGTACGCTACACCACTCGGGTCGATCGATTATGGTTAATTAACACGTGTGATACAAAGCTATTCAGCACATTTGACCTTTGTGTTAGTTAATTGAACAAAGACAATTATCTTGGTTTTTAATAAATTTTATTCTTCTTCTTTATTTTGGGTTAGTTTTTGGTGGTAATTTTAGATTAGATTCGCATTTGAAATTTTTTAATCAAATTTCCATTTTTTTTTGAATTTTTGAAGATCATTTGGAGAAATATTTCTGTGTACAATTTCGTCACAAAACATAATTTTTGGATTATGATTTTGTTTGCTTAGAATTATGTCGCCAAATCCGCTTGTTGTCTCCAATTGTAAATCGAAGTTCCTTTACAAAGTCTTAGTGTTCATTGAACCAAGATTGGAGGTGATTTGCATTTGAATGAACATATATACAAATAACAAAAGTAGCGAATATGGCAGTAAAGTTGTTTTTCATTTGTGTATGTTGTTCAGCTATTTGCCCCATTAAGTTAGCCAAGGTTAAAAAAGCCATTTTAAGACATTTTGATCAATTATTCCTGTCTTGTCATCCGTTAACAACCGAATTTGTGCCAATTTTGCAAGGAAAGTTTCCAAAGAAAATATTGACTTTCAGCAAGAAAAAAAAACTTAAAGCAAAAAAGTAAAAAGAGCTGTAGGTTCGGCCGGACCAAACTCTGAATACCCTCCACCATTTGGAACGAATTTGGCAATTCTCAAAAACAATAAAATCCGTTAAAAATTCTGTTAAAATCTTAAAAATAGTAGTATCCGTACGAACTTCAAATACCAAATTTGAAACAATTCCGGTGAATAATGTCGCTAGGATCAACAAAGTACCGAATATCGGGAGGTACAGTTATATAGGGGCTATACGAAGACGTGATCCTGCACAGACAATTTTATGTCATAGGCTGTAGTATTCATTATGAACTCCAAATACCAAAATTGAAACAATTGCGGTGAAAAATGTCTTTAAAATCATCAAAATACCGAATATCGGCAGGTACCGTTATATGGGGGCTATACGAAGACGTGGACCTGCACAGACAATTTTCTGTCTTAGGCTGTAGCATCCATTACGAACTTCATATACCAAATTTGAAACAATTCCGGTGAATAAAATCGCTAAAATTATTAAAATATCGAATATCGGGTGGTACCGTTATATGGGGGCTATACGAAGACCTAGACCTGAACAGACAATTTTCTGTCATAGGCTGTAGTATTCATTTCAAACTTCAAATACCAAATTTGAAAGAATTCCGTTAATTAATGTCGCTAAAAGCATCAGAGTACCGAATATCCTCAGGTACCGTTATATGGGGGCTATACGAAGACGTGGACCTGCACAGACAATTTTCATTTTTTCCAAAAATTGCCAGAAACAAAAACATAAAGAGAATTTGGTGCATTTTATTTTTCTTATATTCCTATTTTCACATTTGTTATACCTTACACCACAAGGTGGTCAGGGTATTATGTCATTGTGAATTTGTTTGTAACATGGAGAGTTACTTTTGAGGATCTCCATAGAATCACTTTCTGAGTTGATTTATGCATGTCAGTCCGTCCGTCTGTCCATGTATTCTTGTGAACAAAATGCAGGTCGCATTTATTATCCGATTAGGATCAAATCATTTGTTTGGCCCAAGGACGAACCCTATTGAAATTAGAGATAATCGGTAAAAACTTAGATACAGCTCCCATATATATCTTCGTCCGATTTGCCTTTTATTGTGCACCAAACATGTAATATCGGCCCGAATAGTATGGCATTTTGCACATACAACCAAATTAGGCCTGAAAATAAATAAGTATGCCAAATTTTATCGAAATCGGTTAAGATATAGCTGTAGCCCCCATATATATTGTTTATCCGATTTGTTGTATTTGTTACCCACAATCATAATATGCACTCCGTAACAACTATATTCAGGGAGATATATCAAATACAGCTCAGAAATATCTTTGCCAAATTTTATTGAGATCGGTTCAGATTTGGATATAGCTCCCACATATATCTTTATATGATTTCAAATTATTTTGCACCAAATGGTCTATACAAGTCCGAATTTAAAAGATACAAATGCTTCGGCACATTTAGTCCTTTGAACTTTAAATTATAATTATAATCATGGCGTGTATGATTGAATTCTCCCATTAAAACTTTTAATTGTTATGTGGAGCTCTACTAAATTCGCAAAGTGGTGTAGGGTATCATAAAGTCGGCCTCGCCCGACTTTGGAACTTTCTTTACTGTTTTTTTTTTTTTCATGTTCGTATGAGAAATTTAAAACAAAATCTACCAACAAATATGCGCATTCATTTCATAATTTAAAATTGCATTATTCGGTGTTAGAATCGTATATAATTATTTGTACATATTTATGCTATTGACATATTTCCATTCTACTACTTTCTCGTTGTTTGTCATCCGATCATAAGCACATGCTTAATGAAACATGTTATAAACCTACATAAGTTGATAGGTCGTTCTTCTTAGTTACGTGTACGCTACACCACTCGGGTCGATCGATTATGGTTAATTAACACGTGTGATACAAAGCTATTCAGCACATTTGACCTTTGTGTTAGTTAATTGAACAAAGACAATTATCTTGGTTTTTAATCAATTTTATTCTTCTTCTTTATTTTGGGTTAGTTTTTGGTGGTAATTTTAGATTAGATTCGCATTTGAAATTTTTTAATCAAATTTCCATTTTTTTTTGAATTTTTGAAGATCATTTGGAGAAATATTTCTGTGTACAATTTCGTCACAAAACATAATTTTTGGATTATGATTTTGTTTGCTTAGAATTATGTCGCCAAATCCGCTTGTTGTCTCCAATTGTAAATCGAAGTTCCTTTACAAAGTCTTAGTGTTCATTGAACCAAGATTGGAGGTGATTTGCATTTGAATGAACATATATACAAATAACAAAAGTAGCGAATATGGCAGTAAAGTTGTTTTTCATTTGTGTATGTTGTTCAGCTATTTGCCCCATTAAGTTAGCCAAGGTTAAAAAAGCCATTTTAAGACATTTTGATCAATTATTCCTGTCTTGTCATCCGTTAACAACCGAATTTGTGCCAATTTTGCAAGGAAAGTTTCCAAAGAAAATATTGACTTTCAGCAAGAAAAAAAAACTTAAAGCAAAAAAGTAAAAAGAGCTGTAGGTTCGGCCGGACCAAACTCTGAATACCCTCCACCATTTGGAACGAATTTGGCAATTCTCAAAAACAATAAAATCCGTTAAAAATTCTGTTAAAATCTTAAAAATAGTAGTATCCGTACGAACTTCAAATACCAAATTTGAAACAATTCCGGTGAATAATGTCGCTAGGATCAACAAAGTACCGAATATCGGGAGGTACAGTTATATAGGGGCTATACGAAGACGTGATCCTGCACAGACAATTTTATGTCATAGGCTGTAGTATTCATTATGAACTCCAAATACCAAAATTGAAACAATTGCGGTGAAAAATGTCTTTAAAATCATCAAAATACCGAATATCGGCAGGTACCGTTATATGGGGGCTATACGAAGACGTGGACCTGCACAGACAATTTTCTGTCTTAGGCTGTAGCATCCATTACGAACTTCATATACCAAATTTGAAACAATTCCGGTGAATAAAATCGCTAAAATTATTAAAATATCGAATATCGGGTGGTACCGTTATATGGGGGCTATACGAAGACCTAGACCTGAACAGACAATTTTCTGTCATAGGCTGTAGTATTCATTTCAAACTTCAAATACCAAATTTGAAAGAATTCCGTTAATTAATGTCGCTAAAAGCATCAGAGTACCGAATGTCCTCAGGTACCGTTATATGGGGGCTATACGAAGACGTGGACCTGCACAGACAATTTTCTGTCACAAGCTGTAGCATCCATTTCGAATTTCAAATATCAAATTTGAATTAATTCGGATGAATATTGTCGCTAAAATCATACCGTTATATGGGGGCAATACCAAAACGTGGACCTACATGGCCCATTTTCAATACCCAAAGTCCTGTAGATATAATATACATTTGAGTGAAGTTTTATCAATCTACTTCAATTCGTTCGGAAGCTAGAGTGATTTCCACAGACGGACATCGCTAAATCGATATCTTTATATGCTTTATGCTGATCAAGAATATACTTTGTGGGGTCTAATATGTATATTTCGAGGTGTTACAAACGGAATGACAAACTGAATATACCCTCCATACCATGGTGAAGGGTATAAAAAGAAAATTTGTCTTGTAGATTTTATTATAAAATGGAAGCAAATCATTACAATCTAATAGTTGGTAGTTTTTGTGGTCTTTTCTAAAAATCCATTTTTATACCCTCCACCATGCATAGAGGGTATATTAAGTTCGTCATTCCGTTTGTAGCTCATCGAAATAATCAGTTTAGACCAAACAAAGTATATACATTCTTGATCAGCGTAAAATTCTAAGCCATGTCCGTCCGTCTGTTGTAATCACGCTACAGTCAAAACGAATTTAGATAGGAAGCTAACATTTTGCACAGATCTGTCTTTTGTCTGCAGGCTGGTCAAGTTCGAAGAAGGGCAATATCGGTCCACGATATCGTATAGGCCCCATATAACGGTATCCCCCGATATTCGGCATTTTGATTATTTTAGCCACATTTTCTAATGGAATTGTCTGAAATTCAACACAAGAAGTCCCTTTGTTCGGTATTTTAATAATTTTAGCCACATTTTTTAACGAAATTGTCTGAAAATCCACACAAGGAGATCTTTGTCGGTTCTTTATACCTTGGAAAAGAATTATCTATATAGGTCCACGATATCGTGTAGCCTCCATATAACGGTACCCCGCGATATTCGGTATTTTGATGATTTTAGCAACATTTTTCAACGGAATTTTCTGAAAATCCACACAAGAAGTTCCCTGTGAGTACTTTACCCTCTGAAAAATAATTGTCTATATAGGTCCACGATATCGTATATCCCCCATATAACGGTACCCCCAGATATTCGGTGTTTTGATGATTTTAGCCACATTTTTTAACGGAATTGTCTGAAAATCCACACAAGGAGTTTCTTGTGGGTACTTTATAGATTGAAAAATAATTATCTATATAGGTCCACGATATCGTATATCCCCCATATAACGGTACCCCGCGAATTCGGTATTTTGACAATTTTAGCCACATTTTTCAACGGAATTGCCTAAAAATCTACACAAGGAGTTCTTTGTGAGCACTTTACCACTGACAGAGAATTGTCTATATAGGTCCGCGATATCGTATATCCCCCATATAACGGTACCCCCCGATGCTCGGTATTTTGATGATTTTAGCCACATTTTTTAACGGAATTGTCTGAAAATCCACACAAGGAGTTCTTTGTGGGTTCTTTATTCCTTGGAAAAGAATTATCTATATAGGTCCACGATATCGTGTAGCCTCCATATTACGGTACCCCGCGATATTCGGTATTTTGATGATTTTAGCAACATTTTTCAACGGAATTTTCTGAAAATCCACACAAGAAGTTCCCTGTGAGTACTTTACCCTCTGAAAAAGAATTGTCTATATAGGTCCACGATATCGTATATCCCCCATAAAACGGTACCCCCAGATATTCGGTGTTTTGATGATTTTGTGGGAAATTCCACGGTCTCGCTATGGGAACAAACAGTCAAAGACAAGTCGGCTTTGTCTGATTGGAAGGATTTGGATAGTTTTCTTACGGAAAGGATTCAGACCCTTATTGTCTCCGAGACATTCGTGGCATTGACTCGTCAAAAAAGGTTGAGAAAAAAGTGCGGACTCACCTAACAAAGTCCGTACCTTCTGTGTCTTCTAGCGCTTCTTCGTTTAAATCTTGCGTTCTCTGTCCTAAATTGGTTCATCCATTGCGTTTTTGTCCAGAGTTCAAAAAATTATCCATAGAAGGTAGTTTTTCAGTGCTCAAACGCTTCAATTGTTGTCTGAACTGTCTGACGGTTGGTCATGAAGTTAAGAAATGTGTAAGTAAACACAATTGTGGGAAATGCAATAAGCGACATCACACACTTTTACATCACGAGATGTCAAATCACGCAAATTCTATTCGCAGGCCAACTTGGTCATTCTAGGACCAATTGCTTACGACAATTCTTTCGAAATGATGTTTCACTCCTAAGAAAACCGCAAATTAAAAACATTTACGATGGGGTGGTCCGGGAATGTTTAGAATTAGACCACATGAGACTGGTTTCGACTTCGTCAGCAAGCTCTACAGTTTTCTATCTTCCTGACCATCCGGTTATTAATCCGGATAAACAAACAACAAAATTTCGAGTGGTTTTCAATGCCTCGAACAAGACTTCCAACGGGAATAGTTTTAAGATATTCTCTATGTCGGTCCAACTCTTCAGTTGGACCTAGTCCTTCTTATTCTAAAATGGAGACTTTTTTAATTTGTATTCAATTGCGACATAACGCAAATGTACAGGCAGATTCTGGTCGATTCTGCTCATACTCCAACGAATTTTATTTCGGGATTCTTCCAACAAACCGGTTCAAGACTTTGAACTTCAAACAGTAACCTTCGGAGTAAACTGTGCTCCTTATCTTGCGATTCGGACTTTACTTCAATTGGCCGATGATACAGAAAATGAATTTCCGCTAGCTGCACATATCCTTCGCAAGTGCATGTACGTATATGACGTCTTGGCCGGTTATCACGATTTGGAGACAGCGCAAAAATCAAGAGACCAACTCATTGGTGCTCTTTCTTCAGCGAAGTTTGAACTTCCTAAATGGACAGCCAATAATCGAGAAATTTTAGATTGTCTTCCCTTAGATCACCTATATGATGCTAAGCTTCTTACATTCGTGGAAGCTAATAGTTCAAAACCGCTGGGCATTTCTATTTCAGTGTAAACCCGCTGGAACACCAGTCCAAATATACTAAACGGGATGTTTTGTCAACCATCGCCAAGTAATTGTTGTAGCAAAAATCATCATGCAGCATATTTGGCTAGACAACATTGGTTGGAACGATTCGCTTCCGTCTTCGACAGAACGCGAATGGGAAAAATTTGTTATTTCTTATCAAGGTGTTAATTCCATATGCATTCCTCGTTGGGTCCAATATTCACCTCTTTGTCATGTCGAACTTCATGTCTTTTCTGATGCCTCGGAAAAGGCATAAGCGGGGGTAGCGTACATTCGTGTCGTTGCTTCAAATAGGAAAATTTTCACAAATTTGCTGACTTGCAAAACAAAAGTAGCTCCGCTTAAGTCCATTTCCCTACCTCGCTTAGAATTATGCGGTGCTGTATTAGCATCAGAACTTGTCAAGGGTATTTTGAGTGAAATTGACATATCTTTTAATAATATCTTTTGTTGGACCTATTCTACGATCGTCCTTTCTTGGCTTCAAAAGACTCCATCTACATGGTCTACTTTCGTTGCAAATAAGGTATGTCGCATTCAAGAGAATGTTGGGCAAAATAAATGGTTTCATGTTCGATCTGAAGACAACCCTGCTGATTTAGGTAGCAGGGGGCTTTCTCCTTCGGAGTTGGCCTCTTCTCAAATTTGGTGGCACGGTCCTCATTGGCTAAGCCTTAATAGTTCTAACTGGGAAATTCAAAATGTTTCTGTTGACACTGAAGTCGAACTTCGTCCTGTTAAAAGTCATGTCACTTTTATCAAAGACTATGATGATGTTTTAAATAGATTTTCTTCCATAGATAGGGCATTTCGTGCCATTGCATATATCTTTCGATCTTTCCACAATACGCATTCTCTTCATAGAGGTAAATATCATTATGAGCGTTCCGCTCCGTCTTGCTGCGCTTGCTCAAAAGGCATAATATTTAGAGGAAAATTATGCCTTACTTCATAACCGACCACTTAATCCTTAAAGTGCTATTTTATCTCTAAATCCATTTCTGGATAAAGAAGGGGTAATGAGATTGAATGGACGCCTATCGCAGTCTCCGACTCTCTCCTATTCTGAACGGCATCCTATTCTCTTAGCTTATCATAGTAAATTCGCAAGACTGTTGTTGGAACAAATTCATATAGATTCGCTTCATGGAGGAAACCAATTAATGCTCCGTATGCTTCGCATGGAGTACTGGATTCCTCGCGCTACTTCACTGATTAGGTCAACCATAAGACATTGCAAATTGTGCGTTTTAGCAAAGAAACGCACTTGTACCCAAATTATCTTCTCGGACAACGGCACTAACTTCGTTGGTGCATCTCGAGAGATAGAACGGGAATTTAAGCAAGCATTAAATGAAATTCGTCATAAACTCCGATCAAAGTTTTCCTCAAGAGCTTTGGGAAGCTGCGGTTAAAAGCTTTAAAACTCATTTTTGGAAAATGGCTAAAAATTTCAAATATACGTTTGAAGAGTTTTCTACATTGCTAACAAGAATTGAAGCATGCTTAAATTCTCGTCCGCTCTGTACCATAAATGGTAGTCTTGACACTACGGTAGAACATCCCAATGTCGGATGAAGAGAGATGTGTCGAGGATGCCATTATTCTTCTGGGCTCCCAAGACTCCGACATACGCGGGGTTAGCAATGCTGCCGCTCCTCTACGGGAACCTGCACCGACACTGCCAGCCAAATCGAACAGCTCTACGGCCGATCTAAAAGCTTCTGCTTCTCCTCTACGGGAGAATAGCACCGCAGAGCTTGCACCTAATCCGGGATCTTCGTCCCAAACGGTAGGAGATACCCCTCAGGTGCTCCTGGGCTCAACCAGAGGTCTTTCGACCGCAGGTGCAGACACTCCTCTACGGGAGATTGGGGAGGTCTGCATAATGCTCTGCTTATGCTCTGCCTGGACCGTCGGTACCGTCATGCCCATGAACTTTTTTTTTATACGAAAAAATAGTTCATGCCCATGAACTTTTTTCTATACGAAAACAGTTCATGGGATGAACCTTTTTCTATACGAAAAAACAGTTCATGGGATGAACCTTTTTCTATACGAAAAAACAGTTCATGGGATGAACATTTTTCTATACGAGAACAGTTCATGGGATGAACATTTTTCTATACGAAAACAGTTCATGGGATGAACATTTTTCTATACGAAAACAGTTCATGCCCATGAACTTTTTTCTATACGAAAAACAGTTCATGGGCAGAACTTTTTTCTATACGAAAACAGTTCATGGGCAGAACTTTTTTCTATACGAAAACAGTTCATGGGATGAACTTTTTTCTATACGAAAACAGTTCATGGGATGAACTTTTTTCTATACGAAAACAGTTCATGGGATGAACTTTTTTCTATACGAAAACAGTTCATGGGATGAACTTTTTTCTATACGAAAACAGTTCATGGGATGAACTTTTTTCTATACGAAAACAGTTCATGGGATGAACTTTTTTCTATACAAAAACAGTTCATGGGATGAACTTTTTTCTATACGAAAAAACAGTTCATGCCCATGAACTTTTTTCTATACGAAAAAACAGTTCATGCCCATGAACTTTTTTCTATACGAAAAAACAGTTCATGCCCCTGAACTTTTTTCTATACGAAAAAACAGTTCATGCCCCTGAACTTTTTTCTATACGAAAAAACAGTTCATGCCCCTGAACTTTTTCTATACGAACAAACAGTTCATGCCCCTGAACTTTTTTCTATACGAAAAAACAGTTCATGCCCCTGAACTTTTTTCTATACGAAAAAACAGTTCATGCCCATGAATCTTTTTTCTATACGAAAAAACAGTTCATGCCCATGAACTTTTTTCTATACGAAAAAAACAGTTCATGCCCATGAACTTTTTCTATACGAAAAAACAGTTCATGCCCATGAACTTTTTTCTATACGAAAAACAGTTCATGCCCATGAACTTTTTTCTATACGAAAAACAGTTCATGCCCATGAACTTTTTTCTATACGAAAAACAGTTCATGCCCATGAACTTTTTTCTATACGAAAAAACAGTTCATGCCCATGAACTTTTTTCTATACGACAAAACAGTTCATGCCCATGAACTTTTTTCTATACGAAAAAACAGTTCATGCCCATGAACTTTTTTCTATACGAAAAAACAGTTCATGCCCATGAACTTTTTTCTATACGAAAAAACAGTTCATGCCCATGAACTTTTTCTATACGAAAAAACAGTATACGAAAAACAGTTCATGCCCATGAACTTTTTTCTATACGAAAAAACAGTTCATGCCCATGAACTTTTTTCTATACGAAAAAAACAGTTCATGCCCATGAACTTTTTTCTATACGAAAAACAGTTCATGCCCATGAACTTTTTTCTATACGAAAAAACAGTTCATGCCCATGAACTTTTTTCTATACGAAAAACAGTTCATGCCCTGAACTTTTTTCTATACGAAAAACAGTTCATGCCCATGACTTTTTTCTATACGAAAAAACAGTTCATGCCCATGAACTTTTTTCTATACGAAAAAACAGTTCATGCCATGAACTTTTTTCTATACGAAAAACAGTTCATGCCCATGAACTTTTTTTCTAGACGAAAAAACAGTTCATGCCCATGAATTTTTTTTCTATACGAAAAAACAGTTCATGCCCATGAACTTTTTTCTATACGAAAAAACAGTTCATGCCCATGAACTTTTTTTCTATACGAAAAAACAGTTCATGCCCATGAACTTTTTTCTATACGAAAAAACAGTTCATGCCCATGAACTTTTTTCTATACGAAAAAACAGTTCATGCCCATGAACTTTTTCTATACGAAAAACAGTTCATGCCCATGAACTTTTTTCTATACGAAAAAACAGTTCATGCCATGAACTTTTTCTATACGAAAAAACAGTTCATGCCCATGAACTTTTTTCTATACGAAAACAGTTCATGCCCATGAACTTTTTTCTATACGAAAAAACAGTTCATGCCCATGAACTTTTTTCTATACGAAAACAGTTCATGCCCATGAACTTTTTTCTATACGAAAACAGTTCATGCCCATGAACTTTTTCTATACGAAAACAGTTCATGCCCATGAACTTTTTTCTATACGAAAACAGTTCATGCCCATGAACTTTTTTCTATACGAAAACAGTTCATGCCATGAACTTTTTCTATACGAAAACAGTTCATGCCCATGAACTTTTTTCTATACGAAAAACAGTTCATGCCCATGAACTTTTTTCTATACGAAAACAGTTCATGCCCATGAACTTTTTCTATACGAAAACAGTTCATGCCCATGAACTTTTTCTATACGAAAAAACAGTTCATGCCCATGAACTTTTTTCTATACGAAAAACAGTTCATGCCCATGAACTTTTTTCTATACGAAAACAGTTCATGCCCATGAACTTTTTTCTATACGAAAACAGTTCATGCCCATGAACTTTTTTCTATACGAAAAACAGTTCATGCCCATGAACTTTTTTCTATACGAAAACAGTTCATGCCCATGAACTTTTTCTATACGAAAAACAGTTCATGCCCATGAACTTTTTTCTATACGAAAAAACAGTTCATGCCCATGAACTTTTTTCTATACGAAAAACAGTTCATGCCCATGAACTTTTTTCTATACGAAAAAACAGTTCATGCCCATGAACTTTTTTCTATACGAAAAAACAGTTCATGCCCATGAACTTTTTTCTATACGAAAAAACAGTTCATGCCCATGAACTTTTTTCTATACGAAAAACAGTTCATGCCCATGAACTTTTTCTATACGAAAAAACAGTTCATGCCCATGAACTTTTTCTATACGAAAAAACAGTTCATGCCCATGAACTTTTTTCTATACGAAAAAACAGTTCATGCCCATGAACTTTTTTCTATACGAAAAAACAGTTCATGCCCATGAACTTTTTTCTATACGAAAAAACAGTTCATGCCCATGAACTTTTTTCTATACGAAAAACCAGTTCATGCCCATGAACTTTTTTCTATACGAAAAAACAGTTCATGCCATGAACTTTTTCTATACGAAAAAACAGTTCATGCCCATGAACTTTTTTCTATACGAAAAACAGTTCATGCCCATGAACTTTTTTCTATACGAAAAAACAGTTCATGCCCATGAACTTTTTTCTATACGAAAAAACAGTTCATGCCCATGAACTTTTTTCTATACGAAAAAACAGTTCATGCCATGAACTTTTTCTATACGAAAAAACAGTTCATGCCCATGAACTTTTTTCTATACGAAAAAACAGTTCATGCCCATGAACTTTTTTCTATACGAAAAAACAGTTCATGCCCATGAACTTTTTTCTATACGAAAAACAGTTCATGCCCATGAACTTTTTTCTATACGAAAAACAGTTCATGCCCATGAACTTTTTTCTATACGAAAAACAGTTCATGCCCATGAACTTTTTTCTATACGAAAAAACAGTTCATGCCCATGAACTTTTTTCTATACGAAAAACAGTTCATGCCCATGAACTTTTTTCTATACGAAAAAACAGTTCATGCCCATGAACTTTTTCTATACGAAAAAACAGTTCATGCCCATGAACTTTTTTCTATACGAAAAAACAGTTCATGCCCATGAACTTTTTTCTATACGAAAAACAGTTCATGCCCATGAACTTTTTTCTATACGAAAAAACAGTTCATGCCCATGAACTTTTTTCTATACGAAAAAACAGTTCATGCCCATGAACTTTTTCTATACGAAAAAACAGTTCATGCCCATGAACTTTTTCTATACGAAAAACAGTTCATGCCCATGAACTTTTTTCTATACGAAAAAACAGTTCATGCCCATGAACTTTTTTCTATACGAAAAAACAGTTCATGCCCATGAACTTTTTTCTATACGAAAAAACAGTTCATGCCCATGAACTTTTTTCTATACGAAAAACAGTTCATGCCCATGAACTTTTTTCTATACGAAAAAACAGTTCATGCCCATGAACTTTTTTCTATACGAAAACAGTTCATGGGATGAACTTTTTTCTATACGAAAAAACAGTTCATGCCCATGAACTTTTTTCTATACGAAAAAACAGTTCATGCCCATGAACTTTTTTCTATACGAAAAACAGTTCATGCCCATGAACTTTTTTCTATACGAAAAAACAGTTCATGCCCATGAACTTTTTTCTATACGAAAAAACAGTTCATGCCCATGAACTTTTTTCTATACGAAAAACAGTTCATGCCCATGAACTTTTTTCTATACGAAAAAACAGTTCATGCCATGAACTTTTTTCTATACGAAAAAACAGTTCATGCCCATGAACTTTTTTCTATACGAAAAAACAGTTCATGCCCATGAACTTTTTTCTATACGAAAAACAGTTCATGCCCATGAACTTTTTTCTATACGAAAAAACAGTTCATGCCCATGAACTTTTTTCTATACGAAAAACAGTTCATGCCCATGAACTTTTTTCTATACGAAAAAACAGTTCATGCCCATGAACTTTTTTCTATACGAAAAAACAGTTCATGCCCATGAACTTTTTTCTATACGAAAAACAGTTCATGCCCATGAACTTTTTTCTATACGAAAAACAGTTCATGCCCATGAACTTTTTTCTATACGAAAAACAGTTCATGCCCATGAACTTTTTTCTATACGAAAAACAGTTCATGCCCATGAACTTTTTCTATACGAAAAAACAGTTCATGCCCATGAACTTTTTTCTATACGAAAAACAGTTCATGCCCATGAACTTTTTTCTATACGAAAAACAGTTCATGCCCATGAACTTTTTCTATACGAAAAACAGTTCATGCCCATGAACTTTTTCTATACGAAAAACCAGTTCATGCCCATGAACTTTTTTCTATACGAAAAACAGTTCATGCCCATGAACTTTTTTCTATACGAAAAAACAGTTCATGCCCATGAACTTTTTTCTATACGAAAAAACAGTTCATGCCCATGAACTTTTTTCTATACGAAAAACAGTTCATGCCCATGAACTTTTTTCTATACGAAAAAACAGTTCATGCCCATGAACTTTTTTCTATACGAAAAACAGTTCATGCCCATGAACTTTTTTCTATACGAAAAACAGTTCATGCCCATGAACTTTTTTCTATACGAAAAAACAGTTCATGCCCATGAACTTTTTTCTATACGAAAAAACAGTTCATGCCCATGAACTTTTTCTATACGAAAAACAGTTCATGCCCATGAACTTTTTTCTATACGAAAAACCAGTTCATGCCCATGAACTTTTTTCTATACGAAAAAACAGTTCATGCCCATGAACTTTTTTCTATACGAAAAACAGTTCATGCCCATGAACTTTTTTCTATACGAAAAACAGTTCATGCCCATGAACTTTTTTCTATACGAAAAACAGTTCATGCCCATGAACTTTTTTCTATACGAAAAAACAGTTCATGCCCATGAACTTTTTTCTATACGAAAAAACAGTTCATGCCCATGAACTTTTTTCTATACGAAAAAACAGTTCATGCCCATGAACTTTTTCTATACGAAAAACAGTTCATGCCCATGAACTTTTTTCTATACGAAAAAACAGTTCATGCCCATGAACTTTTTTCTATACGAAAAAACAGTTCATGCCCATGAACTTTTTTCTATACGAAAAAACAGTTCATGCCCATGAACTTTTTTCTATACGAAAAACAGTTCATGCCCATGAACTTTTTTCTATACGAAAAAACAGTTCATGCCCATGAACTTTTTTCTATACGAAAAAACAGTTCATGCCCATGAACTTTTTTCTATACGAAAAAACAGTTCATGCCCATGAACTTTTTTCTATACGAAAAAACAGTTCATGCCCATGAACTTTTTTCTATACGAAAAAACAGTTCATGCCCATGAACTTTTTTCTATACGAAAAAACAGTTCATGCCCATGAACTTTTTTCTATACGAAAAAACAGTTCATGCCCATGAACTTTTTCTATACGAAAAAACAGTTCATGCCCATGAACTTTTTTCTATACGAAAAAACAGTTCATGCCCATGAACTTTTTTCTATACGAAAAACAGTTCATGCCCATGAACTTTTTTCTATACGAAAAAACAGTTCATGCCCATGAACTTTTTTCTATACGAAAAAACAGTTCATGCCCATGAACTTTTTTCTATACGAAAAAACAGTTCATGCCCATGAACTTTTTTCTATACGAAAAACAGTTCATGCCCATGAACTTTTTTCTATACGAAAAAACAGTTCATGCCCATGAACTTTTTTCTATACGAAAAAACAGTTCATGCCCATGAACTTTTTTCTATACGAAAAAACAGTTCATGCCCATGAACTTTTTTCTATACGAAAAAACAGTTCATGCCCATGAACTTTTTTCTATACGAAAAACAGTTCATGCCCATGAACTTTTTTCTATACGAAAAAACAGTTCATGCCCATGAACTTTTTTCTATACGAAAAAACAGTTCATGCCCATGAACTTTTTTCTATACGAAAAAACAGTTCATGCCCATGAACTTTTTCTATACGAAAAACAGTTCATGCCCATGAACTTTTTTCTATACGAAAAACAGTTCATGCCCATGAACTTTTTTCTATACGAAAAACAGTTCATGCCCATGAACTTTTTTCTATACGAAAAACAGTTCATGCCCATGAACTTTTTTCTATACGAAAAACAGTTCATGCCCATGAACTTTTTTCTATACGAAAAAACAGTTCATGCCCATGAACTTTTTTCTATACGAAAAAACAGTTCATGCCCATGAACTTTTTTCTATACGAAAAACAGTTCATGCCCATGAACTTTTTTCTATACGAAAAAACAGTTCATGCCCATGAACTTTTTTCTATACGAAAAAACAGTTCATGCCCATGAACTTTTTTCTATACGAAAAACCAGTTCATGCCCATGAACTTTTTTCTATACGAAAAAACAGTTCATGCCCATGAACTTTTTTCTATACGAAAAACAGTTCATGCCCATGAACTTTTTTCTATACGAAAAAACAGTTCATGCCCATGAACTTTTTTCTATACGAAAAACAGTTCATGCCCATGAACTTTTTTCTATACGAAAAACAGTTCATGCCCATGAACTTTTTTCTATACGAAAAAACAGTTCATGCCCATGAACTTTTTTCTATACGAAAAACAGTTCATGCCCATGAACTTTTTTCTATACGAAAAACAGTTCATGCCCATGAACTTTTTTCTATACGAAAAAACAGTTCATGCCCATGAACTTTTTCTATACGAAAAAACAGTTCATGCCCATGAACTTTTTTCTATACGAAAAAACAGTTCATGCCCATGAACTTTTTTCTATACGAAAAAACAGTTCATGCCCATGAACTTTTTTCTATACGAAAAAACAGTTCATGCCCATGAACTTTTTCTATACGAAAAACAGTTCATGCCCATGAACTTTTTTCTATACGAAAAAACAGTTCATGCCCATGAACTTTTTTCTATACGAAAAAACAGTTCATGCCCATGAACTTTTTTCTATACGAAAAAACAGTTCATGCCCATGAACTTTTTTCTATACGAAAAAACAGTTCATGCCCATGAACTTTTTTCTATACGAAAAAACAGTTCATGCCCATGAACTTTTTCTATACGAAAAACAGTTCATGCCCATGAACTTTTTTCTATACGAAAAAACAGTTCATGCCCATGAACTTTTTTCTATACGAAAAAACAGTTCATGCCCATGAACTTTTTTCTATACGAAAAAACAGTTCATGCCCATGAACTTTTTTCTATACGAAAAACAGTTCATGCCCATGAACTTTTTTCTATACGAAAAAACAGTTCATGCCCATGAACTTTTTTCTATACGAAAAACAGTTCATGCCCATGAACTTTTTTCTATACGAAAAACAGTTCATGCCCATGAACTTTTTTCTATACGAAAAAACAGTTCATGCCCATGAACTTTTTTCTATACGAAAAAACAGTTCATGCCCATGAACTTTTTTCTATACGAAAAACAGTTCATGCCCATGAACTTTTTTCTATACGAAAAAACAGTTCATGCCCATGAACTTTTTTCTATACGAAAAAACAGTTCATGCCCATGAACTTTTTTCTATACGAAAAAACAGTTCATGCCCATGAACTTTTTTCTATACGAAAAAACAGTTCATGCCCATGAACTTTTTTCTATACGAAAAAACAGTTCATGCCCATGAACTTTTTTCTATACGAAAAAACAGTTCATGCCCATGAACTTTTTTCTATACGAAAAAACAGTTCATGCCCATGAACTTTTTTCTATACGAAAAAACAGTTCATGCCCATGAACTTTTTTCTATACGAAAAACAGTTCATGCCCATGAACTTTTTTCTATACGAAAAAACAGTTCATGCCCATGAACTTTTTTCTATACGAAAAAACAGTTCATGCCCATGAACTTTTTTCTATACGAAAAAACAGTTCATGCCCATGAACTTTTTTCTATACGAAAAACAGTTCATGCCCATGAACTTTTTTCTATACGAAAAAACAGTTCATGCCCATGAACTTTTTTCTATACGAAAAAACAGTTCATGCCCATGAACTTTTTTCTATACGAAAAACAGTTCATGCCCATGAACTTTTTCTATACGAAAAAACAGTTCATGCCCATGAACTTTTTTCTATACGAAAAACAGTTCATGCCCATGAACTTTTTTCTATACGAAAAACAGTTCATGCCCATGAACTTTTTCTATACGAAAAAACAGTTCATGCCCATGAACTTTTTTCTATACGAAAAACAGTTCATGCCCATGAACTTTTTTCTATACGAAAAACCAGTTCATGCCCATGAACTTTTTTCTATACGAAAAAACAGTTCATGCCCATGAACTTTTTTCTATACGAAAAAACAGTTCATGCCCATGAACTTTTTTCTATACGAAAAACAGTTCATGCCCATGAACTTTTTTCTATACGAAAAAACAGTTCATGCCCATGAACTTTTTTCTATACGAAAAAACAGTTCATGCCCATGAACTTTTTTCTATACGAAAAAACAGTTCATGCCCATGAACTTTTTTCTATACGAAAAACAGTTCATGCCCATGAACTTTTTTCTATACGAAAAACAGTTCATGCCCATGAACTTTTTTCTATACGAAAAAACAGTTCATGCCCATGAACTTTTTTCTATACGAAAAAACAGTTCATGCCCATGAACTTTTTTCTATACGAAAAACAGTTCATGCCCATGAACTTTTTTCTATACGAAAAACAGTTCATGCCCATGAACTTTTTTCTATACGAAAAAACAGTTCATGCCCATGAACTTTTTTCTATACGAAAAACAGTTCATGCCCATGAACTTTTTTCTATACGAAAAACAGTTCATGCCCATGAACTTTTTTCTATACGAAAAACCAGTTCATGCCCATGAACTTTTTCTATACGAAAAACAGTTCATGCCCATGAACTTTTTTCTATACGAAAAACAGTTCATGCCCATGAACTTTTTTCTATACGAAAAACAGTTCATGCCCATGAACTTTTTTCTATACGAAAAACAGTTCATGCCCATGAACTTTTTCTATACGAAAAACAGTTCATGCCCATGAACTTTTTTCTATACGAAAAACAGTTCATGCCCATGAACTTTTTTCTATACGAAAAAACAGTTCATGCCCATGAACTTTTTTCTATACGAAAAAACAGTTCATGCCCATGAACTTTTTTCTATACGAAAAAACAGTTCATGCCCATGAACTTTTTTCTATACGAAAAACCAGTTCATGCCCATGAACTTTTTTCTATACGAAAAAACAGTTCATGCCCATGAACTTTTTTCTATACGAAAAACAGTTCATGCCCATGAACTTTTTCTATACGAAAAACCAGTTCATGCCCATGAACTTTTTTCTATACGAAAAACAGTTCATGCCCATGAACTTTTTTCTATACGAAAAACAGTTCATGCCCATGAACTTTTTTCTATACGAAAAAACAGTTCATGCCCATGAACTTTTTTCTATACGAAAAAACAGTTCATGCCCATGAACTTTTTCTATACGAAAAAACAGTTCATGCCCATGAACTTTTTTCTATACGAAAAAACAGTTCATGCCCATGAACTTTTTTCTATACGAAAAACAGTTCATGCCCATGAACTTTTTTCTATACGAAAAAACAGTTCATGCCCATGAACTTTTTTCTATACGAAAAACAGTTCATGCCCATGAACTTTTTTCTATACGAAAAAACAGTTCATGCCCATGAACTTTTTTCTATACGAAAAACAGTTCATGCCCATGAACTTTTTTCTATACGAAAAAACAGTTCATGCCCATGAACTTTTTTCTATACGAAAAACAGTTCATGCCCATGAACTTTTTTCTATACGAAAAAACAGTTCATGCCCATGAACTTTTTTCTATACGAAAAAACAGTTCATGCCCATGAACTTTTTTCTATACGAAAAACAGTTCATGCCCATGAACTTTTTCTATACGAAAAACAGTTCATGCCCATGAACTTTTTTCTATACGAAAAACAGTTCATGCCCATGAACTTTTTTCTATACGAAAAAACAGTTCATGCCCATGAACTTTTTTCTATACGAAAAAACAGTTCATGCCCATGAACTTTTTTCTATACGAAAAAACAGTTCATGCCCATGAACTTTTTTCTATACGAAAAACAGTTCATGCCCATGAACTTTTTTCTATACGAAAAAACAGTTCATGCCCATGAACTTTTTTCTATACGAAAAAACAGTTCATGCCCATGAACTTTTTTCTATACGAAAAACAGTTCATGCCCATGAACTTTTTTCTATACGAAAAAACAGTTCATGCCCATGAACTTTTTTCTATACGAAAAAACAGTTCATGCCCATGAACTTTTTTCTATACGAAAAACAGTTCATGCCCATGAACTTTTTTCTATACGAAAAACCAGTTCATGCCCATGAACTTTTTTCTATACGAAAAACAGTTCATGCCCATGAACTTTTTTCTATACGAAAAACAGTTCATGCCCATGAACTTTTTTCTATACGAAAAACCAGTTCATGCCCATGAACTTTTTTCTATACGAAAAACCAGTTCATGCCCATGAACTTTTTTCTATACGAAAAACCAGTTCATGCCCATGAACTTTTTTCTATACGAAAAACCAGTTCATGCCCATGAACTTTTTTCTATACGAAAAACAGTTCATGCCCATGAACTTTTTTCTATACGAAAAAACAGTTCATGCCCATGAACTTTTTTCTATACGAAAAAACAGTTCATGCCCATGAACTTTTTTCTATACGAAAAAACAGTTCATGCCCATGAACTTTTTTCTATACGAAAAACAGTTCATGCCCATGAACTTTTTTCTATACGAAAAACAGTTCATGCCCATGAACTTTTTTCTATACGAAAAACAGTTCATGCCCATGAACTTTTTTCTATACGAAAAAACAGTTCATGCCCATGAACTTTTTTCTATACGAAAAACCAGTTCATGCCCATGAACTTTTTTCTATACGAAAAACCAGTTCATGCCCATGAACTTTTTTCTATACGAAAAACCAGTTCATGCCCATGAACTTTTTTCGTATAGAAAAAAGTTCATGGGCATGAACTTTTTTCTATACGAAAAACCAGTTCATGCCCATGAACTTTTTTCTATACGAAAAACCAGTTCATGCCCATGAACTTTTTTCTATACGAAAAACCAGTTCATGCCCATGAACTTTTTTCTATACGAAAAAACAGTTCATGCCCATGAACTTTTTTCTATACGAAAAAACAGTTCATGCCCATGAACTTTTTTCTATACGAAAAAACAGTTCATGCCCATGAACTTTTTTCTATACGAAAAAACAGTTCATGCCCATGAACTTTTTTCTATACGAAAAAACAGTTCATGCCCATGAACTTTTTTCTATACGAAAAAACAGTTCATGCCCATGAACTTTTTTCTATACGAAAAACAGTTCATGCCCATGAACTTTTTTCTATACGAAAAAACAGTTCATGCCCATGAACTTTTTTCTATACGAAAAACCAGTTCATGCCCATGAACTTTTTTCTATACGAAAAAACAGTTCATGCCCATGAACTTTTTTCTATACGAAAAAACAGTTCATGCCCATGAACTTTTTTCTATACGAAAAACAGTTCATGCCCATGAACTTTTTTCTATACGAAAAAACAGTTCATGCCCATGAACTTTTTTCTATACGAAAAACAGTTCATGCCCATGAACTTTTTTCTATACGAAAAAACAGTTCATGCCCATGAACTTTTTTCTATACGAAAAACAGTTCATGCCCATGAACTTTTTTCTATACGAAAAACCAGTTCATGCCCATGAACTTTTTTCTATACGAAAAACCAGTTCATGCCCATGAACTTTTTTCTATACGAAAAACAGTTCATGCCCATGAACTTTTTCTATACGAAAAAACAGTTCATGCCCATGAACTTTTTCTATACGAAAAAACAGTTCATGCCCATGAACTTTTTTCTATACGAAAAAACAGTTCATGCCCATGAACTTTTTTCTATACGAAAAAACAGTTCATGCCCATGAACTTTTTTCTATACGAAAAAACAGTTCATGCCCATGAACTTTTTTCTATACGAAAAACAGTTCATGCCCATGAACTTTTTTCTATACGAAAAACCAGTTCATGCCCATGAACTTTTTTCTATACGAAAAACCAGTTCATGCCCATGAACTTTTTTCTATACGAAAAACTGTTTTTGTACAGAAAAAAGTTCATGCCCATGAACTTTTTTCTATACGAAAAAACAGTTCATGCCCATGAACTTTTTTCTATACGAAAAACCAGTTCATGCCCATGAACTTTTTTCTATACGAAAAACCAGTTCATGCCCATGAACTTTTTTCTATACGAAAAAACCAGTTCATGCCCATGAACTTTTTTCTATACGAAAAAACAGTTCATGCCCATGAACTTTTTTCTATACGAAAAACAGTTCATGCCCATGAACTTTTTTCTATACGAAAAAACAGTTCATGCCCATGAACTTTTTTCTATACGAAAAAACAGTTCATGCCCATGAACTTTTTTCTATACGAAAAAACAGTTCATGCCCATGAACTTTTTTCTATACGAAAAACCAGTTCATGCCCATGAACTTTTTTCTATACGAAAAACAGTTCATGCCCATGAACTTTTTTCTATACGAAAAACAGTTCATGCCCATGAACTTTTTCTATACGAAAAACCAGTTCATGCCCATGAACTTTTTTCTATACGAAAAACCAGTTCATGCCCATGAACTTTTTTCTATACGAAAAACCAGTTCATGCCCATGAACTTTTTTCTATACGAAAAAACAGTTCATGCCCATGAACTTTTTTCTATACGAAAAAACAGTTCATGCCCATGAACTTTTTTCTATACGAAAAAACAGTTCATGCCCATGAACTTTTTTCTATACGAAAAAACAGTTCATGCCCATGAACTTTTTTCTATACGAAAAAACAGTTCATGCCCATGAACTTTTTTCTATACGAAAAAACAGTTCATGCCCATGAACTTTTTTCTATACGAAAAACAGTTCATGCCCATGAACTTTTTTCTATACGAAAAAACAGTTCATGCCCATGAACTTTTTTCTATACGAAAAACAGTTCATGCCCATGAACTTTTTTCTATACGAAAAAACAGTTCATGCCCATGAACTTTTTTCTATACGAAAAACAGTTCATGCCCATGAACTTTTTTCTATACGAAAAAACAGTTCATGCCCATGAACTTTTTTCTATACGAAAAAACAGTTCATGCCCATGAACTTTTTTCTATACGAAAAAACAGTTCATGCCCATGAACTTTTTTCTATACGAAAAACAGTTCATGCCCATGAACTTTTTCTATACGAAAAACAGTTCATGCCCATGAACTTTTTTCTATACGAAAAAACAGTTCATGCCCATGAACTTTTTTCTATACGAAAAAACAGTTCATGCCCATGAACTTTTTTCTATACGAAAAAACAGTTCATGCCCATGAACTTTTTTCTATACGAAAAACAGTTCATGCCCATGAACTTTTTTCTATACGAAAAAACAGTTCATGCCCATGAACTTTTTTCTATACGAAAAAACAGTTCATGCCCATGAACTTTTTTCTATACGAAAAAACAGTTCATGCCCATGAACTTTTTTCTATACGAAAAAACAGTTCATGCCCATGAACTTTTTTCTATACGAAAAAACAGTTCATGCCCATGAACTTTTTTCTATACGAAAAAACAGTTCATGCCCATGAACTTTTTTCTATACGAAAAAACAGTTCATGCCCATGAACTTTTTTCTATACGAAAAACAGTTCATGCCCATGAACTTTTTTCTATACGAAAAAACAGTTCATGCCCATGAACTTTTTTCTATACGAAAAAACAGTTCATGCCCATGAACTTTTTTCTATACGAAAAACAGTTCATGCCCATGAACTTTTTTCTATACGAAAAACAGTTCATGCCCATGAACTTTTTTCTATACGAAAAACAGTTCATGCCCATGAACTTTTTTCTATACGAAAAACAGTTCATGCCCATGAACTTTTTTCTATACGAAAAACAGTTCATGCCCATGAACTTTTTTCTATACGAAAAACAGTTCATGCCCATGAACTTTTTTCTATACGAAAAAACAGTTCATGCCCATGAACTTTTTTCTATACGAAAAACCAGTTCATGCCCATGAACTTTTTTCTATACGAAAAAACAGTTCATGCCCATGAACTTTTTTCTATACGAAAAAACAGTTCATGCCCATGAACTTTTTTCTATACGAAAAACAGTTCATGCCCATGAACTTTTTTCTATACGAAAAAACAGTTCATGCCCATGAACTTTTTTCTATACGAAAAAACAGTTCATGCCCATGAACTTTTTTCTATACGAAAAACAGTTCATGCCCATGAACTTTTTTCTATACGAAAAACAGTTCATGCCCATGAACTTTTTTCTATACGAAAAAACAGTTCATGCCCATGAACTTTTTTCTATACGAAAAACAGTTCATGCCCATGAACTTTTTTCTATACGAAAAACAGTTCATGCCCATGAACTTTTTTCTATACGAAAAACAGTTCATGCCCATGAACTTTTTTCTATACGAAAAAACAGTTCATGCCCATGAACTTTTTTCTATACGAAAAAACAGTTCATGCCCATGAACTTTTTTCTATACGAAAAAACAGTTCATGCCCATGAACTTTTTTCTATACGAAAAAACAGTTCATGCCCATGAACTTTTTTCTATACGAAAAAACAGTTCATGCCCATGAACTTTTTTCTATACGAAAAACAGTTCATGCCCATGAACTTTTTTCTATACGAAAAAACAGTTCATGCCCATGAACTTTTTTCTATACGAAAAACAGTTCATGCCCATGAACTTTTTTCTATACGAAAAAACAGTTCATGCCCATGAACTTTTTTCTATACGAAAAAACAGTTCATGCCCATGAACTTTTTCTATACGAAAAAACAGTTCATGCCCATGAACTTTTTTCTATACGAAAAACAGTTCATGCCCATGAACTTTTTTCTATACGAAAAACCAGTTCATGCCCATGAACTTTTTTCTATACGAAAAAACAGTTCATGCCCATGAACTTTTTTCTATACGAAAAAACAGTTCATGCCCATGAACTTTTTTCTATACGAAAAACCAGTTCATGCCCATGAACTTTTTTCTATACGAAAAACCAGTTCATGCCCATGAACTTTTTTCTATACGAAAAACCAGTTCATGCCCATGAACTTTTTTCTATACGAAAAACCATGAACTTTTTTCTATACGAAAAACCAGTTCATGCCCATGAACTTTTTTCTATACGAAAAACAGTTCATGCCCATGAACTTTTTTCTATACGAAAAAACAGTTCATGCCCATGAACTTTTTTCTATACGAAAAACAGTTCATGCCCATGAACTTTTTTCTATACGAAAAAACAGTTCATGCCCATGAACTTTTTTCTATACGAAAAACAGTTCATGCCCATGAACTTTTTTCTATACGAAAAAACAGTTCATGCCCATGAACTTTTTTCTATACGAAAAACAGTTCATGCCCATGAACTTTTTTCTATACGAAAAACAGTTCATGCCCATGAACTTTTTTCTATACGAAAAAACAGTTCATGCCCATGAACTTTTTTCTATACGAAAAAACAGTTCATGCCCATGAACTTTTTTCTATACGAAAAACAGTTCATGCCCATGAACTTTTTTCTATACGAAAAACAGTTCATGCCCATGAACTTTTTTCTATACGAAAAACAGTTCATGCCCATGAACTTTTTTCTATACGAAAAACAGTTCATGCCCATGAACTTTTTTCTATACGAAAAAACAGTTCATGCCCATGAACTTTTTTCTATACGAAAAAACAGTTCATGCCCATGAACTTTTTTCTATACGAAAAAACAGTTCATGCCCATGAACTTTTTTCTATACGAAAAAACAGTTCATGCCCATGAACTTTTTTCTATACGAAAAAACAGTTCATGCCCATGAACTTTTTTCTATACGAAAAACAGTTCATGCCCATGAACTTTTTTCTATACGAAAAAACAGTTCATGCCCATGAACTTTTTCTATACGAAAAAACAGTTCATGCCCATGAACTTTTTTCTATACGAAAAACAGTTCATGCCCATGAACTTTTTTCTATACGAAAAACAGTTCATGCCCATGAACTTTTTTCTATACGAAAAACAGTTCATGCCCATGAACTTTTTTCTATACGAAAAAACAGTTCATGCCCATGAACTTTTTTCTATACGAAAAACAGTTCATGCCCATGAACTTTTTTCTATACGAAAAACCAGTTCATGCCCATGAACTTTTTTCTATACGAAAAAACAGTTCATGCCCATGAACTTTTTTCTATACGAAAAACAGTTCATGCCCATGAACTTTTTTCTATACGAAAAAACAGTTCATGCCCATGAACTTTTTTCTATACGAAAAAACAGTTCATGCCCATGAACTTTTTTCTATACGAAAAAACAGTTCATGCCCATGAACTTTTTTCTATACGAAAAAACAGTTCATGCCCATGAACTTTTTTCTATACGAAAAAAAAACTTTTTTCATGCCCATGAACTTTTTCTATACGAAAAAACAGTTCATGCCCATGAACTTTTTTCTATACGAAAAAACAGTTCATGCCCATGAACTTTTTTCTATACGAAAAAACAGTTCATGCCCATGAACTTTTTTCTATACGAAAAAACAGTTCATGCCCATGAACTTTTTTCTATACGAAAAAACAGTTCATGCCCATGAACTTTTTTCTATACGAAAAAACAGTTCATGCCCATGAACTTTTTTCTATACGAAAAACAGTTCATGCCCATGAACTTTTTTCTATACGAAAAACCAGTTCATGCCCATGAACTTTTTTCTATACGAAAAACAGTTCATGCCCATGAACTTTTTTCTATACGAAAAACAGTTCATGCCCATGAACTTTTTTCTATACGAAAAAACAGTTCATGCCCATGAACTTTTTTCTATACGAAAAAACAGTTCATGCCCATGAACTTTTTTCTATACGAAAAAACAGTTCATGCCCATGAACTTTTTTCTATACGAAAAAACAGTTCATGCCCATGAACTTTTTTCTATACGAAAAACAGTTCATGCCCATGAACTTTTTTCTATACGAAAAACAGTTCATGCCCATGAACTTTTTTCTATACGAAAAAACAGTTCATGCCCATGAACTTTTTTCTATACGAAAAAACAGTTCATGCCCATGAACTTTTTTCTATACGAAAAACAGTTCATGCCCATGAACTTTTTTCTATACGAAAAAACAGTTCATGCCCATGAACTTTTTTCTATACGAAAAAACAGTTCATGCCCATGAACTTTTTTCTATACGAAAAACAGTTCATGCCCATGAACTTTTTTCTATACGAAAAACAGTTCATGCCCATGAACTTTTTTCTATACGAAAAAACAGTTCATGCCCATGAACTTTTTTCTATACGAAAAACAGTTCATGCCCATGAACTTTTTTCTATACGAAAAAACAGTTCATGCCCATGAACTTTTTTCTATACGAAAAAACAGTTCATGCCCATGAACTTTTTTCTATACGAAAAACAGTTCATGCCCATGAACTTTTTTCTATACGAAAAAACAGTTCATGCCCATGAACTTTTTTCTATACGAAAAAACAGTTCATGCCCATGAACTTTTTTCTATACGAAAAAACAGTTCATGCCCATGAACTTTTTTCTATACGAAAAACAGTTCATGCCCATGAACTTTTTCTATACGAAAAAACAGTTCATGCCCATGAACTTTTTTCTATACGAAAAAACAGTTCATGCCCATGAACTTTTTTCTATACGAAAAAACAGTTCATGCCCATGAACTTTTTCTATACGAAAAAACAGTTCATGCCCATGAACTTTTTTCTATACGAAAAAACAGTTCATGCCCATGAACTTTTTTCTATACGAAAAAACAGTTCATGCCCATGAACTTTTTTCTATACGAAAAACAGTTCATGCCCATGAACTTTTTTCTATACGAAAAACAGTTCATGCCCATGAACTTTTTTCTATACGAAAAAACAGTTCATGCCCATGAACTTTTTTCTATACGAAAAAACAGTTCATGCCCATGAACTTTTTTCTATACGAAAAACAGTTCATGCCCATGAACTTTTTTCTATACGAAAAAACAGTTCATGCCCATGAACTTTTTTCTATACGAAAAACAGTTCATGCCCATGAACTTTTTTCTATACGAAAAACAGTTCATGCCCATGAACTTTTTTCTATACGAAAAAACAGTTCATGCCCATGAACTTTTTTCTATACGAAAAACAGTTCATGCCCATGAACTTTTTTCTATACGAAAAAACAGTTCATGCCCATGAACTTTTTTCTATACGAAAAAACAGTTCATGCCCATGAACTTTTTTCTATACGAAAAACAGTTCATGCCCATGAACTTTTTTCTATACGAAAAAACAGTTCATGCCCATGAACTTTTTTCTATACGAAAAAACAGTTCATGCCCATGAACTTTTTTCTATACGAAAAAACAGTTCATGCCCATGAACTTTTTTCTATACGAAAAAACAGTTCATGCCCATGAACTTTTTTCTATACGAAAAAACAGTTCATGCCCATGAACTTTTTTCTATACGAAAAAACAGTTCATGCCCATGAACTTTTTTCTATACGAAAAAACAGTTCATGCCCATGAACTTTTTTCTATACGAAAAAACAGTTCATGCCCATGAACTTTTTTCTATACGAAAAAACAGTTCATGCCCATGAACTTTTTTCTATACGAAAAAACAGTTCATGCCCATGAACTTTTTTCTATACGAAAAAACAGTTCATGCCCATGAACTTTTTTCTATACGAAAAAACAGTTCATGCCCATGAACTTTTTTCTATACGAAAAAACAGTTCATGCCCATGAACTTTTTTCTATACGAAAAAACAGTTCATGCCCATGAACTTTTTTCTATACGAAAAAACAGTTCATGCCCATGAACTTTTTTCTATACGAAAAACAGTTCATGCCCATGAACTTTTTTCTATACGAAAAAACAGTTCATGCCCATGAACTTTTTTCTATACGAAAAACAGTTCATGCCCATGAACTTTTTTCTATACGAAAAACAGTTCATGCCCATGAACTTTTTTCTATACGAAAAAACAGTTCATGCCCATGAACTTTTTTCTATACGAAAAAACAGTTCATGCCCATGAACTTTTTTCTATACGAAAAAACAGTTCATGCCCATGAACTTTTTTCTATACGAAAAAACAGTTCATGCCCATGAACTTTTTTCTATACGAAAAAACAGTTCATGCCCATGAACTTTTTTCTATACGAAAAAACAGTTCATGCCCATGAACTTTTTTCTATACGAAAAACAGTTCATGCCCATGAACTTTTTTCTATACGAAAAAACAGTTCATGCCCATGAACTTTTTTCTATACGAAAAAACAGTTCATGCCCATGAACTTTTTTCTATACGAAAAAACAGTTCATGCCCATGAACTTTTTTCTATACGAAAAAACAGTTCATGCCCATGAACTTTTTTCTATACGAAAAAACAGTTCATGCCCATGAACTTTTTTCTATACGAAAAAACAGTTCATGCCCATGAACTTTTTTCTATACGAAAAAACAGTTCATGCCCATGAACTTTTTTCTATACGAAAAAACAGTTCATGCCCATGAACTTTTTCTATACGAAAAAACAGTTCATGCCCATGAACTTTTTTCTATACGAAAAAACAGTTCATGCCCATGAACTTTTTTCTATACGAAAAAACAGTTCATGCCCATGAACTTTTTTCTATACGAAAAACAGTTCATGCCCATGAACTTTTTTCTATACGAAAAAACAGTTCATGCCCATGAACTTTTTTCTATACGAAAAAACAGTTCATGCCCATGAACTTTTTTCTATACGAAAAAACAGTTCATGCCCATGAACTTTTTTCTATACGAAAAAACAGTTCATGCCCATGAACTTTTTCTATACGAAAAACAGTTCATGCCCATGAACTTTTTTCTATACGAAAAAACAGTTCATGCCCATGAACTTTTTTCTATACGAAAAAACAGTTCATGCCCATGAACTTTTTTCTATACGAAAAAACAGTTCATGCCCATGAACTTTTTTCTATACGAAAAAACAGTTCATGCCCATGAACTTTTTTCTATACGAAAAAACAGTTCATGCCCATGAACTTTTTTCTATACGAAAAAACAGTTCATGCCCATGAACTTTTTTCTATACGAAAAAACAGTTCATGCCCATGAACTTTTTTCTATACGAAAAAACAGTTCATGCCCATGAACTTTTTTCTATACGAAAAAACAGTTCATGCCCATGAACTTTTTTCTATACGAAAAAACAGTTCATGCCCATGAACTTTTTTCTATACGAAAAAACAGTTCATGCCCATGAACTTTTTTCTATACGAAAAAACAGTTCATGCCCATGAACTTTTTTCTATACGAAAAAACAGTTCATGCCCATGAACTTTTTTCTATACGAAAAAACAGTTCATGCCCATGAACTTTTTTCTATACGAAAAAACAGTTCATGCCCATGAACTTTTTTCTATACGAAAAACAGTTCATGCCCATGAACTTTTTTCTATACGAAAAAACAGTTCATGCCCATGAACTTTTTTCTATACGAAAAAACAGTTCATGCCCATGAACTTTTTTCTATACGAAAAAACAGTTCATGCCCATGAACTTTTTTCTATACGAAAAACAGTTCATGCCCATGAACTTTTTTCTATACGAAAAAACAGTTCATGCCCATGAACTTTTTCTATACGAAAAACAGTTCATGCCCATGAACTTTTTTCTATACGAAAAACAGTTCATGCCCATGAACTTTTTTCTATACGAAAAACAGTTCATGCCCATGAACTTTTTTCTATACGAAAAACAGTTCATGCCCATGAACTTTTTTCTATACGAAAAACAGTTCATGCCCATGAACTTTTTTCTATACGAAAAAACAGTTCATGCCCATGAACTTTTTTCTATACGAAAAAACAGTTCATGCCCATGAACTTTTTTCTATACGAAAAAACAGTTCATGCCCATGAACTTTTTTCTATACGAAAAAACAGTTCATGCCCATGAACTTTTTTCTATACGAAAAAACAGTTCATGCCCATGAACTTTTTTCTATACGAAAAAACAGTTCATGCCCATGAACTTTTTTCTATACGAAAAAACAGTTCATGCCCATGAACTTTTTTCTATACGAAAAACAGTTCATGCCCATGAACTTTTTTCTATACGAAAAACAGTTCATGCCCATGAACTTTTTTCTATACGAAAAAACAGTTCATGCCCATGAACTTTTTTCTATACGAAAAACAGTTCATGCCCATGAACTTTTTTCTATACGAAAAACAGTTCATGCCCATGAACTTTTTTCTATACGAAAAAACAGTTCATGCCCATGAACTTTTTTCTATACGAAAAAACAGTTCATGCCCATGAACTTTTTTCTATACGAAAAAACAGTTCATGCCCATGAACTTTTTTCTATACGAAAAAACAGTTCATGCCCATGAACTTTTTTCTATACGAAAAAACAGTTCATGCCCATGAACTTTTTTCTATACGAAAAAACAGTTCATGCCCATGAACTTTTTTCTATACGAAAAAACAGTTCATGCCCATGAACTTTTTTCTATACGAAAAAACAGTTCATGCCCATGAACTTTTTTCTATACGAAAAAACAGTTCATGCCCATGAACTTTTTTCTATACGAAAAAACAGTTCATGCCCATGAACTTTTTTCTATACGAAAAAACAGTTCATGCCCATGAACTTTTTCTATACGAAAAAACAGTTCATGCCCATGAACTTTTTTCTATACGAAAAAACAGTTCATGCCCATGAACTTTTTTCTATACGAAAAACAGTTCATGCCCATGAACTTTTTTCTATACGAAAAAACAGTTCATGCCCATGAACTTTTTTCTATACGAAAAACAGTTCATGCCCATGAACTTTTTTCTATACGAAAAAACAGTTCATGCCCATGAACTTTTTTCTATACGAAAAAACAGTTCATGCCCATGAACTTTTTTCTATACGAAAAAACAGTTCATGCCCATGAACTTTTTTCTATACGAAAAAACAGTTCATGCCCATGAACTTTTTTCTATACGAAAAAACAGTTCATGCCCATGAACTTTTTTCTATACGAAAAACAGTTCATGCCCATGAACTTTTTTCTATACGAAAAACAGTTCATGCCCATGAACTTTTTTCTATACGAAAAAACAGTTCATGCCCATGAACTTTTTTCTATACGAAAAAACAGTTCATGCCCATGAACTTTTTTCTATACGAAAAAACAGTTCATGCCCATGAACTTTTTTCTATACGAAAAAACAGTTCATGCCCATGAACTTTTTTCTATACGAAAAACAGTTCATGCCCATGAACTTTTTTCTATACGAAAAAACAGTTCATGCCCATGAACTTTTTTCTATACGAAAAAACAGTTCATGCCCATGAACTTTTTCTATACGAAAAACAGTTCATGCCCATGAACTTTTTTCTATACGAAAAAACAGTTCATGCCCATGAACTTTTTTCTATACGAAAAAACAGTTCATGCCCATGAACTTTTTTCTATACGAAAAAACAGTTCATGCCCATGAACTTTTTCTATACGAAAAAACAGTTCATGCCCATGAACTTTTTTCTATACGAAAAAACAGTTCATGCCCATGAACTTTTTTCTATACGAAAAAACAGTTCATGCCCATGAACTTTTTTCTATACGAAAAAACAGTTCATGCCCATGAACTTTTTTCTATACGAAAAAACAGTTCATGCCCATGAACTTTTTTCTATACGAAAAAACAGTTCATGCCCATGAACTTTTTTCTATACGAAAAACAGTTCATGCCCATGAACTTTTTTCTATACGAAAAACAGTTCATGCCCATGAACTTTTTTCTATACGAAAAAACAGTTCATGCCCATGAACTTTTTTCTATACGAAAAAACAGTTCATGCCCATGAACTTTTTTCTATACGAAAAAACAGTTCATGCCCATGAACTTTTTTCTATACGAAAAACAGTTCATGCCCATGAACTTTTTCTATACGAAAAAACAGTTCATGCCCATGAACTTTTTTCTATACGAAAAACAGTTCATGCCCATGAACTTTTTCTATACGAAAAAACAGTTCATGCCCATGAACTTTTTTCTATACGAAAAAACAGTTCATGCCCATGAACTTTTTTCTATACAGTTCATGCCCATGAACTTTTTTCTATACGAAAAACAGTTCATGCCCATGAACTTTTTTCTATACGAAAAAACAGTTCATGCCCATGAACTTTTTTCTATACGAAAAAACAGTTCATGCCCATGAACTTTTTTCTATACGAAAAAACAGTTCATGCCCATGAACTTTTTTCTATACGAAAAACAGTTCATGCCCATGAACTTTTTTCTATACGAAAAACAGTTCATGCCCATGAACTTTTTTCTATACGAAAAAACAGTTCATGCCCATGAACTTTTTTCTATACGAAAAAACAGTTCATGCCCATGAACTTTTTTCTATACGAAAAAACAGTTCATGCCCATGAACTTTTTTCTATACGAAAAACAGTTCATGCCCATGAACTTTTTCTATACGAAAAAACAGTTCATGCCCATGAACTTTTTTCTATACGAAAAAACAGTTCATGCCCATGAACTTTTTCTATACGAAAAAACAGTTCATGCCCATGAACTTTTTTCGTATAGAAAAAAGTTCATGCCCATGAACTTTTTTCTATACGAAAAAACAGTTCATGCCCATGAACTTTTTTCTATACGAAAAAACAGTTCATGCCCATGAACTTTTTTCTATACGAAAAAACAGTTCATGCCCATGAACTTTTTTCTATACGAAAAAACAGTTCATGCCCATGAACTTTTTTCTATACGAAAAAACAGTTCATGCCCATGAACTTTTTTCTATACGAAAAAACAGTTCATGCCCATGAACTTTTTTCTATACGAAAAACAGTTCATGCCCATGAACTTTTTTCTATACGAAAAAACAGTTCATGCCCATGAACTTTTTTCTATACGAAAAAAGTTCATGGGCATGAACTTTTTTCTATACGAAAAAACAGTTCATGCCCATGAACTTTTTTCTATACGAAAAAACAGTTCATGCCCATGAACTTTTTTCTATACGAAAAAACAGTTCATGCCCATGAACTTTTTTCTATACGAAAAACAGTTCATGCCCATGAACTTTTTTCTATACGAAAAAACAGTTCATGCCCATGAACTTTTTTCTATACGAAAAAACAGTTCATGCCCATGAACTTTTTTCTATACGAAAAAACAGTTCATGCCCATGAACTTTTTTCTATACGAAAAAACAGTTCATGCCCATGAACTTTTTTCTATACGAAAAAACAGTTCATGCCCATGAACTTTTTTCTATACGAAAAAACAGTTCATGCCCATGAACTTTTTTCTATACGAAAAAACAGTTCATGCCCATGAACTTTTTTCTATACGAAAAAACAGTTCATGCCCATGAACTTTTTTCTATACGAAAAAACAGTTCATGCCCATGAACTTTTTTCTATACGAAAAAACAGTTCATGCCCATGAACTTTTTTCTATACGAAAAAACAGTTCATGCCCATGAACTTTTTTCTATACGAAAAAACAGTTCATGCCCATGAACTTTTTTCTATACGAAAAAACAGTTCATGCCCATGAACTTTTTTCTATACGAAAAAACAGTTCATGCCCATGAACTTTTTTCTATACGAAAAAACAGTTCATGCCCATGAACTTTTTTCTATACGAAAAAACAGTTCATGCCCATGAACTTTTTCTATACGAAAAAACAGTTCATGCCCATGAACTTTTTTCTATACGAAAAAACAGTTCATGCCCATGAACTTTTTTCTATACGAAAAAACAGTTCATGCCCATGAACTTTTTTCTATACGAAAAACAGTTCATGCCCATGAACTTTTTTCTATACGAAAAAACAGTTCATGCCCATGAACTTTTTTCTATACGAAAAACAGTTCATGCCCATGAACTTTTTTCTATACGAAAAAACAGTTCATGCCCATGAACTTTTTTCTATACGAAAAAACAGTTCATGCCCATGAACTTTTTTCTATACGAAAAAACAGTTCATGCCCATGAACTTTTTTCTATACGAAAAAACAGTTCATGCCCATGAACTTTTTTCTATACGAAAAAACAGTTCATGCCCATGAACTTTTTTCTATACGAAAAAACAGTTCATGCCCATGAACTTTTTTCTATACGAAAAAACAGTTCATGCCCATGAACTTTTTTCTATACGAAAAAACAGTTCATGCCCATGAACTTTTTTCTATACGAAAAAACAGTTCATGCCCATGAACTTTTTTCTATACGAAAAAACAGTTCATGCCCATGAACTTTTTTCTATACGAAAAAACAGTTCATGCCCATGAACTTTTTTCTATACGAAAAAACAGTTCATGCCCATGAACTTTTTTCTATACGAAAAAACAGTTCATGCCCATGAACTTTTTTCTATACGAAAAAACAGTTCATGCCCATGAACTTTTTTCTATACGAAAAACAGTTCATGCCCATGAACTTTTTTCTATACGAAAAAACAGTTCATGCCCATGAACTTTTTTCTATACGAAAAAACAGTTCATGCCCATGAACTTTTTTCTATACGAAAAAACAGTTCATGCCCATGAACTTTTTTCTATACGAAAAAACAGTTCATGCCCATGAACTTTTTTCTATACGAAAAAACAGTTCATGCCCATGAACTTTTTTCTATACGAAAAAACAGTTCATGCCCATGAACTTTTTTCTATACGAAAAAACAGTTCATGCCCATGAACTTTTTTCTATACGAAAAAACAGTTCATGCCCATGAACTTTTTTCTATACGAAAAAACAGTTCATGCCCATGAACTTTTTTCTATACGAAAAAACAGTTCATGCCCATGAACTTTTTTCTATACGAAAAAACAGTTCATGCCCATGAACTTTTTTCTATACGAAAAACAGTTCATGCCCATGAACTTTTTTCTATACGAAAAAACAGTTCATGCCCATGAACTTTTTTCTATACGAAAAACAGTTCATGCCCATGAACTTTTTCTATACGAAAAAACAGTTCATGCCCATGAACTTTTTTCTATACGAAAAAACAGTTCATGCCCATGAACTTTTTTCTATACGAAAAAACAGTTCATGCCCATGAACTTTTTTCTATACGAAAAAACAGTTCATGCCCATGAACTTTTTTCTATACGAAAAAACAGTTCATGCCCATGAACTTTTTTCTATACGAAAAACAGTTCATGCCCATGAACTTTTTTCTATACGAAAAAACAGTTCATGCCCATGAACTTTTTTCTATACGAAAAAACAGTTCATGCCCATGAACTTTTTTCTATACGAAAAAACAGTTCATGCCCATGAACTTTTTTCTATACGAAAAAACAGTTCATGCCCATGAACTTTTTTCTATACGAAAAAACAGTTCATGCCCATGAACTTTTTTCTATACGAAAAAACAGTTCATGCCCATGAACTTTTTTCTATACGAAAAAACAGTTCATGCCCATGAACTTTTTTCTATACGAAAAAACAGTTCATGCCCATGAACTTTTTTCTATACGAAAAAACAGTTCATGCCCATGAACTTTTTTCTATACGAAAAAACAGTTCATGCCCATGAACTTTTTTCTATACGAAAAAACAGTTCATGCCCATGAACTTTTTTCTATACGAAAAAACAGTTCATGCCCATGAACTTTTTCTATACGAAAAACAGTTCATGCCCATGAACTTTTTTCTATACGAAAAACAGTTCATGCCCATGAACTTTTTTCTATACGAAAAAACAGTTCATGCCCATGAACTTTTTTCTATACGAAAAACAGTTCATGCCCATGAACTTTTTTCTATACGAAAAAACAGTTCATGCCCATGAACTTTTTTCTATACGAAAAAACAGTTCATGCCCATGAACTTTTTTCTATACGAAAAAACAGTTCATGCCCATGAACTTTTTTCTATACGAAAAAACAGTTCATGCCCATGAACTTTTTTCTATACGAAAAACAGTTCATGCCCATGAACTTTTTTCTATACGAAAAAACAGTTCATGCCCATGAACTTTTTTCTATACGAAAAAACAGTTCATGCCCATGAACTTTTTTCTATACGAAAAAACAGTTCATGCCCATGAACTTTTTTCTATACGAAAAACAGTTCATGCCCATGAACTTTTTCTATACGAAAAAACAGTTCATGCCCATGAACTTTTTTCTATACGAAAAAACAGTTCATGCCCATGAACTTTTTTCTATACGAAAAAACAGTTCATGCCCATGAACTTTTTCTATACGAAAAAACAGTTCATGCCCATGAACTTTTTTCTATACGAAAAAACAGTTCATGCCCATGAACTTTTTTCTATACGAAAAAACAGTTCATGCCCATGAACTTTTTTCTATACGAAAAAACAGTTCATGCCCATGAACTTTTTTCTATACGAAAAAACAGTTCATGCCCATGAACTTTTTCTATACGAAAAAACAGTTCATGCCCATGAACTTTTTTCTATACGAAAAAACAGTTCATGCCCATGAACTTTTTTCTATACGAAAAAACAGTTCATGCCCATGAACTTTTTTCTATACGAAAAAACAGTTCATGCCCATGAACTTTTTTCTATACGAAAAAACAGTTCATGCCCATGAACTTTTTTCTATACGAAAAACAGTTCATGCCCATGAACTTTTTTCTATACGAAAAACAGTTCATGCCCATGAACTTTTTTCTATACGAAAAAACAGTTCATGCCCATGAACTTTTTTCTATACGAAAAAACAGTTCATGCCCATGAACTTTTTTCTATACGAAAAAACAGTTCATGCCCATGAACTTTTTTCTATACGAAAAAACAGTTCATGCCCATGAACTTTTTTCTATACGAAAAACAGTTCATGCCCATGAACTTTTTCTATACGAAAAAACAGTTCATGCCCATGAACTTTTTTCTATACGAAAAAACAGTTCATGCCCATGAACTTTTTTCTATACGAAAAAACAGTTCATGCCCATGAACTTTTTTCTATACGAAAAACAGTTCATGCCCATGAACTTTTTTCTATACGAAAAAACAGTTCATGCCCATGAACTTTTTTCTATACGAAAAAACAGTTCATGCCCATGAACTTTTTTCTATACGAAAAAACAGTTCATGCCCATGAACTTTTTCTATACGAAAAAACAGTTCATGCCCATGAACTTTTTTCTATACGAAAAAACAGTTCATGCCCATGAACTTTTTTCTATACGAAAAAACAGTTCATGCCCATGAACTTTTTTCTATACGAAAAAACAGTTCATGCCCATGAACTTTTTTCTATACGAAAAAACAGTTCATGCCCATGAACTTTTTTCTATACGAAAAAACAGTTCATGCCCATGAACTTTTTTCTATACGAAAAAACAGTTCATGCCCATGAACTTTTTTCTATACGAAAAAACAGTTCATGCCCATGAACTTTTTTCTATACGAAAAACAGTTCATGCCCATGAACTTTTTCTATACGAAAAAACAGTTCATGCCCATGAACTTTTTTCTATACGAAAAAACAGTTCATGCCCATGAACTTTTTCTATACGAAAAAACAGTTCATGCCCATGAACTTTTTTCTATACGAAAAAACAGTTCATGCCCATGAACTTTTTTCTATACGAAAAAAACAGTTCATGCCCATGAACTTTTTTCTATACGAAAAAACAGTTCATGCCCATGAACTTTTTTCTATACGAAAAAACAGTTCATGCCCATGAACTTTTTTCTATACGAAAAAACAGTTCATGCCCATGAACTTTTTTCTATACGAAAAAACAGTTCATGCCCATGAACTTTTTTCTATACGAAAAACAGTTCATGCCCATGAACTTTTTTCTATACGAAAAAACAGTTCATGCCCATGAACTTTTTTCTATACGAAAAAACAGTTCATGCCCATGAACTTTTTTCTATACGAAAAACAGTTCATGCCCATGAACTTTTTCTATACGAAAAAACAGTTCATGCCCATGAACTTTTTTCTATACGAAAAAACAGTTCATGCCCATGAACTTTTTCTATACGAAAAAACAGTTCATGCCCATGAACTTTTTTCTATACGAAAAAACAGTTCATGCCCATGAACTTTTTTCTATACGAAAAAACAGTTCATGCCCATGAACTTTTTTCTATACGAAAAAACAGTTCATGCCCATGAACTTTTTTCTATACGAAAAAACAGTTCATGCCCATGAACTTTTTTCTATACGAAAAACAGTTCATGCCCATGAACTTTTTCTATACGAAAAAACAGTTCATGCCCATGAACTTTTTTCTATACGAAAAAACAGTTCATGCCCATGAACTTTTTTCTATACGAAAAAACAGTTCATGCCCATGAACTTTTTTCTATACGAAAAAACAGTTCATGCCCATGAACTTTTTTCTATACGAAAAACAGTTCATGCCCATGAACTTTTTCTATACGAAAAAACAGTTCATGCCCATGAACTTTTTTCTATACGAAAAAACAGTTCATGCCCATGAACTTTTTTCTATACGAAAAAACAGTTCATGCCCATGAACTTTTTTCTATACGAAAAAACAGTTCATGCCCATGAACTTTTTTCTATACGAAAAAACAGTTCATGCCCATGAACTTTTTCTATACGAAAAAACAGTTCATGCCCATGAACTTTTTTCTATACGAAAAAACAGTTCATGCCCATGAACTTTTTTCTATACGAAAAAACAGTTCATGCCCATGAACTTTTTCTATACGAAAAACAGTTCATGCCCATGAACTTTTTCTATACGAAAAAACAGTTCATGCCCATGAACTTTTTTCTATACGAAAAAACAGTTCATGCCCATGAACTTTTTCTATACGAAAAAACAGTTCATGCCCATGAACTTTTTTCTATACGAAAAAACAGTTCATGCCCATGAACTTTTTTCTATACGAAAAAACAGTTCATGCCCATGAACTTTTTCTATACGAAAAAACAGTTCATGCCCATGAACTTTTTTCTATACGAAAAAACAGTTCATGCCCATGAACTTTTTCTATACGAAAAACAGTTCATGCCCATGAACTTTTTCTATACGAAAAAACAGTTCATGCCCATGAACTTTTTTCTATACGAAAAAACAGTTCATGCCCATGAACTTTTTTCTATACGAAAAACAGTTCATGCCCATGAACTTTTTTCTATACGAAAAAACAGTTCATGCCATGAACTTTTTTCTATACGAAAAAACAGTTCATGCCCATGAACTTTTTCTATACGAAAAAACCAGTTCATGCCCATGAACTTTTTTCTATACGAAAAACCAGTTCATGCCCATGAACTTTTTTCTATACGAAAAACCAGTTCATGCCCATGAACTTTTTTCTATACGAAAAACCAGTTCATGCCCATGAACTTTTTTCTATACGAAAAAACAGTTCATGCCCATGAACTTTTTTCTATACGAAAAAACAGTTCATGCCCATGAACTTTTTTCTATACGAAAAAACAGTTCATGCCCATGAACTTTTTTCTATACGAAAAACCAGTTCATGCCCATGAACTTTTTTCTATACGAAAAACAGTTCATGCCCATGAACTTTTTTCTATACGAAAAAACAGTTCATGCCCATGAACTTTTTCTATACGAAAAAACAGTTCATGCCCATGAACTTTTTTCTATACGAAAAAACAGTTCATGCCCATGAACTTTTTTCTATACGAAAAAACAGTTCATGCCCATGAACTTTTTTCTATACGAAAAAACAGTTCATGCCCATGAACTTTTTTCTATACGAAAAAACAGTTCATGCCCATGAACTTTTTTCTATACGAAAAAACAGTTCATGCCCATGAACTTTTTTCTATACGAAAAAACAGTTCATGCCCATGAACTTTTTCTATACGAAAAAACAGTTCATGCCCATGAACTTTTTTCTATACGAAAAAACAGTTCATGCCCATGAACTTTTTCTATACGAAAAAACAGTTCATGCCCATGAACTTTTTCTATACGAAAAAACAGTTCATGCCCATGAACTTTTTCTATACGAAAAACAGTTCATGGAACTTTTTCTATACGAAAAACAGTTCATGCCCATGAACTTTTTTCTATACGAAAAAACAGTTCATGCCCATGAACTTTTTTCTATACGAAAAAACAGTTCATGCCATGAACTTTTTTCTATACGAAAAAACAGTTCATGCCCATGAACTTTTTCTATACGAAAAAACAGTTCATGCCCATGAACTTTTTTCTATACGAAAAAACAGTTCATGCCCATGAACTTTTTTCTATACGAAAAAACAGTTCATGCCCATGAACTTTTTTCTATACGAAAAAACAGTTCATGCCCATGAACTTTTTTCTATACGAAAAAACAGTTCATGCCCATGAACTTTTTTCTATACGAAAAAACAGTTCATGCCCATGAACTTTTTCTATACGAAAAAACAGTTCATGCCCATGAACTTTTTTCTATACGAAAAAACAGTTCATGCCCATGAACTTTTTCTATACGAAAAACAGTTCATGCCCATGAACTTTTTTCTATACGAAAAAACAGTTCATGCCCATGAACTTTTTCTATACGAAAAACAGTTCATGCCCATGAACTTTTTCTATACGAAAAAACAGTTCATGCCCATGAACTTTTTCTATACGAAAAAACAGTTCATGCCCATGAACTTTTTTCTATACGAAAAAACAGTTCATGCCCATGAACTTTTTTCTATACGAAAAAACAGTTCATGCCCATGAACTTTTTTCTATACGAAAAAACAGTTCATGCCCATGAACTTTTTTCTATACGAAAAAACAGTTCATGCCCATGAACTTTTTTCTATACGAAAAAACAGTTCATGCCCATGAACTTTTTCTATACGAAAAAACAGTTCATGCCCATGAACTTTTTTCTATACGAAAAAACAGTTCATGCCCATGAACTTTTTTCTATACGAAAAAACAGTTCATGCCCATGAACTTTTTTCTATACGAAAAAACAGTTCATGCCCATGAACTTTTTTCTATACGAAAAACAGTTCATGCCCATGAACTTTTTCTATACGAAAAAACAGTTCATGCCCATGAACTTTTTTCTATACGAAAAAACAGTTCATGCCATGAACTTTTTCTATACGAAAAACAGTTCATGCCCATGAACTTTTTTCTATACGAAAAAACAGTTCATGCCCATGAACTTTTTTCTATACGAAAAAACAGTTCATGCCCATGAACTTTTTTCTATACGAAAAAACAGTTCATGCCCATGAACTTTTTTCTATACGAAAAAACAGTTCATGCCCATGAACTTTTTTCTATACGAAAAAACAGTTCATGCCCATGAACTTTTTTCTATACGAAAAACAGTTCATGCCCATGAACTTTTTTCTATACGAAAAAACAGTTCATGCCCATGAACTTTTTTCTATACGAAAAAACAGTTCATGCCATGAACTTTTTTCTATACGAAAAAACAGTTCATGCCCATGAACTTTTTTCTATACGAAAAACAGTTCATGCCCATGAACTTTTTCTATACGAAAAACAGTTCATGCCCATGAACTTTTTTCTATACGAAAAAACAGTTCATGCCCATGAACTTTTTCTATACGAAAAAACAGTTCATGCCCATGAACTTTTTTCTATACGAAAAAACAGTTCATGCCCATGAACTTTTTTCTATACGAAAAAACAGTTCATGCCCATGAACTTTTTCTATACGAAAAAACAGTTCATGCCCATGAACTTTTTCTATACGAAAAAACAGTTCATGCCCATGAACTTTTTTCTATACGAAAAAACAGTTCATGCCCATGAACTTTTTTCTATACGAAAAAACAGTTCATGCCCATGAACTTTTTTCTATACGAAAAAACAGTTCATGCCATGAACTTTTTTCTATACGAAAAAACAGTTCATGCCCATGAACTTTTTTCTATACGAAAAAACAGTTCATGCCCATGAACTTTTTTCTATACGAAAAAACAGTTCATGCCCATGAACTTTTTTCTATACGAAAAACAGTTCATGCCCATGAACTTTTTCTATACGAAAAAACAGTTCATGCCCATGAACTTTTTTCTATACGAAAAAACAGTTCATGCCCATGAACTTTTTTCTATACGAAAAAACAGTTCATGCCCATGAACTTTTTTCTATACGAAAAAACAGTTCATGCCCATGAACTTTTTCTATACGAAAAAACAGTTCATGCCCATGAACTTTTTTCTATACGAAAAACAGTTCATGCCCATGAACTTTTTTCTATACGAAAAAACAGTTCATGCCCATGAACTTTTTTCTATACGAAAAAACAGTTCATGCCCATGAACTTTTTTCTATACGAAAAACAGTTCATGCCATGAACTTTTTTCTATACGAAAAAACAGTTCATGCCATGAACTTTTTTCTATACGAAAAAACAGTTCATGCCATGAACTTTTTTCTATACGAAAAAACAGTTCATGCCCATGAACTTTTTTCTATACGAAAAAACAGTTCATGCCCATGAACTTTTTTCTATACGAAAAAACAGTTCATGCCCATGAACTTTTTTCTATACGAAAAACAGTTCATGCCCATGAACTTTTTTCTATACGAAAAAACAGTTCATGCCCATGAACTTTTTTCTATACGAAAAAACAGTTCATGCCCATGAACTTTTTCTATACGAAAAACAGTTCATGCCATGAACTTTTTTCTATACGAAAAAACAGTTCATGCCATGAACTTTTTTCTATACGAAAAAACAGTTCATGCCCATGAACTTTTTTCTATACGAAAAAACAGTTCATGCCCATGAACTTTTTCTATACGAAAAAACAGTTCATGCCATGAACTTTTTTCTATACGAAAAAACAGTTCATGCCCATGAACTTTTTCTATACGAAAAAACAGTTCATGCCCATGAACTTTTTTCTATACGAAAAAACAGTTCATGCCCATGAACTTTTTTCTATACGAAAAACAGTTCATGCCATGAACTTTTTCTATACGAAAAACAGTTCATGCCCATGAACTTTTTTCTATACGAAAAACAGTTCATGCCCATGAACTTTTTTCTATACGAAAAAACAGTTCATGCCCATGAACTTTTTTCTATACGAAAAAACAGTTCATGCCCATGAACTTTTTTCTATACGAAAAAACAGTTCATGCCCATGAACTTTTTCTATACGAAAAACAGTTCATGCCCATGAACTTTTTTCTATACGAAAAACAGTTCATGCCATGAACTTTTTCTATACGAAAAAACAGTTCATGCCCATGAACTTTTTCTATACGAAAAAACAGTTCATGCCCATGAACTTTTTTCTATACGAAAAACAGTTCATGCCCATGAACTTTTTTCTATACGAAAAAACAGTTCATGCCCATGAACTTTTTCTATACGAAAAAACAGTTCATGCCCATGAACTTTTTTCTATACGAAAAAACAGTTCATGCCCATGAACTTTTTTCTATACGAAAAAACAGTTCATGCCATGAACTTTTTCTATACGAAAAAACAGTTCATGCCCATGAACTTTTTTCTATACGAAAAACAGTTCATGCCCATGAACTTTTTTCTATACGAAAAAACAGTTCATGCCATGAACTTTTTTCTATACGAAAAAACAGTTCATGCCCATGAACTTTTTCTATACGAAAAAACAGTTCATGCCCATGAACTTTTTTCTATACGAAAAAACAGTTCATGCCCATGAACTTTTTTCTATACGAAAAAACAGTTCATGCCCATGAACTTTTTTCTATACGAAAAAACAGTTCATGCCCATGAACTTTTTCTATACGAAAAAACAGTTCATGCCCATGAACTTTTTTCTATACGAAAAAACAGTTCATGCCCATGAACTTTTTTCTATACGAAAAACAGTTCATGCCCATGAACTTTTTTCTATACGAAAAAACAGTTCATGCCCATGAACTTTTTCTATACGAAAAAACAGTTCATGCCCATGAACTTTTTTCTATACGAAAAAACAGTTCATGCCCATGAACTTTTTTCTATACGAAAAAACAGTTCATGCCCATGAACTTTTTCTATACGAAAAAACAATGCCCATGAACTTTTTTCTATACGAAAAAACAGTTCATGCCATGAACTTTTTCTATACGAAAAAACAGTTCATGCCCATGAACTTTTTTCTATACGAAAAAACAGTTCATGCCCATGAACTTTTTTCTATACGAAAAACAGTTCATGCCCATGAACTTTTTTCTATACGAAAAAACAGTTCATGCCCATGAACTTTTTCTATACGAAAAAACAGTTCATGCCCATGAACTTTTTTCTATACGAAAAAACAGTTCATGCCCATGAACTTTTTTCTATACGAAAAAACAGTTCATGCCCTGAACTTTTTCTATACGAAAAACAGTTCATGCCCATGAACTTTTTTCTATACGAAAAACAGTTCATGCCCATGAACTTTTTTCTATACGAAAACAGTTCATGGGATGAACTTTTTTCTATACGAAAAAACAGTTCATGGGATGAACTTTTTTCTATACGAAAAAACAGTTCATGGGATGAACTTTTTTCTATACGAAAAAACAGTTCATGGGATGAACTTTTTTCTATACGAAAAAACAGTTCATGCCATGAACTTTTTTCTATACGAAAAAACAGTTCATGCCCATGAACTTTTTTCTATACGAAAAAACAGTTCATGCCCATGAACTTTTTTCTATACGAAAAAACAGTTCATGCCCATGAACTTTTTTCTATACGAAAAAACAGTTCATGCCCATGAACTTTTTTCTATACGAAAAAACAGTTCATGCCCATGAACTTTTTTCTATACGAAAAAACAGTTCATGCCCATGAACTTTTTTCTATACGAAAAAACAGTTCATGCCCATGAACTTTTTCTATACGAAAAAACAGTTCATGCCCATGAACTTTTTTCTATACGAAAAAACAGTTCATGCCCATGAACTTTTTTCTATACGAAAAAACAGTTCATGCCCATGAACTTTTTTCTATACGAAAAAACAGTTCATGCCCATGAACTTTTTCTATACGAAAAAACAGTTCATGCCCATGAACTTTTTCTATACGAAAAAACAGTTCATGCCCATGAACTTTTTTCTATACGAAAAAACAGTTCATGCCCATGAACTTTTTTCTATACGAAAAAACAGTTCATGCCATGAACTTTTTTCTATACGAAAAAACAGTTCATGCCCATGAACTTTTTTCTATACGAAAAACAGTTCATGCCCATGAACTTTTTTCTATACGAAAAAACAGTTCATGCCCATGAACTTTTTTCTATACGAAAAACAGTTCATGCCCATGAACTTTTTTCTATACGAAAAAACAGTTCATGCCCATGAACTTTTTTCTATACGAAAAAACAGTTCATGCCCATGAACTTTTTCTATACGAAAAAACAGTTCATGCCCATGAACTTTTTTCTATACGAAAAAACAGTTCATGCCCATGAACTTTTTTCTATACGAAAAAACAGTTCATGCCCATGAACTTTTTTCTATACGAAAAAACAGTTCATGCCCATGAACTTTTTTCTATACGAAAAACAGTTCATGCCCATGAACTTTTTTCTATACGAAAAAACAGTTCATGCCATGAACTTTTTTCTATACGAAAAAACAGTTCATGCCCATGAACTTTTTTCTATACGAAAAAACAGTTCATGCCCATGAACTTTTTCTATACGAAAAAACAGTTCATGCCCATGAACTTTTTTCTATACGAAAAAACAGTTCATGCCCATGAACTTTTTCTATACGAAAAAACAGTTCATGCCCATGAACTTTTTTCTATACGAAAAAACAGTTCATGCCCATGAACTTTTTTCTATACGAAAAAACAGTTCATGCCCATGAACTTTTTTCTATACGAAAAAACAGTTCATGCCCATGAACTTTTTTCTATACGAAAAAACAGTTCATGCCCATGAACTTTTTCTATACGAAAAAACAGTTCATGCCCATGAACTTTTTTCTATACGAAAAAACAGTTCATGCCCATGAACTTTTTTCTATACGAAAAAACAGTTCATGCCCATGAACTTTTTTCTATACGAAAAAACAGTTCATGCCCATGAACTTTTTTCTATACGAAAAAACAGTTCATGCCCATGAACTTTTTTCTATACGAAAAAACAGTTCATGCCATGAACTTTTTTCTATACGAAAAAACAGTTCATGCCCATGAACTTTTTTCTATACGAAAAAACAGTTCATGCCCATGAACTTTTTTCTATACGAAAAAACAGTTCATGCCCATGAACTTTTTTCTATACGAAAAAACAGTTCATGCCCATGAACTTTTTTCTATACGAAAAAACAGTTCATGCCCATGAACTTTTTTCTATACGAAAAAACAGTTCATGCCCATGAACTTTTTTCTATACGAAAAAACAGTTCATGCCCATGAACTTTTTTCTATACGAAAAAACAGTTCATGCCCATGAACTTTTTCTATACGAAAAAACAGTTCATGCCATGAACTTTTTTCTATACGAAAAAACAGTTCATGCCCATGAACTTTTTCTATACGAAAAAACAGTTCATGCCCATGAACTTTTTTCTATACGAAAAAACAGTTCATGCCCTGAACTTTTTTCTATACGAAAAAACAGTTCATGCCCTGAACTTTTTTCTATACGAAAAAACAGTTCATGCCCATGAACTTTTTTCTATACGAAAAAACAGTTCATGCCCATGAACTTTTTTCTATACGAAAAAACAGTTCATGCCCATGAACTTTTTTCTATACGAAAAAACAGTTCATGCCCATGAACTTTTTTCTATACGAAAAAACAGTTCATGCCATGAACTTTTTTCTATACGAAAAAACAGTTCATGCCCATGAACTTTTTTCTATACGAAAAAACAGTTCATGCCCATGAACTTTTTTCTATACGAAAAAACAGTTCATGCCATGAACTTTTTTCTATACGAAAAACAGTTCATGCCATGAACTTTTTTCTATACGAAAAAACAGTTCATGCCCATGAACTTTTTCTATACGAAAAAACAGTTCATGCCCATGAACTTTTTTCTATACGAAAAAACAGTTCATGCCCATGAACTTTTTTCTATACGAAAAAACAGTTCATGCCCATGAACTTTTTTCTATACGAAAAACAGTTCATGCCATGAACTTTTTTCTATACGAAAAAACAGTTCATGGATGAACTTTTTTCTATACGAAAAAACAGTTCATGGGATGAACTTTTTTCTATACGAAAAAACAGTTCATGCCCATGAACTTTTTTCTATACGAAAAAACAGTTCATGCCCATGAACTTTTTTCTATACGAAAAAACAGTTCATGCCCATGAACTTTTTTCTATACGAAAAAACAGTTCATGCCCATGAACTTTTTTCTATACGAAAAAACAGTTCATGCCCATGAACTTTTTTCTATACGAAAAAACAGTTCATGCCCATGAACTTTTTTCTATACGAAAAACAGTTCATGCCCATGAACTTTTTTCTATACGAAAAAACAGTTCATGCCCATGAACTTTTTTCTATACGAAAAAACAGTTCATGCCCATGAACTTTTTTCTATACGAAAAAACAGTTCATGCCCATGAACTTTTTTCTATACGAAAAAACAGTTCATGCCCATGAACTTTTTTCTATACGAAAAAACAGTTCATGCCCATGAACTTTTTTCTATACGAAAAACAGTTCATGCCCATGAACTTTTTTCTATACGAAAAAACAGTTCATGCCCATGAACTTTTTTCTATACGAAAAAACAGTTCATGCCCTGAACTTTTTCTATACGAAAAAACAGTTCATGCCCATGAACTTTTTTCTATACGAAAAAACAGTTCATGCCCATGAACTTTTTCTATACGAAAAAACAGTTCATGCCCATGAACTTTTTTCTATACGAAAAACAGTTCATGCCCATGAACTTTTTTCTATACGAAAAAACAGTTCATGCCCATGAACTTTTTTCTATACGAAAAAACAGTTCATGCCCATGAACTTTTTTCTATACGAAAAAACAGTTCATGCCCATGAACTTTTTTCTATACGAAAAAACAGTTCATGCCCATGAACTTTTTCTATACGAAAAAACAGTTCATGCCCATGAACTTTTTTCTATACGAAAAAACAGTTCATGCCCATGAACTTTTTCTATACGAAAAAACAGTTCATGCCCATGAACTTTTTCTATACGAAAAAACAGTTCATGCCCATGAACTTTTTTCTATACGAAAAACAGTTCATGCCCATGAACTTTTTTCTATACGAAAAAACAGTTCATGCCATGAACTTTTTCTATACGAAAAAACAGTTCATGCCCATGAACTTTTTTCTATACGAAAAAACAGTTCATGCCCATGAACTTTTTTCTATACGAAAAAACAGTTCATGCCCATGAACTTTTTTCTATACGAAAAAACAGTTCATGCCCATGAACTTTTTTCTATACGAAAAAACAGTTCATGCCCATGAACTTTTTTCTATACGAAAAAACAGTTCATGCCCATGAACTTTTTCTATACGAAAAAACAGTTCATGCCCATGAACTTTTTTCTATACGAAAAAACAGTTCATGCCCATGAACTTTTTTCTATACGAAAAACAGTTCATGCCCATGAACTTTTTTCTATACGAAAAAACAGTTCATGCCCATGAACTTTTTTCTATACGAAAAAACAGTTCATGCCCATGAACTTTTTTCTATACGAAAAAACAGTTCATGCCCATGAACTTTTTTCTATACGAAAAAACAGTTCATGCCCATGAACTTTTTTCTATACGAAAAAACAGTTCATGCCCATGAACTTTTTTCTATACGAAAAAACAGTTCATGCCCATGAACTTTTTTCTATACGAAAAAACAGTTCATGCCCATGAACTTTTTTCTATACGAAAAAACAGTTCATGCCCATGAACTTTTTCTATACGAAAAAACAGTTCATGCCCATGAACTTTTTTCTATACGAAAAACAGTTCATGCCCATGAACTTTTTTCTATACGAAAAACAGTTCATGCCCATGAACTTTTTCTATACGAAAAACAGTTCATGCCCATGAACTTTTTTCTATACGAAAAAACAGTTCATGCCCTGAACTTTTTTCTATACGAAAAAACAGTTCATGCCCATGAACTTTTTTCTATACGAAAAAAACAGTTCATGCCATGAACTTTTTTCTATACGAAAAAACAGTTCATGCCCATGAACTTTTTTCTATACGAAAAAACAGTTCATGCCCATGAACTTTTTTCTATACGAAAAAACAGTTCATGCCCATGAACTTTTTTCTATACGAAAAAACAGTTCATGCCCATGAACTTTTTTCTATACGAAAAAACAGTTCATGCCCATGAACTTTTTCTATACGAAAAAACAGTTCATGCCCATGAACTTTTTTCTATACGAAAAAACAGTTCATGCCCATGAACTTTTTTCTATACGAAAAAACAGTTCATGCCCATGAACTTTTTTCTATACGAAAAAACAGTTCATGCCCATGAACTTTTTTCTATACGAAAAAACAGTTCATGCCCATGAACTTTTTTCTATACGAAAAAACAGTTCATGCCCATGAACTTTTTCTATACGAAAAAACAGTTCATGCCCATGAACTTTTTCTATACGAAAAAACAGTTCATGCCCATGAACTTTTTTCTATACGAAAAAACAGTTCATGCCCATGAACTTTTTTCTATACGAAAAAACAGTTCATGCCCATGAACTTTTTTCTATACGAAAAACAGTTCATGCCCATGAACTTTTTCTATACGAAAAAACAGTTCATGCCCATGAACTTTTTTCTATACGAAAAAACAGTTCATGCCCTGAACTTTTTTCTATACGAAAAAACAGTTCATGCCCATGAACTTTTTTCTATACGAAAAAACAGTTCATGCCCATGAACTTTTTTCTATACGAAAAAACAGTTCATGCCCATGAACTTTTTTCTATACGAAAAAACAGTTCATGCCATGAACTTTTTCTATACGAAAAACAGTTCATGCCCATGAACTTTTTTCTATACGAAAAAACAGTTCATGCCCATGAACTTTTTTCTATACGAAAAAACAGTTCATGCCCATGAACTTTTTTCTATACGAAAAAACAGTTCATGCCCATGAACTTTTTCTATACGAAAAAACAGTTCATGCCCTGAACTTTTTTCTATACGAAAAAACAGTTCATGCCCATGAACTTTTTTCTATACGAAAAAACAGTTCATGCCCATGAACTTTTTCTATACGAAAAAACAGTTCATGCCCATGAACTTTTTTCTATACGAAAAAACAGTTCATGCCCATGAACTTTTTTCTATACGAAAAAACAGTTCATGCCCATGAACTTTTTTCTATACGAAAAAACAGTTCATGCCCATGAACTTTTTCTATACGAAAAAACAGTTCATGCCCATGAACTTTTTTCTATACGAAAAAACAGTTCATGCCCATGAACTTTTTTCTATACGAAAAAACAGTTCATGCCCATGAACTTTTTTCTATACGAAAAAACAGTTCATGCCCATGAACTTTTTTCTATACGAAAAACAGTTCATGCCCATGAACTTTTTTCTATACGAAAAAACAGTTCATGCCCATGAACTTTTTTCTATACGAAAAAACAGTTCATGCCCATGAACTTTTTTCTATACGAAAAAACAGTTCATGCCCATGAACTTTTTTCTATACGAAAAAACAGTTCATGCCCTGAACTTTTTTCTATACGAAAAAACAGTTCATGCCCATGAACTTTTTCTATACGAAAAAACAGTTCATGCCCATGAACTTTTTTCTATACGAAAAAAAACAGTTCATGCCCATGAACTTTTTTCTATACGAAAAAACAGTTCATGCCCATGAACTTTTTTCTATACGAAAAAACAGTTCATGCCCATGAACTTTTTTCTATACGAAAAAACAGTTCATGCCCATGAACTTTTTTCTATACGAAAAAACAGTTCATGGGATGAACTTTTTCTATACGAAAAAACAGTTCATGGGATGAACTTTTTTCTATACGAAAAAACAGTTCATGGGATGAACTTTTTTCTATACGAAAAAACAGTTCATGCCCATGAACTTTTTTCTATACGAAAAAACAGTTCATGCCCATGAACTTTTTTCTATACGAAAAAACAGTTCATGCCCATGAACTTTTTTCTATACGAAAAACCAGTTCATGCCCATGAACTTTTTTCTATACGAAAAAACAGTTCATGCCCATGAACTTTTTTCTATACGAAAAAACAGTTCATGCCCATGAACTTTTTTCTATACGAAAAAACAGTTCATGCCCATGAACTTTTTTCTATACGAAAAAAACAGTTCATGCCCATGAACTTTTTCTATACGAAAAAACAGTTCATGCCCATGAACTTTTTTCTATACGAAAAAACAGTTCATGCCCATGAACTTTTTTCTATACGAAAAAACAGTTCATGCCCATGAACTTTTTTCTATACGAAAAAACAGTTCATGCCCATGAACTTTTTCTATACGAAAAAACAGTTCATGCCCATGAACTTTTTTCTATACGAAAAACAGTTCATGCCCATGAACTTTTTTCTATACGAAAAAACAGTTCATGCCCATGAACTTTTTTCTATACGAAAAAACAGTTCATGCCCATGAACTTTTTTCTATACGAAAAAACAGTTCATGCCCATGAACTTTTTTCTATACGAAAAAACAGTTCATGCCCCTGAACTTTTTTCTATACGAAAAAACAGTTCATGCCCATGAACTTTTTTCTATACGAAAAAACAGTTCATGCCCATGAACTTTTTTCTATACGAAAAAAACAGTTCATGCCCATGAACTTTTTTCTATACGAAAAAAACAGTTCATGCCCATGAACTTTTTCTATACGAAAAAACAGTTCATGCCCATGAACTTTTTTCTATACGAAAAAACAGTTCATGCCCATGAACTTTTTTCTATACGAAAAACAGTTCATGCCCATGAACTTTTTTCTATACGAAAAACAGTTCATGCCCATGAACTTTTTTCTATACGAAAAAACAGTTCATGCCCATGAACTTTTTTTATACGAAAAAACAGTTCATGCCCATGAACTTTTTTCTATACGAAAAACAGTTCATGCCCATGAACTTTTTTCTATACGAAAAAACAGTTCATGCCCATGAACTTTTTTCTATACGAAAAAACAGTTCATGCCCATGAACTTTTTTCTATACGAAAAAACAGTTCATGCCCATGAACTTTTTCTATACGAAAAAACAGTTCATGCCCTGAACTTTTTTCTATACGAAAAAACAGTTCATGCCCTGAACTTTTTCTATACGAAAAAACAGTTCATGCCCTGAACTTTTTCTATACGAAAAAACAGTTCATGCCCCTGAACTTTTTTCTATACGAAAAAACAGTTCATGCCCCTGAACTTTTTTCTATACGAAAAAACAGTTCATGCCCTGAACTTTTTTCTATACGAAAAAACAGTTCATGCCCATGAACTTTTTTCTATACGAAAAAACAGTTCATGCCCTGAACTTTTTTCTATACGAAAAAACAGTTCATGCCCCTGAACTTTTTCTATACGAAAAAACAGTTCATGCCCCTGAACTTTTTTCTATACGAAAAAACAGTTCATGCCCATGAACTTTTTTTATATACGAAAAAACAGTTCATGCCCATGAACTTTTTTCTATACGAAAAAACAGTTCATGGATGAACTTTTTTCTATACGAAAAAAACAGTTCATGGGATGAACTTTTTTCTATACGAAAAAACAGTTCATGGGATGAACTTTTTTCTATACGAAAAAACAGTTCATGCCCATGAACTTTTTTCTATACGAAAAAACAGTTCATGCCCATGAACTTTTTCTATACGAAAAAACAGTTCATGCCCATGAACTTTTTTCTATACGAAAAAACAGTTCATGCCCATGAACTTTTTTCTATACGAAAAAACAGTTCATGCCCATGAACTTTTTTCTATACGAAAAAACAGTTCATGCCCATGAACTTTTTTCTATACGAAAAAACAGTTCATGCCCATGAACTTTTTTCTATACGAAAAAACAGTTCATGCCCATGAACTTTTTTCTATACGAAAAAACAGTTCATGCCCATGAACTTTTTTCTATACGAAAAAACAGTTCATGCCCATGAACTTTTTTCTATACGAAAAAACAGTTCATGCCCATGAACTTTTTTCTATACGAAAAAACAGTTCATGCCCATGAACTTTTTTCTATACGAAAAACAGTTCATGCCCATGAACTTTTTTCTATACGAAAAAACAGTTCATGCCATGAACTTTTTTCTATACGAAAAAACAGTTCATGCCCATGAACTTTTTTCTATACGAAAAAACAGTTCATGCCCATGAACTTTTTTCTATACGAAAAAACAGTTCATGCCCATGAACTTTTTTCTATACGAAAAAACAGTTCATGCCCATGAACTTTTTTCTATACGAAAAAAACAGTTCATGCCCATGAACTTTTTTCTATACGAAAAAACAGTTCATGCCCATGAACTTTTTTCTATACGAAAAAACAGTTCATGCCCATGAACTTTTTTCTATACGAAAAAACAGTTCATGCCCATGAACTTTTTTCTATACGAAAAAACAGTTCATGCCCTGAACTTTTTTCTATACGAAAAAACAGTTCATGCCCCTGAACTTTTTTCTATACGAAAAACAGTTCATGCCCATGAACTTTTTTCTATACGAAAAAACAGTTCATGCCCATGAACTTTTTTCTATACGAAAAAACAGTTCATGCCCATGAACTTTTTCTATACGAAAAAACAGTTCATGCCCATGAACTTTTTTCTATACGAAAAAACAGTTCATGCCCATGAACTTTTTTCTATACGAAAAAACAGTTCATGCCATGAACTTTTTTCTATACGAAAAAACAGTTCATGCCCATGAACTTTTTTCTATACGAAAAAACAGTTCATGCCCATGAACTTTTTTCTACGAAAAAACAGTTCATGCCCATGAACTTTTTTCTATACGAAAAAACAGTTCATGCCCATGAACTTTTTTCTATACGAAAAAACAGTTCATGCCCATGAACTTTTTTCTATACGAAAAAACAGTTCATGCCCATGAACTTTTTTCTATACGAAAAAACAGTTCATGCCCATGAACTTTTTTCTATACGAAAAAACAGTTCATGCCCATGAACTTTTTTCTATACGAAAAAACAGTTCATGCCCATGAATTTTTTCTATGTGAAAAAACAGTTCATGCCCCTGAACTTTTTTCTATACGAAAAAACAGTTCATGCCCCTGAACTTTTTTCTATACGAAAAAACAGTTCATGCCCTGAACTTTTTCTATACGAAAAAACAGTTCATGCCCTGAACTTTTTTCTATACGAAAAAACAGTTCATGCCCCTGAACTTTTTTCTATACGAAAAAACAGTTCATGCCCCTGAACTTTTTCTATACGAAAAAACAGTTCATGCCCTGAACTTTTTTCTATACGAAAAAACAGTTCATGCCCATGAACTTTTTTCTATACGAAAAAAAAGTTCATGCCCCTGAACTTTTTTCTATACGAAAAAACAGTTCATGCCCTGAACTTTTTCTATACGAAAAAACAGTTCATGCCCATGAACTTTTTTCTATACGAAAAAACAGTTCATGCCCCTGAACTTTTTCTATACGAAAAAACAGTTCATGCCCCTGAACTTTTTCTATACGAAAAAACAGTTCATGCCCATGAACTTTTTTCTATACGAAAAAACAGTTCATGCCCCTGAACTTTTTTCTATACGAAAAAACAGTTCATGCCCATGAACTTTTTCTATACGAAAAAACAGTTCATGCCCTGAACTTTTTTCTATACGAAAAAACAGTTCATGCCCTGAATTTTTTCTATACGAAAAAACAGTTCATGCCCTGAACTTTTTTCTATACGAAAAAACAGTTCATGCCCATGAAACTTTTTCTATACGAAAAAACAGTTCATGCCCATGAACTTTTTCTATACGAAAAAACAGTTCATGCCCATGAACTTTTTTCTATACGAAAAAACAGTTCATGCCCATGAACTTTTTTCTATACGAAAAAACAGTTCATGCCCATGAACTTTTTTCTATACGAAAAAACAGTTCATGCCCATGAACTTTTTTCTATACGAAAAAACAGTTCATGCCCATGAACTTTTTTCTATACGAAAAAACAGTTCATGCCCATGAACTTTTTTCTATACGAAAAAACAGTTCATGCCCATGAACTTTTTTCTATACGAAAAAACAGTTCATGCCCATGAACTTTTTTCTATACGAAAAAACAGTTCATGCCCATGAACTTTTTTCTATACGAAAAAACAGTTCATGCCCATGAACTTTTTTCTATACGAAAACAGTTCATGGGATGAACTTTTTCTATACGAAAACAGTTCATGGGATGAACTTTTTTCTATACGAAAACAGTTCATGGGATGAACTTTTTTCTATACGAAAACAGTTCATGGGATGAACTTTTTTCTATACGAAAAAACAGTTCATGCCCATGAACTTTTTTCTATACGAAAAACCAGTTCATGCCCATGAACTTTTTTCTATACGAAAAAAAACAGTTCATGCTTTTTCTATACGAAAAAACAGTTCATGCCCATGAACTTTTTTCTATACGAAAAAACAGTTCATGCACATGAAATTTTTTCTATACGAAAACAGCTCATGCCCATGAACTTTTTTCTATACGAAAAAACAGTTCATGCCCATGAACTTTTTTCTATACGAAAAAACAGTTCATGCCCATGAACCTTTTTCTATACGAAAAAACAGTTCATGCCCATGAACTTTTTTCTATACGAAAAAACAGTTCATGCCCATGAACTTTTTTCTATACGAAAAAACAGTTCATGCCCATGAACTTTTTTCTATACGAAAAAACAGTTCATGCCCATGAACTTTTTTCTATACGAAAAAACAGTTCATGCCCATGAACTTTTTTCTATACGAAAAAACAGTTCATGCCCATGAACTTTTTTCTATACGAAAAAACAGTTCATGCCCATGAACTTTTTTCTATACGAAAACAGTTCATGGGATGAACATTTTTCTATACGAAAACAGTTCATGGGATGAACATTTTTCTATACGAAAACAGTTCATGGGATGAACATTTTTCTATACGAAAACAGTTCATGGGATGAACTTTTTTCTATACGAAAAAACAGTTCATGCCCATGAACTTTTTTCTATACGAAAAACAGTTCATGCCCATGAACTTTTTTCTATACGAAAAAACAGTTCATGCTTTTTTCTATACGAAAAAACAGTTCATGCACATTAACTTTTTTCTATACGAAAAAACAGTTCATGCCCATGAACTTTTTTCTATACGAAAAAACAGTTCATGCCCATGAACTTTTTTCTATACGAAAAAACAGTTCATGCCCATGAACTTTTTTCTATACGAAAAAACAGTTCATGCCCATGAACTTTTTTCTATACGAAAAAACAGTTCATGCCCATGAACTTTTTTCTATACGAAAAAACAGTTCATGCCCATGAACTTTTTTCTATACGAAAAACAGTTCATGCCCATGAACTTTTTTCTATACGAAAAAACAGTTCATGCCCATGAACTTTTTTCTATACGAAAAAACAGTTCATGCCCATGAGCTTTTCTCTATACGAAAAAACAGTTCATGCCCATGAGCTTTTTTCTATATGAAAAAACAGTTCATGCCCATGAGCTTTTTTCTATGCGAAAAAACAGTTCATGCCCATGAGCTTTTTTCTATACGAAAAAACAGTTCACGCTTATGAACTTTTTTCTATACGAAAAAACAGTTCATGCCCCTGAACTTTTTTCTATACGAAAAAACAGTTCATGCCCTGAACTTTTTCTATACGAAAAAACAGTTCATGCCCCTGAACTTTTTTCTATACGAAAAAACAGTTCATGCCCCTGAACTTTTTTCTATACGAAAAAACAGTTCATGCCCTGAACTTTTTTCTATACGAAAAAAACAGTTCATGCCCTGAACTTTTTTCTATACGAAAAAACAGTTCATGCCCTGAACTTTTTTCTATACGAAAAAACAGTTCATGCCCTGAACTTTTTTCTATACGAAAAAAACAGTTCATGCCCTGAACTTTTTTCTATACGAAAAAACAGTTCATGCCCCTGAACTTTTTTCTATACGAAAAAACAGTTCATGCCCCTGAACTTTTTTCTATACGAAAAAACAGTTCATGCCCATGAACTTTTTTCTATACGAAAAAACAGTTCATGCCATGAACTTTTTTCTATACGAAAACAGTTCATGCCCATGAACTTTTTCTATACGAAAAAACAGTTCATGCCCTGAACTTTTTTCTATACGAAAAAACAGTTCATGCCCCTGAACTTTTTTCTATACGAAAAAACAGTTCATGCCCTGAACTTTTTTCTATACGAAAAAACAGTTCATGCCCCTGAACTTTTTTCTATACGAAAAAACAGTTCATGCCCCTGAACTTTTTTCTATACGAAAAAACAGTTCATGCCCCTGAACTTTTTCTATACGAAAAAACAGTTCATGCCCCTGAACTTTTTTCTATACGAAAAAACAGTTCATGCCCTGAACTTTTTTCTATACGAAAAACAGTTCATGCCCTGAATTTTTTCTATACGAAAAAACAGTTCATGCCCTGAACTTTTTTCTATACGAAAAAACAGTTCATGCCCCTGAACTTTTGTCTATACGAAAAAACAGTTCATGCCCCTGAACTTTTTTCTATACGAAAAAACAGTTCATGCCCCTGAACTTTTTTCTATACGAAAAAACAGTTCATGCCCCTGAACTTTTTTCTATACGAAAAAACAGTTCATGCCCCTGAACTTTTTTCTATACGAAAAAATAGTTCATGCCCCTGAACTTTTTTTCTATACGAAAAAATAGTTCATGCCCCTGAACTTTTTTTCTATACGAAAAAATAGTTCATGCCCCTGAACTTTTTTCTATACGAAAAAACAGTTCATGCCCCTGAACTTTTTTCTATACGAAAAAACAGTTCATGCCCCTGAACTTTTTTCTACACGAAAAAAACAGTTCATGCCCCTGAACTTTTTTCTACACGAAAAAACAGTTCATGCCCATGAACTTTTTCTATACGAAAAAACAGTTCATGCCCATGAACTTTTTTCTATACGAAAAAACAGTTCATGCCCATGAACTTTTTTCTATACGAAAAAACAGTTCATGCCCATGAACTTTTTTCTATACGAAAAAACAGTTCATGCCCCTGAACTTTTTTCTATACGAAAAAACAGTTCATGCCCTAAACTTTTTTCTATACGAAAAAACAGTTCATGCCCATGAACTTTTTCTATACGAAAAAACAGTTCATGCCCATGAACTTTTTTCTATACGAAAAACAGTTCATGCCCATGAACTTTTTCTATACGAAAAAACAGTTCATGCCCATGAACTTTTTTCTATACGAAAAAACAGTTCATGCCCCTGAACTTTTTTCTATACGAAAAAACAGTTCATGCCCCTGAACTTTTTTCTATACGAAAAAACAGTTCATGCCCCTGAACTTTTTCTATACGAAAAAACAGTTCATGCCCCTGAACTTTTTTCTATACGAAAAAACAGTTCATGCCCCTAACCTTTTTTCTATACGAAAAAACAGTTCATGCCCATGAACTTTTTTCTATACGAAAAAACAGTTCATGCCCATGAACTTTTTTCTATACGAAAAAACAGTTCATGCCCATGAACTTTTTTCTATACGAAAAAACAGTTCATGCCATGAACTTTTTTCTATACGAAAAAACAGTTCATGCCCATGAACTTTTTTCTATACGAAAAAACAGTTCATGCCATGAACTTTTTTCTATACGAAAAAACAGTTCATGCCCATGAACTTTTTTCTATACGAAAAAACAGTTCATGCCCATGAACTTTTTTCTATACGAAAAAAACAGTTCATGCCCATGAACTTTTTTCTATACGAAAAAACAGTTCATGCCCATGAACTTTTTTTCTATACGAAAAACAGTTCATGCCCATAAACTTTTTTCTATACGAAAAAACAGTTCACGCCCATGAACTTTTTTCTATACAAAAAAACAGTTCATGCTCATGAACTTTTTTCTATACGAAAACAGTTCATGGGATGAACTTTTTTCTATACGAAAAAACAGTTCATGCCCCTGAACTTTTTTCTATACGAAAAAACAGTTCATGCCCCTGAACATTTTTTCTATACGAAAAACAGTTCATGCCCCTGAACTTTTTTCTATACGAAAAAACAGTTCATGCCCCTGAACTTTTTTCTACGAAAAAATAGTTCATGCCCCTGAACTTTTTTCTATACGAAAAAACAGTTCATGCCCCTGAACTTTTTTCTATACGAAAAATAGTTCATGCCCCTGAACTTTTTTCTATACGAAAAAATAGTTCATGCCCCTGAACTTTTTTCTATACGAAAAAATAGTTCATGCCCCTGAACTTTTTTCTATACGAAAAAACAGTTCATGCCCCTGAACTTTTTTCTATACGAAAAAATAGTTCATGCCCCTGACCTTTTTTCTATACGAAAAGATAGTTCATGCCCCTAAACTTTTTTCTATACGAAAAAATAGTTCATGCCCCTGAACTTTTTTCTATACGAAAAACAGTTCATGCCCCTGAACTTTTTTCTATACGAAAAAACAGTTCATGCCCCTGAACTTTTTTTCTATACGAAAAACAGTTCATGCCCATGAACTTTTTTCTATACGAAAAAACAGTTCATGCCCATGAACTTTTTTCTATACGAAAAAACAGTTCATGCCCATGAACTTTTTTCTATACGAAAAAACAGTTCACGCCCATGAACTTTTTTCTATACGAAACCAGCTCATGCCCATGATCTTTTTTCTATACGAAAAAACAGTTCGTGCCCATGAACTTTTTTCTATACGAAAAAACAGTTCATGCCCATGAACTTTTTTCTATACGAAAAAACAGTTCATGCCCATGAACCTTTTTCTATACGAAAAAACAGTTCACGCCCATGAACTTTTTTCTATACGAAAAAACAGTTCACGCCCATGAACTTTTTTCTATACGAAAAAACAGTTCATGCCCATGAACTTTTTTCTATACGAAAAAACAGTTCACGCCCATGACCTTTTTTCTATACGAAAAAACAGTTCATGGGATGAACTTTTTTCTATACGAAAACAGTTCATGGGATGAACTTTTTTCTATACGAAAACAGTTCATGGGATGAACTTTTTTCTATACGACAACAGTTCATGGGATGAACTTTTTTCTATACGAAAACCGATCATGGGATGAACTGTGTCTTCGTGTGTGAATTTAAGCAAGCATTAAATGAAATTCGTTATAAACTCCGATCAAAGTTTTCCTATCAAGAGCTTTCATGGAGATTTAACCCAGCTGGAGCTCCACATATGGGTGGACTTTGGGAAGCTGCGGTTAAAAGCTTTAAAACTCATTTTAGGAAAATGGCTAAAAATTTCAAATATACGTTTGAAGAGTTTTCTACATTGCTAACAAGAATTGAGGCATGCTTAAATTCTCGTCCGCTCTGTCCCATGAATGATGGTCTTGACAATACGGTAGCCCTTACACCTGGACATTTCCTTATAGGATCTCCGATCCTCGCTTCTCCGGAACCCATAATAAATGAATCTCCATTGGATATCGTTAACCGGTATAGAAAATTAAAAGCGCTCTCACAACAATTCTGCCTTCGGTGGAAAGAAGAATATTTAAAGAGCCTCCACCATCGTTACAAGTGGTAATTTCCGCAACGCGATATTCAACCGGACGATTTAGTAGTCCTTAGACAGGAACATTTACCTCCCACAGCGTGGAAATTATGTCGCGTTGTCCAAGTTTATCCGGGAATTGACGGTCACATTCGCGTCACTGATATAAAAACGGAAAACGGTATCGTAAGACGACCTCTAGTTAAGCTGGTCATTTTGACCGACGAAGATTAAAATGTTCACCTCTCTGCCATGCCATCTCCACTTTTTTTTCACAGATGGAAAATTTGAGTCAGATGGCCGCTTCCCTTCCTTATTACGATGAGGACATCCCAATGTCGGATGAAGAGGGAGGTGTCGAGGATGCCATTATTCTTCTGGGCTCCCAAGACTCCGACATACGCGGTGTCAGCAATGCTGCCGCTCCTATACGGGAACCTGCACCGGCACTGCCAACCAAATCGAACGGTTCTACGGCCGAGCTAAAAGCTTCTGCGTCTCCTCTACGGGAGAATAGCACCGCAGAGCTTGCACATAATCCGGGATCTTCGTCCCAAACAGCAGGAGATACCCCTCAGGTGCTCCTGGGCTCAACCAGTGGTCTTTCGACCGCAGGTGCAGACACCGCTGCTCCTCTACGGGAGATTGCACCAGCGAGGTCTGCATCTCCCCAAGGCTCTGCCTGGACCGTCGGTACGTCGTCTCCTCTACGTGGAACTATATGGACAATTCTCTTTCAGGGGGTGAAGTACACAGAAGGGACTTCTTGTTTAAAATTTCAGACAGTTCCATTAGAAAATGTGGCTAAAATAATCAAAATACAGGCTATCGGCGGGTACAGTTATATGGGGTCTACTAATACTAGTAGCTCCGCTTAAGTCCATTGCCCTACCTCGCTTAGAATTATGCGGTGATGTATTAGCATCAGAACTTGTCAAGGGTATTTTGAGTGAAATTGACATATCTTTTAATAATATCTTTTGTTGGACCTATTCTACGATCGTCCTTTCTTGGCTTCAAAAGACTCCATCTACATGGTCTACTTTCGTTGCAAATAAGGTATGTCGCATTCAAGAGAATGTTGGGCAAAATAAATGGTTTCATGTTCGATCTGAAGACAACCCTGCTGATTTAGGTAGCAGGGGGCTTTCTTCTTCGTAGTTGGCCTCTTCTCAAATTTGGTGGCACGGTCCTCATTGGCTAAGCCTTAATAGTTCTAACTGGGAAATTCAAAATGTTTCTGTTGACACTGAGGTCGAACTTCGTCCTGTTAAAAATCATGTCACTTTTATCAAAGACTATGATGATGTTTTAAATAGATTTTCTTCCATAGAAGAAATATGCCATTGCATATATCTTTCGATTTTTCCACAATACGCATTCTCTTCATAGAGGTAAACATCAGTTTGAGAGTTCCGCTCCTAACAATTCAGAGATCCTAGCAGTAAAATTACGTCTTGCTGCGCTTGCTCAAAAGGCATACTATTCAGAGGAATTTTATGCCTTACTTCATAACCGACCACTTAATCCTAAAGTGCTATTTTATCTCTAAATCCATTTCTGGATAAAGAAGGGGTAATGAGATTGAATGGACGCCTATCGCAGTCTCCGACTCTCTCCTATTCTGAACGGCATCCTATTCTCTTAGCTTATCATAGTAAATTCGCAAGACAGTTGTTGGAACAAATTCATATAGATTCGCTTCATGGATGAAACCAATTAATGCTCCGTATGCTTCGCATGGATTACTGGATTCCTCGCGCTACTTCACTGATTAGGTCAACCATAAGACATTGCAAATTGTGCGTTTTAGCAAAGAAACGCACTTGTACCCAAATTATGGCATCTCTGCCTACAGAAAGAACGGTTTTGGTTAGGCCTTTCACCTCTACAGGTATCGATTTCGCGGCCCATTCGACATTAAATCCTTTACAGGTAGATGTTGTAAAATTACAATGGGGTATGTCTGTGTCTTCGTGTGCTTTTCTACAAAAGCAATACATTTAAAGCTAGCCTCGGATTTATCTACCACTACCTTCCTGGCTGCATTTAATAGATTTATATCTCGTCGTGGATGTCCAAAGACTATCTTCTCGGACAACGGCACTAATTTCGTTGGTGCATCTCGAGAGATAGAACGGGAATTTAAGCAAGCATTAAATGAAATTCGTGATAAACTCCGATCAAAGTTTTCCTATCAAGAGCTTTCATGGAGATTTAACCCAGCTGAAGCTCCACATATGGGTGGACTTTGGGAGCTGCGGTTAAAAGCTTTAAAACTCATTTTAGGAAAATGGCTAAAAACTTCAAATATACGTTTGAAGAGTTTTCTACATTGCTAGCAAGAATTGAGGCATGCTTCGGTAGCCCTTACACCTGGGCATTCCCTTATAGGATCTCCGATCCTCGCTTCTCCGGAACCCATAATAAATGAATCTCCATTGGATATCGTTAACCGGTATAGAAAATTAAAAGCGCTCTCACAACAATTCTGCATTCGGTGGAAAGAAGAATATTTAAAGAGCCTCCACCATCGTTACAAGTGGTAATTTCCGCAACGCGATATTCAACCGGACGATTTAGTAGTCCTTAGACGGGAACATTTACCTCCCACAGCGTGGAAATTAGGTCGCGTTGTCAAGTTTATCCGGGAATTGACGGTCACATTCGCGTCACTGATATAAAAACGGTATCGTAAGACGACCTCTAGTTAAGCTGGTCATTTTGACCGACGAAGATTAAAATGTTCACCTCTCTGCCATGCCATCTCCACTTTTTTTTCACAGATGGAAAATTTGAGTCAGATGGCCGCTTCCCTTCCTTATTACGATGAGGACATCCCAATGTCGGATGAAGAGAGAGGTGTCGAGGATGCCATTATTCTTCTGGGCTCCCAAGACTCCGACATAACCTGCACCGGCACTGCCAGCCAAATCGAACGGCTCTACGGCCTATCTTAAAGCTTCTGCGTCTCCTCTACGGGAGAATAGCACCGCAGAGCTTGCACCTAATCCGAGATCTTCGTCCCAAACGGCAGGAGATACCCCTCAGGTGCTCCTGGGCTCAACCAGTGGTCTTTCGACCGCAGGTGCAGACACCGCTGCTCCTCTACGGGAGATTGCACCAGCGAGGTCTGCATCTCCCCAAAACTCTGCCTGGACCGTCGGTACGTCGTCTCCTCTACGGGAGCTTCCACCCGTCGTACACGAACTTCAATCGACAGATATGGCTACAACAGGCGGAGTGGTTGCTCCTCTACGGGAGACTAAACCTTCCACTTCCGCCGAAACTCCTCAAGGGATAAGTACTGTGGCCAGATCCATTCGACAACAGGGTCCTAAATGTGTTTTATGCACACAGAGGCACGTCCTTCGGGAATGTCCCGAATTTCTTAAATTGACCTGGGAAAAATGGATTCGATTTGTGGTTCAGGACCATTTCTGCTCCAATTGTTTAGGCAGGTCACACACCCTCCGATGTGGACATCGTTGTCAGAAGTATAAAGGCGACCACCACACACTTCTTCACCTCGGCAAAAAGCCCCTATCCAAGGGAAAAGTCCGACCTTCAGGTAAAAAAGATTCTACGTCCACCCACATCGTCGCATATGCCAATTTCGCAAAGGTCCGTTCCTAAGAAGTCCTCTAAACTGAATTTGTCCGCTTCTCATTGTCTCGTCTCGTCCAAGCCGCCGAGCTTTGTTGTTCCGACCATACCGTCCATTTAGCCCATTGTTACGCTGGGGCCGACAATGGTGGTAAATATTATCCTTCCGGATAGAAAAGTACCAGTCAGAGCGCTGTTGGACCCCTGTGCTGGACATAGCCGTATATGCTGGTTAGCCAACGCTGGTTAGTAAGCGCCAGCTTAAATCTTTAAACGTTGGTCATGATGTTTATTGCCAATTTTCATTGCAATCATTTCATGATTGCGCGTTTCCGCTAGAAGTACGTCCTTGAGGCATGTGGTCACGCCGTCGCAATCAGCCCCCGAATATTTCAAAGATCATTATGCCGGGATACAACTTGCAGATCCCGAATTCTATAAATCCGCTCACATTGGGCTCATTCTTGGGCCTGTTGTGTACCCGAAGGTTTGTTGTTTTTGTTGGACGGCGGAAATGTTTAACTACAATTTAATTTAATTTCTTTACAATACAACCCTTTGCTATTTTTCTTCAATTTGTCAAATGCCATTTTATCCAACTTTGAAGTTTCGTTCAAAGTTAGTGATGACAAATTGTAACGAGCAAAGATGATCAATTCGCGCCTCTCTTGTGACATCTAGGCTTGGACCTATATAGACAATTCTCTTTCAGGAGGTGAAGTACTCAGAAGGGACTTCTTGTGTAAAATTTCAGACAGTTCCATTAGAAAATGTGGCTAAAATAATCAAAATACCGAATATCGGAAGGTGCCGTTATATGGGGGCTATACGATATCGTGGACCGATATAGCCCACTTTGGAACTTGACCTGCCTGCAGACAAAAGACAGATCTGTGCAAAATTTTAGCTTCCTATCTTAATTCGTTTAGACTGTAGCGTGATTACAACAGACGGACGGACATGGCTATATCGTCTTAGAATTTTACGCTGATCAAGAATATATATACTTTGTTGGGTGTAAAATGGTTATTTCGATGAGTTACAAACGGAATGACGAACTTAATATACCCTCCATACTATGTATGGTGGAGGTTATAAAAAAGCGATTTCTTTGTGGAAGGACTTGGACAGTTTTCTGACGAAGAGAATTCGTACTCTTAAGGGCTAAGTACATAAGAAGCTTGAAGTCATGGCTAGGCATATTTTGTGACATTTCACAAAGGGATTACAGAGCCGCACTAAAATGCAGCCGTCGTTTTCCTTTACAATTTGACATTAATATGCCTAGCCATGACTTCAAGCTTCTTATGTACTTAGCCCTTTACTTGTCTCCACGACATGAGGGAACTCGAATCACCACCAAAAACTGTGTGATCAATCTCGTTTTTGTTCATTATCTCCTTGGCAGTCATATCGTCCTTTTTGCTTGTGTTGTCCATCACAATGAAATTGTAGAAGTCGTCGTATGTGTGTATTTTGTAATCGGAATCATCACACATTTCAATATAGAGATGGTTCAACAAATAGTCTAAGTCCAATGGCAGCTCCTCCAATTTGCTTTTTTGACTAGCTTAAGTCATCGGCTGGCTTCTTCGTAGAGGAACAAAGGAGTATAAGGTTGGCTTAGTTCAGGCAACTTACCAAAAGACCACCTGGAAACAATAGAGGAAATGGTCAATAACAAAATCTTGGATCACATCATGGAAAGAGGTGATCCAATACCCATCATGAGCAGCGACATTAAGAACAATAAAATGTTCTTTAAGCTTGCTGGACATGCAAACACAGCCGCCCTAATGGAGATTATCGGTAAGGTAAAACCGCCTTGGGAAAACGGCAGCCTCAAGTTAGTGAGGAAGAATATCAGAGGATTTGGCAGCAATTTCGAGATGGAACACAAGCTCGAAGTCTATGGAAGACAAGACTTTGGACGTGAAGAGATGGAAAGTCTTCCAAAGGGAGGAAAAGGAGGATGGCACTCTGCTTGTGATTGGAGTTGACGACCTTTCCATAGCCAGTCTGACAAAGACTAAGGGCATTGCTTTCTATATCTCGAACGCTGTCAGATTCAAGAATAATAAGGTGAGAATCGGCGACAAAGAAGCCAAAAGTGACAGCGAGGAGAAGAAAGAGGAACCCCCAAGCAACACAAAAAAGAGGGAGTCGATGCAGAAATCACCGACTATCAAGAATCCCGTCTACTGGAGGACCAATGATCTAGGTCAACCTTCATCGGAGCCAGACGGCAACTATAGCTCTGATGGAACTAATAAATACAGGCAAGATACAAATTGTATAAATTCAGAAACCTTGGACTGTTCAGACCAAGATCTCTGGACTAAACCATATTAACTACCAACTGTTCTACACCAACACAGAGTCTCGACCGAGAACTTGTATAATATGTTACAACAATTTATGTTTTCTTTTCGCCCCAGAGTTGGCAACATCGGACGCATCGGATCGGATGAGCAAAGAAAAAAACAGGGGTCTAATTACCGCATACGATATCGAGAAGTTACGATATCGTAATCTTATTTTTGGATGACGGCGTTCGGTATCGAGTACTTGACATGGAAGTGTCGAATGAAACCATGCGAGTTTTTGCCTGCGTCTATTTGTGTATCGAATACGACAATTTAAAGTGTTATAATTCTGATTGGAGCATAATTTGTGCATTAATTCAAAAACAAAATAATTGTGTTCCAGAACCTGCAAATTAGTACTAATTCTGCTACAACGCGTTCCCGTTCTCCAAAAACTAGCAAAACTTGCAGCTCTCTCGAGAAAAAATTGGCGCTGAGTGGTGCGCATTTCTGCTTGTTTTGTGCATATTGTAAATTTGACATTTAATTAGCAGGGCTAACAAGGTTAAAAAATGTAAATTTCTTTAAAAATACAAAATAGTTGAATAATTATTATGATTTGACACAAAAACTTCTTTGCATCTTGCCGACTCTTCCAATCGAAATGTTATTTGTTTGTGACACAACTTCTTCTCCATTTCTTTTAACAGTCGGTCTTTTCGGTCGGTTTTGCACAAAGAACTTTGGCTCAGACCAACCAAAAACCCGTTCCCGATACAGTGCTGGAAGCTGCCGCTAGCCACAAATGATAGTGTAGAGTAGGTAGTACCGCTGTTGACATATGGCCAGTAAAGTGCAGTTCTGACAAAATAAATTTAAAAGCTTCCTTTGAAATGCGAAAGCGTTGTTTAAACCTCCAATGTGAAAAAAAACTATAACTGAGGTTGTGGTTTATTTTTTCTTGCAAGGATAAAGAATTGCTTTTATCACGGATTTGTTTCCTAAGATGTTTAAATTGAAATCATCTTCTGAATCCGACGATGACATAAAAAACACAATTCCTCATCCATTTTTGCAAAATTTCAATTTCACTAACAAAATGTTTTGTTTATTCTTAAAAATGGTAAATTTGACATTGTCAAATGTAGCAAAATCGATAAATTCGATACTAAATTACGATCGAATGCAATCATCACAACAATTAATTCGAGTCGTAATTCATGTCGATACGATTCTGCATTCGATAGCGGATGCCGTAATTAGGCCCCAGGTAATGAAGTACTAATAGGTAGCGATGCTAGCTCTCACCACATTGCATGATGTAGTACTAACACTATTAAAAGGGCCTGGCCCTATTAGAACATCTAAATACTAACGACCTAATAATTCTTAACATTGGAAATAAAGCGACCTTTGCAAACAAAATTAGGGAGGATGTTTTAGGCATTACTTTTTGTTCTGGAAATCTTATAAACGAGATTCAGGAGGGTATCGGAAGAACACCCTTTTTTCGGATTACCAGTATATAAGATTTTAACTTACACGGCCGTCGCCGAACCCAATACGTTAGAAGAAGGGATAGGGCAGGGAAACATTTAATGCCTAAGCATGGACGACATGGACAGAGATGCCAAAAGGTTAACGGATACCTTAGTAAAGTCATTCGAGGAATGCTGTTCCCTTCGAGAGGGGAAATCTGCCTACAAAAAACCTTGGATGACAGGTGAAATTCGTAACAAAGGGAAATAGGTCCGAAGGCTTTACAATAGAGCTCGACGTAAAAACCTAGCAGTATTCTGGGATAGCTACCATAACAAACTTAAAGAATACAACAAAATAGTAAGATCAGCAAAACGCAACTCCCAGAAGCTTTTCTCCGAACAGGTTGACAGCGTAAATTTTGCATCAAAAATAATTAATAATAATAATAAAATAATAATTCAACGACCCGACGACCATCACGTCACACGCAGATATATCGGAAGATAGAGGGAGCGTGACTAAGGAAGCACCAAAAATTGATGAATCAATGGTAAAGGATGTCATCAAAAGCTTCAAACCGTTTAAGGCCGCGGGACCAGATATTGTCTTCCCGGCTCTGCTCCAAAAGGAGGTGGTCTATATTTCCTCCAAATTGGACTGCCTAAAGTTTGCGTATACTCCAAAAGTCTGGCAGGAAAATAGAATAGTTTTTATACCCAAATTTGGAAAGGCAAGCTACGAAATAACTAAGTCTTATCGACCGATAAGTCTAACATCGTTCTTACTAAAACCCATGGTATCATTATTACAGGTAACAGCAAGTCCCAGCTGATTTGACTCTATAGTAATACTAGTACCAAATTCGATTTAATTCCATTTCTTGATATACAATATAATAAACTTTTACCTATTTTACATATTTTTTGCCTAATAATAGAAAAAATCGCCGTTGTACTAGACAAAACACCAAAGGCGATGTTTCGAACACTTTTTTTGCGGTTAAGGAACAGGGCTTGAGATTTTCTCCTCTGCGTATATCCCACACCGGCTAACGCGAATCAAAGTTTTCTAAATTGGATACCTTTAATAGGTGGCCGGCCTTCGGCCGGGGCTTGAGATTTCCTCCTCTGGATATGTCCTACACCAGCTAACGCGAACCAAAGCTTTCTAAATTTGACACGTTTTGTAAATGGCTGCCCTTCGGCCGGGGCTTGAGATTTTCTCCTCTGGGTATGTCCACCACCGGCTAACGCGAACCATAGTTTTCTAAATTGGATACCTTTTGTAAGTGGCCGGCCTTCGGTCGGAGCTTTAGATTTTCTCCTCTGAGTATGTCCCACAGCTGCTAACGAGAACCAAAGTTTTCTAAATTTGACACTTCTTGTAAATAGACGGCCTTTTTTTATTGAAAACTGAATTTTAATGAACTGGTTAGAATCGGTTTAAGCGGATGGAAAGACCCATATATCTGGACTCAGTAAAGGTATTCGCACAAATTATAGCATTTCGGAAAGGTGAGAGTATCGGCCATTAATTTTGTTGACCCCCTTATTGGGCCCTTTTTTAACTTTTTGGGGGTTTCATAAAAATTCCGGGCCCAAAAAGTCGATATTTTGACTATAACTTCCGAACCGAACCGTGACCAACATGTGACCATTTATTGGATAGGTATTTTCATAATCCAACGATATATATGTCTATATCGGGTAAATAGATCCGGGTCTAGTCGGGGTCTTGAACCCCGATTTTGGGGTCAAAAATCTGGGGTCCCGGCCAAAGAAAAAAATAGTTTCCCGGGATCAGGGTAAAAATGCCTACCACCAAGAAACTTTCGCAAAAATTGAAGATTTTTTTACTGAACTAGAGTAAAGCCACATTTTTGGATATATAACTCTGACACTTACTTACAAAAACAAATTTGTATCGGTTGTTGTTATGATTGTTGTACAACAGCACTTGCTGTTACCTGTATTATTCTACCATGCTAAAAACCATGGAATGCACAATCGATACCTTATAGCATGTTTCCATTGAAAACCGAACAACGTTGTTCACTCTCAGAATTAGGTACACGAATTAACCCGTTCATACGGCACGATTCGTAATTCATAGTAAAATAATTCATTTTTTCAAAAATTTTGTTTGTTGATTTGAATGGGAATTTATACAAAAATACATGAAATTCTCACTGATATGAATAGAAGAAATTATTGTTTTTCTTCCAAAGTATAATTATATCATTAATTTTACAGTTTTCATTCATGTTTTCAACTTTTTGTATTAATTTTGACATTTTGAACATATTTTTGTATTTTTCTATTTTTAAATTTTGCTGGAGAGACACTTGTCAACATTTTTTTCTGCAGATACAAACATTTTGAAAATATTGCCTCTTTTGTTTGCAGTTTTCTATGGAAATTTCAACTCGTGGACAAAATGCGTACCTCTAATGAAAGAGAAAACAAAATGTACTTTCGTTTGAATGTACATACGCCATTCAACATTGTAGTTTTCATTCATAATTTTCAGTCTTCCCAAAAAATTTTAAAATTCCATTAAAGTTTTTTAGTTCTAATTTTTAAATGTCATAATTTATTTTTTCGATAAATGCTCTCATTTTTTAGGGATGGGACATACATTTTCGTTGTTCTGAGAGTGATTTGATTTGAACTATGTACAAATATGAGTGTTCGCTCAGGAAATTTTGTGTGAAGAATTAAGTAGTTTTTTCATAGTTAAGGGTCAAACAACGAATAGAGAGCGAATCAAGTGCAGTGGAAACGCCACATTAAATAAGAGCAATATTGTAAAACATGGTAGAAGAATACAGGTAGTCGCATAGACACAGCTGCTGGGACAATGAACTGTCAAACCGATTTTGATATTAAAAATCGTGAATTAAAAATTATTGAAATTTCTAAAAATTGTTGAAAAATATATATCAATACAAACTCCGATTTCCGTCGTATACGAAAAAAACATATAAATAAAATCGACTTATTTTTGACAAAGCACTTAAAAAAATTGAGAAATTAATGTTCCCAAGAGTTGATGCATCTACCTATATTCTTCTACCATGTTGTAAACGATATGCTTAAATATAAACAAATGCATACGTTAAAGGACGTTCAGTGGAAACCGCATTACACCACATCGAGAACACTTCGATAAAAAGATGTATACACTGACGCTTTCAACAACGACAGCACAGTTATACTCATCCATTCCTTAGACAATTTCCAGGTCGACCGGGTCCTCAGGGACTGGATAAACCATATGATAATGAATAAATGGATAAGTTGTGGGCTATATGACGTAAACATAAGGGACATCACAATACCATCCTTCAGCAGAAGTCCGGGTCAGTGTCTGAACTGGCTTAATGCTAACACGAGACCGGCTACCGTAAACGTCCTACGGCCAGTAAAACCGCTATAAAAGCTATAACATTCAAAACAGTAACTCCAAACACTATATTAGAATGTATAAATTCAATCAACAACTACGCGTTATATGGATACTAGGTCATGCGGGAGTTAGAGGTAACGAAATAGCAAACTCTCACGCCAAAACAAGCAGGGAATTAGCAACAATAATCCTAGACATTCCAATACCGCTTAATGCGTCACGTGTAGTGTTGAAGACATAGGCAAAAACGCCTATCCCTATGGAACAATGAGGGCGTAGGTAAAACTACCAAAATCCTATGGGGCGACCACAATGAGATAAAAACGAAGAACCTATTGTTACTAGGTAAGGAGATTAGTGAGGTAACCGGCATCCTTACTGGGCACCTGGGCCTACAAACTCATTTGTACAATATAAGATGTGCAGATAACAGCATATGCAGGGTATGCGGGAAAGATGACGAAACATTGGAACATTTTCTCTGCCAATGCCCAAATATAACAGACTGGTTACTGCCCGCCTTCTTTCAAAAAACCTATTTAATCTAGATCGCACAAGAGGCCTATACTGGCTTAAGTGTATGTCCACCAAGGCATGCGGCGAAATGCTTCGCCCCTCTTTTCAACCTAACCTACTACAACCTACTGATCGGAATATCAATAAAGGAACCATTATATTTTATTCAAAAGAAAGTAAAACGACCGTGTTTTATATCTATTTATTTTCTCCCCTTCATTGGAGCACAATTTCGGCGCATTAACACATATTATTCTTGTAAAATTGGCAGCAAACAAACCAACTTTTTGCCAGTTTTTTACCAGCGATTGAGAAGCTTCAATAGTAGTTACATCAGTCTCGACATCAGCATTGTCCACTTGCTCATTTTTATGAACTTAACGTCTGTTACACTTATAACGTCTGTAACACTTTTGAAACTACATTACATTCCCGACAGACTCCTCCAAAGTCGACAAAGTCATTGGCTTAAAAATGCCACCTCCAGTGCTGCTGCCCTTATTGTGCACAATTTTTTTAGTTTTAAATTTTAAATCTTTCCAAACCTAGAAGAATTTTAGAAAACTAACTAATAAAAACATACAAAAATAATTTTAATTTTACAAGCCATTGGTCTCTAATCGGAGGTCCGTTTACATTTAATTTTGTAGCAATGGATTCCTAATTTGATTTAAAATTAGCTGGAACATGAGCTTTGGTAAGCCCTTTTGCCAAACAAGGGTTTTTTTCAATTCGGAAAACAACATTTCTAATTGTTTTGCTGTTGTTTTTTTCATGGTAAAATATCAAATACAAAATGGTTACAATATCAACGTCGACTAAAAAATACAACTGTCACAACACATAATGGAAAATAAACACACAACTGATTTGGCTTACGTAAAAATCTTAGATAGAGAGAAGAAAGAAAACAAAAGATACACATTAGAAAGTTAACGAATAAAAAAAGAGAATATCAAAATCGATAAACACAAAAGAGGACAAAGATAAGCTTCAGTATTCAATTGCGATAATGTAGAAACAGTTCTGTGATAAAATTAGCTTAAGTTTAACTGCAATTTTTGTATTTTATTATTATTTTTTATTTATTGTACTACTAAGCTTCAGTATTCAACTACGATAATGTAGAAACAGTTCTGTGATAAAATTAGCTTAAGTTTAACAGTAATTTTTTATTTTATTATTATTTGTTATTTATTGTATTAATTATCTGTACGTGGAGTCCAGTTTTTAATGCATATAAATAGATAATAATGAAAAATAATTAAAGTAAGTTAAATTTAAAGTGCAATAATTCGCCAGAAATAAAGTAATATAATTTTTCCTTCATTTTGTTACCAGAATTTCGAATAAATAAGCTCTTGATAATGTTGGAAAAAACCAACGAAACGTCGAGCAAAAATTGAAATAAAATCTTATTTCCTTTTTAAAATAATCCGACCGAAAAAGCCCGATAAAAACCAGTAATGAAAAATACAATGTCGTCACAATTTTTCACGGCAACAGATATTCTTAAAAATCGACTTTACGTCGACTGTTGCATCGACAATGATAATCACCCTTATTACGGTCGTAGGCGTCCGAGTGTCGTAGACGTAGTCGTTGTCGTAACTATTTTTTTTGTTATTATTTACAATTTTCGAATACGTCTTTTATGTAACAGATGTGAAAAAGCAGGGTGCTTTGGAATAACAAACATTTGTAGAACTTACGAGCTACCCGGTAAAAATAAATAAAAGCGTCATTTGAAATAGTTGAAGTAAAACGATTATTTCTTAAATTAAATATTAAAATATGTTAAGTGTTGACATTTTTTATCTGAGATGGAATATGTATATATTCAAAATGATTTAAACGTGAGGCAAAAAAAATTCCCTGACTGATTCCCAGTAAGTAAAAAGTAAAATGAGAAAGATTCAGGCGCATCCATAAAGACTTGTGGCAACCACTAGTTAGTTAGTTACTTCAGGTTTAGTAAGGATGCATTCAAATATGTTTTGGCTCAAATAACTCCAGACCTTCGTAGCCGGGTAAAATCAACAAGTGTCCCAAACATACTAAAACTAGTAACAACAATTCGAATACTGGCTGAAGTTTTCAAAGGGCGCTGGCAACGATTACCATGTCAGTTTATCACAGTCGTCTGTCAACAATGTGTGCATAGAAGTATTGCATAATAAGCTGTGTCCAAATTGGATCTCTTTTCCCACTACAGAAGAAGAGAAATATGAAATTAAGGAACATTTTTTGAACAATACTGTATTTCGTGGTATGATTTGAGTTTTAGTCGGCCCAGACCTGGCCTCGCCTGTTTGAGCAGGCGGTCCTAGGACATTGAGTTTTGCACCAATTTTGTTCCATTCTTTCTTGATGTAAATTTTTTCAAGCCATTGCTGTAACCTCTAGTCAAATTTGGATTTATTTGCAAGATCTGTATCATTTCGTCAAGTTGTTTCTTCGTTGTGACTTTAAATCCAAAAAAGGCGAAATGTTAATAGATATACATACATATATTTTTTGTAATGTTAATACATTCTTCTTATTCAAATACATTTTGTATATTATTCATTCTTTTGTAATGTCAACTTGGAGGAACTTTTGTGTGTTGTCGGCAACAAAATCTCTAACGACTAATTTTGCAGCGTTTGTAGAATTAGAACGCTTCTTGTGGTACGAAAATTGTAACATAATTTCATACAGAGTTGTAATTTCTCGCATACGACACACATAATACCATGGTAGAAGAATACAGGTGTATTTTCAAGTATAAGTAGATTTTCATATATTTTCTTATACATAACCCGGAGCTTATTGTAATTTGCGTTTTTTCAAAAAATTTTACAAATTTAAATAATTATTCATTCAACATTTTCAATTCCAAAATTGGTTTGACAGTTCATTGTCCCAGCAGCTGCGTCGATGCATCTTCCTATATTCTTCTACCAAGCATAATACCAATTAGCCGTTACGACGCTTCATCTTGCAACTTTCGATACGACTACGCCAAACGTAATAAGGGTGAATAGCAATCACTTGTCGCTATCGACAAAAAACGACAACGATTTCCCTGCCTAGAAAGCAGGTTCCCATCTCTGATTTGTATGTACAATAGATTTATAAATATACACTCCATATCCACATCCATTGTACATATAAATCAGAGATGGGAACCTGCTTCTAGGCAGGGAAATTTGACAGAGAAAATTACACAAAATGCAGAGATGTATATGCTTATTTGAAATGACTTTACCTTCTTAATTTTACGATGGTTTCAACAAATATTTACACATAAAAAATTCGTCATTTCCGTCTTCATCATTTTTGGGGCTGGTAAATATTCCTCATCTTCATTAATGGAAAAATCACTAGCACTGTTATTATTACTATCCATTTATAGAAAACACTGATTTTTTAATATTGCTGAAAACTGAACGACTATAAATACGTGCTCACTAATAGTACTGATTCAAAGTGAAACACACAGACTTGGTTCATTTTTGCTTTGAAAAAAGTCGAAAATGACAGTCGTTGACTTAGGTTTTTTACCATTATCTTTGGAACGAAACACTTTTTGACATTGTGCTTTACAGAGTAAACAGAGTTTCCATATTAATGGAAAAATCACTAGCACTGTTATTATTACTATCCATTTATAGAAAACACTGAGGTTTTTAATATTGCTGAAAACTGAACGACAATAAATACGTGCTCACTAATAGTACTGATTCAAAGTGAAACACACTGACTTGGTTCATTTTTGTTTTGAAAAAAGTCGAAAATGACAGTCGTTGACTTAGGTTTTTTAACGTTATCTTTGGAACGAAACACTTTTTGACATTGTGCTTTACAGAGTAGACAGAGTTTCCATATACGGGGACATTGGCACTAATTTCGGCATTTTTTATTTTTCATGACTTGGTTCGGTATAGCAGTGAGCCCTCCATATATATGAGTGCAACATTCCGATCGATTTGTGCCATTGAGAGAAATCACTCGTCATGATAAGTCCTGTTCACAAACGCATAACAGTGTGACATCCAAGCAAATGTTTCCTGCCAAAAATTAATCGGCCCTATTAGGGTTGTCGTCGTCGTCGCAAAATGAAGTCCAGGCGACAATAATGATATTGGAGTTGTCGTTTTTTGTCGATAGCGACAAATGATTGCTATTCACCCTCATTACGTTTGGCGTAGTCGTATCGAAAGTTGCAAGTTGAAGCGTCGTAACGGCTAATTGGTATTATGCTTGGTAGAAGAATATAGGTAGATGCATCGACGCAGCTGCTGGGACAATGAACTGTCAAACCAATTTTGGTATTGAAAATGTTGAATGAATAATTATTTAAATTTGTAAAATTTTTTGAAAAACCCAAATTACAATAAGCTCCGGGTAATGTATAAGAAAATATATGAAAATCTACTTATACTTGAAAATACACCTGTATTCTTCTACAATGGTATTATGTGTGTCGTATGCGAGAAATTACAACTCTGTATGAAATTATGTTACAATTTTCGTACCACAAGAAGCATTCTAATTCGACAAACGCTGCAAAATTTGTCGTTAGAGATTTTGTTGCCGACAACACACAAAAGTTCCTCCAAATTGACATTACAAAAGAATGAATAATATACAAAATGGATTTGAATAAGAAGAATGTATTAACATTACAAAAACTATATGTATGTATATCTATTAACATTTCGCCTTTTTTGAATTTAAAGTCACAACGAAGAAACAACTTGTGAGCTAGTGCTAGTGATTTTTCCATTAATGAAGATGGGGAATATTTACCAGCCCCAAAAAGGATGAAGACGGAAATGACGAATTTTTATGTGTAAATATTTGTTGAAACCATCGTAAAATTAAGAAGGTAAAGTCATTTCAAATAAGCGTATACATCTCTGCATTTTGTGTAATTCTCTCTGTCAAATTTCCCTGCCTAGAAAGCAGGTTCCAATCTCTGATTTGTATGTACAATGGATTTATAAATATACATTTTGAGAATGAGATGTTGTCAAATGTATATATATACATATATATATATATATATATATATATATATATATATATATATATATATATATATATATATATATATATATACATATATATATATATATATATATATATATATATATATATATATATATATATATATATATAAGTTAACACAATCTCCATTGTCCCACCCTAATATTTTCGTCAAACGGCGAACTATAATAATTGTTCGTCCAACATATTGCAATGCAACACTCCACACGAGGCACAGTGTCAGCAATTATATTCATCATCATTGCTTAGCCAACACCAAGTGTTTAAGTTAGAATCGCTGTTTAAAATGGTTAAACACTCTGCCCTTAATTTGAAATGAAATAGCCGTTAAAATCTGTCTACTCCTAATTACTACATCCTTGTTGTAGTAGGATAGACAGATTTCAACTAGCATTTGACATTAAATTGACAAGCCGCCAACCTTTTAGGCATCTAAATGTACAGACAAACAAATACCTTCGAGTTGGATCGCCGCTTGAATCGCAAGTAAATAACCGCGCTTATATTGTAAGCTAAGTACATATCGTTGTACTCATTAAAAGGTAATATCGTTTACCTTTCTGTTTTCTTTTATTTATATTTCCTCGCAATCACCCATCCTTTGACGGTCACTCGTACGTATTGGACGTACTGGCTCTATTGGGAGAGCTTCGCCGGCACTTGTTCCCCGAGTCCCTATAGTGCGGACTTAACATTGGTCGTATCGAGCCGGATCCGAAGGATCGCTGCCCTTCATATTGGTAAACTCGTATGGTTGCTGAAATTACAGTCCACAGCATCATTTATTTGCATCAACCTATATCGGTACGTATAGTGAGCAAAACAATAACAAGTGTTTCGTTTGTTTGTGGCCGTCATAACAACACTTTGCATATTCCCTTTTTCGCGATCGGTCAAAGTCCATTTTCGAACAGACATACGGGAATAATAAAATCAAAACAAAATTAATATTTTCGGTTTTTGTGTTTGGTTCTTATTATTCTCAAACCTCGCAGTCAATATTGTTGATTGTTGTTAGATTTTTAAACTGCATCCCTCAACATTACCAGTTTACTTCTTCTTTCTGTTTTCATTTTTGCGGCATTAGAAATATACAAAAATATATTCATATTTACGTGAGTGACATACGTACGTTTTACAGCCTATTGGCGGCTGTATATTTGTTTGTTACACACACGTACGTATTGTTACATACTCCAGCATCGTCGCTTTGTCGTTCCGTCTAGTCGGTCAATCAGTCAATTGCATGCGACAAGCATACATACGCTTACGCACATAAATATTTCGTTTGGGCAATTCTCTTTTGTGTCGTGTCCGTTTTTATTGCACAGTCTCCCGCCACTATATTATTACACAGTGTTTGGTCGGTAAATTAGTACCGATACCAGTAATTATACATTTTATTGTAAATATATAAAATCAGTGTAGGGGAGCATTTTGAAAATATCTTTGGACATTTTGAATTGTTGTGCACCCTACATTCGGTCAATTGGACATTTTAGTTGTGTAGGGCGCTTCTTTTGCATATAGTTGCAAAATAAATAAATTGGCTGATTATAAAAAGTGTTTTAATTTCTGAGTGAAAATTCACTGTCGTGAATTATTGTACGCTACAATCGGTAGCTTTTTAATAAGCTATTCGTCCTTTACAACCAGAACTTAGAACTTTGGCTTAAAACAAAGGAGATTTCTTTGCATATTGTTGCAAATTTTTAATCTGGTAGGGTTTTTGAGTATCCAGTTGGGTTTAAAAAATATTATACGCTACAATCGGTAGCTTGTTTTTTATATATTGTTATATTTGATTTTTTTATCGTGTCATTTGCAATAAAAGTTTCGTTGCAAATTGTTAATTTTAAACATTTTTAACTTTTCTATAGTGACCTCTTCATCCTAATACGCTGCAATTGGTAGCTCTTTTCGTTGAATATCGCAATTTGTTTCATAAAATCGTAACTTTGGTTTTGTATTCGTTGTTTACGATTCGATTCTCTTTTGTTTTTCGTACTGCCTTTTCATTTTGTCGGCAATTTGTTTGCTTTTTTGAAATGGCCTTCACTCCTTTTGAAAAGTTTCTAAGAGCTTCTAACTCTTTGGTGAGGTTCACTGCACATTTCGGTGCAATGAAGAAAGAAGAGCTTGATATTTATGATCTTCAGGTCAGGAGTGAAGAAATTGGAAAATTGTGGAAATTGGTTGAGGAAACATTCAATAATTGTCTCTCCCATCTAGAAACTCCTGAAGATCTTGATTCTCTATACAGCAAATTCGAGGTTTCGTCCAAAGAATATATGATTTGCGCATCGGCGATTAAACGATTGTTGTCTAAATTTCAGAGTGAATCAAAAGTGTCCCTGAACTCATCTCGCAACAGTTCAGTAGATTCCTTAACGGAGCCTCCAGATACTATTCTTGTAGAAAAGCTGTCTTCTGATGCTTCCGTTAAAAACATTAGCTCGTCGTCCCACTCTTCTCGGGAGGTGGGAACACAGGCATCTAGCTCCGCAATTTTGGATATTGGGAATCCTAGAATAGGCACAAGCTTTGTTGTTGATCCTCTAAATGTAGATAACTTTCACAATTTGGCGATACCCACTTGTAATATTGAGGTCTTCGATGGAAGTATTTTGACTTGGCCCACTTTCAGAGATTTGTTTAGTGCGGTTTTTATTAATAACACTCGATTAACAGACATCGAACGTCTATGTCATCTTGTTAATAAGACTAGTGGTGAGGCTCGAGAAATCGTCTCGAAGTTTCCTTTGACTCATCGGAGTTTCGAACTAGCGTGGAATGCCCTGAATTCCACTTACAATAATCCACGGTTGCTTGTGCACAGCCATTTAAAATCATTGTTCGCTCTTCCTGTATTGGAGCAGGAAACTAGTTCGGGACTTAAGTCTATTCAACGCGGGGTTAATAGTTGTCTTTCGGCAATGGCAATTTTTGATGTACCAACGGATAATTGGGATCCGATTGTGGTTTTTATTTGTTTGCAAAAATTGCCTGAAATCACTCACGCTTTATGGGAGCAAAATGTGAAAACCAAATCGTCTCTTTCATCTTGGAAAGAGTTAGATGCATTCTTGACAGAGAGAATTCGAACTCTTCTGTGTTTGCATGAAATGAGGAATACTGATGCTTCGCTCAAATTGAATCGCAACGAAGTATCATCTGATATTGTTGTTTCCTCCTCCCCCGCGTCTCCCGGTCAGAAAAATCATAATTCCTCCCCTCGTGTGTCTCGTAATTCTTGTTGCATTCTTTGTTCAGAGCAACAACATATATTGTATGCTTGTCCTCGGTTCGTAAATGGTACACCGGTGGAAAGATTTAAATTGGTAAAAAGGCATCATTTATGTGTAAATTGCCTTCGTAAGGGGCACGAAGTCAAAAATTGTAGCAGTCGTTCTTGTCGAAAGTGCAGTCAGAGACATCACACTCTATTGCACAGAGATCGCTCTATTGTGAGTAGTCCGAGTCAGATTGTGACTCCTAGAAATTCGAATTTGTCGTCGTCTGCCCCCTCCTTTCGACCAAGAAACGTAATTGTTAATAGTAATCGTACGCTCGCTTCAAATACGATTGATTCAGTCGCATCGGTCGGTAATGTAGTTCGCCAATCGTTTTACGTAACGCAGAATAAGACAGTTCTATTGGGAACAGCTATGGTGAATATAGTTCATCATGGTGCTTCTTTTCCTGATCCGGCATCTGAATCGTCATTCATTTCGGAACGACTTCAGAAAAACTTAAATCTGTCGGTTAAGTCTACTAATTCGGTAGTTTCTGCGGTAAATAGTACTGTCGCAGCTACCTGTCGAAAGGTGTGTAACATAAAGCTTCGTAGTCGTTGTGATAGATCGCCTATTTTAGAAACATCAGCGTTGGTTGTAGATTCTATATCGAGAAATCTCCCAACAATTTCAGTCACTTCGGACCTGAGGTCAGATTTGTCCAATATAGTTTTGGCTGATCCTCAGTTCGGTGATTCTCGACCAGTAGATATTTTGATAGGAGCAGATTTGTACCCTAAATTGGTCAAAAATCATAGTTTTCGGTTTTCGTCCGGTGCGCTGCTCGCTCAGAATACTCATTTCGGCTGGATTATTACAGGTCCTATCACATAACTGTTCACGCTAGTATATCGTACGGATTTTTCGTTGAATGACGGCCTCTTCAGACACATTTACTTAGCTCACTTCGCGGGGTCCCTAATGGCCCGGAGCCTCGTATGGCTCCAAATGTTTCAAGGTCCCTAATGGCCTGGGGTCCTTAACGATCTCGAATGTGGTAAAGGTCCATAATGGCCTGGGGCCTCTAGTGACCCCGAATGTTTAAAAAGGTCCCTAATGGCCTGGGGTCTTTAATAGTCCCGAATGTGTAATTGGTCCCTAATGGCCTGAGATCGCTAATGACCCCGAATGCATAGATTGTAAGCATATTTATTTGAAAAAATAATGAATTAAAAAAAAAATGAAAAAAAGTTGAAAAAATGTAAAAGGTTTTGCTCACTACTTTATGATACCACAAATTGTAATAATTATTTTAATCTTTATTCGTTGAAACATATAGTTGTTTCAAGGGAGGCGGCAAATGTTTAAGTTAGAATCGCTGTTTAAAATGGTTAAACACTCTGCCCTTAATTTGAAATGAAATAGCCGTTAAAATCTGTCTACTCCTAATTACTACATCCTTGTTGTAGTAGGATAGACAGATTTCAACTAGCATTTGACATTAAATTGACAAGCCACCAACCTTTTAGGCATCTAAATGTACAGACAAACAAATACCTTCGAGTTGGATCGCCGCTTGAATCGCAAGTAAATAACCGCGCTTATATTGTAAGCTAAGTAAATATCGTTGTACTCATTAAAAGGTAATATCGTTTACCACCAATAAATACACGGCAATTGGCCAAACCTTTTATTAAAACCCTGTGTTTTCTTTTATTTATATTTCCTCGCAATCACCCATCCTTTGACGGTCACACGTACGTATTGGACGTACTGGCTCTATTGGGAGAGCTTCGCCGGCACTTGTTCCCCGAGTCCCTATAGTGCGGACTTAACACCAAGCATACGAGCATTTATTCAACGTATTGCAATATAATACTCCACAAAAAGGCGCAGAGTCAGCAGTAGAAAACAATAATTATAAGTTTATTCATAGTTTTAAGTATCTTAATAAGTTAGTTTGATAAGAGAACTGGAATAAAGAAGGTGTAACAACACCATACAAATACCCAAAATACTTAACTGGCGCCCAACAGGGTTAAAAAATAAATATAAAATAAGTTTATAAAAAACTTAAAACATTAAGTGAAAACTTGGAAAGAAGGTGCGTCACCAGGCTTCGAAATCAGTCTGGGCTGCGTAGAAATAAGAAACACAAGAGGACAACAATAACAACGGCGACAACATCGTCAGCGGAGAGGACACCCACAATAAAATGGAGTCTCTACTTATACGATTGTAAGATAGTAAATATTGAATAATACATTTATTATTATTAAATTAATATTAAATGACACAAATCGAGTGTTTGGAAAAATGTGTGTGATAAATATTATATAGTAAATCATAAAGATCTTAATAAGAAGTGAGTGGCTGCTAGCAAAAATTGGTTTCGATAATATTTAAAATTAATTCCGCTTGTTTTTTTTTTTTTGAAATTCGTGAAATTTTTTTTAAAAAAAAAAACCTGTTCGTTTTTTCTGATATTAATGAATAATCGCGATCTTGACCAAGAAGTAGAATTTATAATAGATTAATTCAATCAAATTCCTGTAGACAAAAGATCTGACAATAATAATATAATGGCAACTACCGCAGAAAGCATACGTGTGCTTGTTGACTCTGCCATTTCGGCGGCTTTGAAAGTTCAAAGACAGCAATTTGAAAAACAAATTTCCGATATTGATAATAAACTTGAAAATTTCTCTTTATCGACTCCTGAAGTTGTGCCTTATAAGGATGTTGAAATTAACAAAGAAATTCGGTGTGATGAGTCCTTAGAGGTTGTAAAATCCTTACCAGACTTTGAAGGCAAGCATGAAACGTACGTTTCATGGCGTCAGGCTGCTCATACAGCTTATAAGTTGTTCGAGACTTACGATGGAAGTTCTAAACACTATCAGACAGTAGCAATAATTTGAAAAAAAAAATAAAGGGTCAAGCCGATATGGTGTTATCCTCATTCAATACAGTGTTAACTTTTAAGGCTATTATTGCCCGACTGGACTTTACTTATTCGGATAAGCGTCCAATTTACTTAATTGAGCAAGAGTTGTCCACTCTTCGTCAGGGTAATATGACGTTACTAGAATTCTATGATGAAGTAGAAAAGAAACTGACATTACTTACCAACAAAACCACTATGTCATATAAAAGTGTTGTCGCAAATTGTATGAACGAAAAATACAGAATGGATGCGTTACGCGTTTTCATTTCTGGCACAAAAAAAGATTTGAGCAATGTATTATTTTCCGCTCGTCCATCCGACTTACCATCAGCATTGGCATTGCCCCAACAGGTTGAGTCAAATCGGGAAAGATACCAATTCGCGTCAAACTTCGCTAAATCACGCGAGGACAGAGATAAGTATAAGTATGAAACACATTTCGCACACGGAAATGTTCAAAGTAAAAATCCGTACTTTTCTAAAAGAAATTCAAATCGTTCAAACAAGAACGAAAATAATCAAATAGAACCCATGGAGGTCGATGAATCTATGCGATTTAGACAATCAACTAAATTCAAGCCATCTACACAGGGCTTACCTCAGAATCAATACGATCAAAATCAGAACCTACCACAGCCGTTCCAAAATCGACCAAATTGGCAGGCAGTGAAAAGACCCAACAGTGGTACGGCAAAATACACTGGGCTAAAACATCAGAGAATTAATCACATGCGCGTTTCCGCTAGAAGTACGTCCTTGAGGCATGTGGTCACGCCGTCGCAATCAGCCCCCGAATATTTCAAAGATCATTATGCCGGGATACAACCTGCAGATCCCGAATTCTATAAGTCCGCTCACATTGGGCTAATTCTTGGGCCTGTTGTGTACCCGAAGGTTTGTTGTTTTTGTTGGACGGCGGAAATGTTTAACTACAATTTAATTTAATTTCTTTACAATGCAACCCTTTGCTATTTTTCTTCAATTTGTCAAATGCCATTTTATTCAACTTTGAAGCTTCGTTCAAAGTTAGTGATGACAAATTGTAACGAGTAAAGATGATCAATTCGCGCCTCTCTTGTGACATCTAGGCTTGCTCGCTACTATTTAGCTTACTTGTTTTTCGGATTTTCGTACAACAACATCGAGCAACACCCATTGTTAAAAAAGGTAAATAATATTAGTTCTTCGACTAATATCCAATAAAACCGCCAATTTTTATTATTTAAAAATTCTAATATTTTGTGTTTTATTTCCTTTTTTTATTCATTTTCGCTGCTCCGCAACAACCGTTATATGGGGATATACGATATCGTGCAGACAACGACAGGAAAGAGAAGTACCGTTATATGAGGATATACGATATGGTGGACCTATATGGACGATTCTCTTTCAGGGTGTAAAGTGCTCAAAAGGTACTCCTTGTATAGAATTTCAGACAAAAATGTGGCTAAAATTATCAAAATACCGAATGTCACGGGGTACCGTTATATGGGGGCTATACGATATCGTGGGCCTATATAGATAATTCTCTTCCAAGGAATAAAGTATCCACAAGGAACTCCTTGTATGGATTTTCAGACAGTTCCGTTGAAAAATGTATCTAAAATCGTCAAAATACCGAATATCGGGGAGTACCTTTATATGGGGGATATACGATATCGTGGACCTATATAGACAATTCTCTTTCAGGGGGTGAAGTACTCAGAAGGGACTTCTTGTGTAAAATTTCAGACAGTTCCATTATAAAATGTAGCTAAAATAATCAAAATACCGAATATCGGAAGGTACCGCTATATGGAACTTGACCTGCCTGCAGACAGACTGTAGCGTGATTACAACAGACGGACGGACATGGCTATATCGTCTTAGAATTTTACGCTGATCAAGAATATATATACTTTGTTGGGTCTAAAATGGTTATTTCGATGAGTTACAAACGGAATGACGAACTTAATATACCCTCCATACTATGTATGGTGGAGGGTATAAAAAAGCGATTTCTTTGTGGAAGGACTTGGACAGTTTTCTGACGAAGAGAATTCGTACTCTTACTTGTCTCCACGACATGAGGGAACTCGAACCATCACCAAAAACTGTGTGATCAATCTCGTTTTTGTTCATTATCTCCTTGGCAGTCATATCGTCCTTTTTGCTTGAGTTGTCCATCACAATGAAATTGTAGAAGTCGTCGTATGTGTGTATTTTGTAATCGGAATCATCACACATTTCAATGTAGAGATGGTTCAACAAATAGTCTAAGTCCAATGGCAACTCCTCCAATTTGCTTTTTTGACTAGCTTAAGTCATCGGCTGGCTTCTTCGTAGAGGAACAAAGGAGTATAAGGTTGGCTTAGTTCAGGCAACTTACCAAAAGACCACCTGGAAACAATAGAGGAAATGGTCAATAACAAAATCTTGGATCACATCATGGAAAGAGGTGATCCAATACCCATCATGAGCAGCGGCATTAAGAACAATAAAATGTTCTTTAAGCTTGCTGGACATGCAAACACAGCCGCCCTAAGGGAGATTATCGGTAAGGTAAAACCGCCTTGGGAAAACGGCAGCCTCAAGTTGGTGAGGAAGAACATCAGAGGATTTGGCAGCAATTTCGAGATGGAACGCAAGCTCGAAGTCTATGGAAGACAAAACAAGACTTTGGACGTGAAGAGATGGAAAGTCTTCCAAAGGGAGGAGAAGGAGGATGGCACTCTGCTTGTGATTGGAGTTGACGACCTTTCCATAGCCAGTCTGACAAAGACTAAGGACATTGCTTTCTATATCTCGAACGCTGTCAGATTCAAGAATAATAAGGTGAGAATCGGCGACAAAGAAGCCAAAAGTGACAGCGAGGAGAAGAAAGAGGAACCCCCAAGCAACACAAAACAGGGAGTCGATGCAGAAATCACCGACTATCAAGAATCCCGTCTACTGGAGGACCAATGATCAAGGTCAACCTTCATCGGAGCGAGACGGCAACTATAGCTCTGATGGAACTAATAAATACAGGTAAGATACAAATTGTATAAATTCAGAAACCTTGGACTGTTCAGACCAAGATCTCTGGACTAAACCATATTAACTACCAACTGTTCTACACCAACACAGAGTCTCGACCGAGAACTTGTATAATATGTCACAACAATTTATGTTTTCTATTCGCCCCAGAGTTGGCAACATCCTACGCATCGGATCGGATGAGCAAAGAAAAAAACAGGGGTCTAATTACCGCATACGATATCGAGAAGTTACGATATCGTAATCTTATTTTTGGATGACGGCGTTCGGTATCAAGTACTTGACATGGAAGTGTCGAATGAAACCATGCGAGTTTTTGCCCGCGTCTATTTTTGTATCGTATACGACAATTTAAAGTGTTATAATTCTGATTGGAGCATAATTTGTGCATTAATTCAAAAAGAAAATAATTGTGTTCCAGAACCTGCAAATTAGTACTAATACTGCTACAACGCGTTCCCGTTCTCCAAAAACTAGCAAAACTTGCAGCTCTCTCGAGAAAAAATTGGCGCTGAGTGGTGCGCATTTCTGCTTGTTTTGTGCATATTGTAAATTTGACATTTAATTGGCAGGGCTAACAAGGTTAAAAAATGTAAATTTCTTTAAAAATACAAAATAGTTGAATAATTATTATGATTTGACACAAAAGCTTCTTTGCATCTTGCCGACTCTTCCAATCGAAATGTTATTTGTTTGTGACACAACTTCTTCTCCATTTCTTTTAACAGTCGGTCTTTTCGGTCGGTTTTGCACAAAGAACTTTGGCTCAGACCAACCAAAAACCCGTTCCCGATACAGTGCTGGAAGCTGCCGCAAGCCACAAATGATAGTGTAGAGTAGGTAGTACCGCTGTTGACATATGGCCAGTAAAGTGCAGTTCTGACAAAATAAATTGAAAAGCTTCCTTTGAAATGCGAAAGCGTTGTTTAAACCACCAATGTGAAAAAAATCTATAACAGAGGTTGTGGTTTATTTTTTTTGCAAGGATAAAGAATTGCTTTTATCACGGATTTGTTTCCTAAGATGTTTAAATTGAAATCATCTTCTGAATCCGACGATGACATAAAAAACACAATTCCTCATCCATTTTTGCAAAATTTCAATTTCACTAACAACATGTTTTGTTTATTCTTAAAAATGGTAAATTTGACATTGTCAAATGTAGCAAAATCGATAAATTCGATACTAAATTACGATCGAATGCAATCATCCCAACAATTAATTCGAGTCGTAATTCATGTCGATACGATTCTGCATTCGATAGCGGATGCCGTAATTAGGCCCCAGGTAATGAAGTACTAATAGGTAGCGATGCTAGCTCTCACCACATTGCATGATGTAGTACTAACACTATTAAAAGGGCCTGGCCCTGTTAGAACATCTAAATACTAACGACCTAATAATTCTTAACATTGGAAATAAAGCGACCTTTGTAAACAAAATTAGGGAGGATGTTTTAGGCATTACTTTTTGTTCTGGAAATCTTATAAACGAGATTCAGGAGGGTATCGGAAGAACACCCTTTTTTCGGATTACCAGTATATAAGATTTGAACTTACACGGCCGTCGCCGAACCCAATACGTTAGAAGAAGGGATAGGGCAGGGAAACATTTAATGCCTAAGCATGGACAGAGATGCCAAAAGGTTAACGGATACCTTAGTAAAGTCATTCGAGGAATGCTGTTCCCTTCGAGAGGGGAAATCTGCCTACAAAAAACCTTGGATGACAGGTGAAATTCGTAACAAAGGGAAATAGGTCCGAAGGCTTTACAATAGAGCTCGACGTAAAAACCTAGCAGTATTCTGGGATAGCTACCATAACAAACTTAAAGAATACAACAAAATAGTAAGATCAGCAAAACGCAACTCCCAGAAGCTTTTCTCCGAACAGGTTGACAGCGTAAATTTTGCATCAAAAATAATTAATAATAATAATAAAATAATAATTCAACGACCCGACGACCATCACGTCACACGCAGATATATCGGAAGATAGAGGGAGCGTGACTAAGGAAGCACCAAAAATTGATGAATCAATGGTAAAGGATGTCATCAAAAGCTTCAAACCGTTTAAGGCCGCGGGACCAGATATTGTCTTCCCGGCTCTGCTCCAAAAGGAGGTGGTCTATATTTCCTCCAAATTGGACTGCCTAAAGTTTGCGTATACTCCAAAAGTCTGGCAGGAAAATAGAATAGTTTTTATACCCAAATTTGGAAAGGCAAGCTACGAAATAACTAAGTCTTATCGACCGATAAGTCTAACATCGTTCTTACTAAAACCCATGGTATCATTATTACAGGTAACAGCAAGTCCCAGCTGATTTGACTCTATAGTAATACTAGTACCAAATTCGATTTAATTCCATTTCTTGATATACAATATAATAAACTTTTACCTATTTTACATATTTTTTGCCTAATAATAGAAAAAATCGCCGTTGTACTAGACAAAACACCAAAGGCGATGTTTCGAACACTTTTTTTGCGGTTAAGGAACAGGGCTTGAGATTTTCTCCTCTGCGTATATCCCACACCGGCTAACGCGAATCAAAGTTTTCTAAATTGGATACCTTTAATAGGTGGCCGGCCTTCGGCCGGGGCTTGAGATTTCCTCCTCTGGATATGTCCTACACCAGCTAACGCGAACCAAAGCTTTCTAAATTTGACACGTTTTGTAAATGGCTGCCCTTCGGCCGGGGCTTGAGATTTTCTCCTCTGGGTATGTCCACCACCGGCTAACGCGAACCAAAGTTTTCTAAATTGGATACCTTTTGTAAGTGGCCGGCCTTCGGTCGGAGCTTTAGATTTTCTCCTCTGAGTATGTCCCACAGCTGCTAACGAGAACCAAAGTTTTCTAAATTTGACACTTCTTGTAAATAGACGGCCTTTTTTTATTGAAAACTGAATTTTAATGAACTGGTTAGAATCGGTTTAAGCGGATGGAAAGACCCATATATCTGGACTCAGTAAAGGTATTCGCACAAATTATAGCATTTCGGAAAGGTGAGAGTATCGGCCATTAATTTTGTTGACCCCCTTATTGGGCCCTTTTTTAACTTTTTGGGGGTTTCATAAAAATTCCGGGCCCAAAAAGTCGATATTTTGACTATAACTTCCGAACCGAACCGTGACCAACATGTGACCATTTATTGGATAGGTATTTTCATAATCCAACGATATATATGTCTATATCGGGTAAATAGATCCGGGTCTAGTCGGGGTCTTGAACCCCGATTTTGGGGTCAAAAATCTGGGGTCCCGGCCAAAGAAAAAAATAGTTTCCCGGGATCAGGGTAAAAATGCCTACCACCAAGAAACTTTCGCAAAAATTGAAGATTTTTTTACTGAACTAGAGTAAAGCCACATTTTTGGATATATAACTCTGACACTTACTTACAAAAACAAATTTGTATCGGTTGTTGTTATGATTGTTGTACAACAGCACTTGCTGTTACCTGTATTATTCTACCATGCTAAAAACCATGGAATGCACAATCGATACCTTAAATAAGAGCAATATTGTAAAACATGGTAGAAGAATACAGGTAGTCGCATAGACACAGCTGCTGGGACAATGAACTGTCAAACCGATTTTGATATTAAAAATCGTGAATTAAAAATTATTGAAATTTCTAAAAATTGTTGAAAAATATATATCAATACAAACTCCGATTTCCGTCGTATACGAAAAAAACATATAAATAAAATCGACTTATTTTTGACAAAGCACTTAAAAAAATTGAGAAATTAATGTTCCCAAGAGTTGATGCATCTACCTATATTCTTCTACCATGTTGTAAACGATATGCTTAAATATAAACAAATGCATACGTTAAAGGACGTTCAGTGGAAACCGCATTACACCACATCGAGAACACTTCGATAAAAAGATGTATACACTGACGCTTTCAACAACGACAGCACAGTTATACTCATCCATTCCTTAGACAATTTCCAGGTCGACCGGGTCCTCAGGGACTGGATAAACCATATGATAATGAATAAATGGATAAGTTGTGGGCTATATGACGTAAACATAAGGGACATCACAATACCATCCTTCAGCAGAAGTCCGGGTCAGTGTCTGAACTGGCTTAATGCTAACACGAGACCGGCTACCGTAAACGTCCTACGGCCAGTAAAACCGCTATAAAAGCTATAACATTCAAAACAGTAACTCCAAACACTATATTAGAATGTATAAATTCAATCAACAACTACGCGTTATATGGATACTAGGTCATGCGGGAGTTAGAGGTAACGAAATAGCAAACTCTCACGCCAAAACAAGCAGGGAATTAGCAACAATAATCCTAGACATTCCAGTACCGCTTAATGCGTCACGTGTAGTGTTGAAGACATAGGCAAAAACGCCTATCCCTATGGAACAATGAGGGCGTAGGTAAAACTACCAAAATCCTATGGGGCGACCACAATGAGATAAAAACGAAGAACCTATTGTTACTAGGTAAGGAGATTAGTGAGGTAACCGGCATCCTTACTGGGCACCTGGGCCTACAAACTCATTTGTACAATATAAGATGTGCAGATAACAGCATATGCAGGGTATGCGGGGAAGATGACGAAACATTGGAACATTTTCTCTGCCAATGCCCAAATATAACAGACTGGTTACTGCCCGCCTTCTTTCAAAAAACCTATTTAATCTAGATCGCACAAGAGGCCTATACTGGCTTAAGTGTATGTCCACCAAGGCATGCGGCGAAATGCTTCGCCCCTCTTTTCAACCTAACCTACTACAACCTACTGATCGGAATATCAATAAAGGAACCATTATATTTTATTCAAAAGAAAGTGAAACGACCGTGTTTTATATCTATTTATTTTCTCCCCTTCATTGGAGCACAATTTCGGCGCATTAACACATATTATTCTTGTAAAATTGGCAGCAAACAAACCAACTTTTTGCCAGTTTTTTACCAGCGATTGAGAAGCTTCAATAGTAGTTACATCAGTCTCGACATCAGCATTGTCCACTTGCTCATTTTTATGAACTTAACGTCTGTTACACTTATAACGTCTGTAACACTTTTGAAACTACATTACATTCCCGACAGACTCCTCCAAAGTCGACAAAGTCATTGGCTTAAAAATGCCACCTCCAGTGCTGCTGCCCTTATTGTGCACAATTTTTTTAGTTTTAAATTTTAAATCTTTCCAAACCTAGAAGAATTTTAGAAAACTAACTAATAAAAACATACAAAAATAATTTTAATTTTACAAGCCATTGGTCTCTAATCGGAGGTCCGTTTACATTTAATTTTGTAGCAATGGATTCCTAATTTGATTTAAAATTAGCTGGAACATGAGCTTTGTAAGCCCTTTTGCCAAACAAGGGTTTTTTTCAATTCGGAAAACAACATTTCTAATTGTTTTGCTGTTGTTTTTTTCATGGTCAAATATCAAATACAAAATGGTTACAATATCAACGTCGACTAAAAAATACAACTATCACAACACATAATGGAAAATAAACACACGTAAAAATCTTAGATAGATAGAAGAAAGAAAACAAAAGATACACATTAGAAAGTTAACGAATAAAAAAAGAGAATATCAAAATCGATAAACACAAAAGAGGACAAAGATAAGCTTCAGTATTCAATTGCGATAATGTAGAAACAGTTCTGTGATAAAATTAGCTTAAGTTTAACTGCAATTTTTGTATTTTATTATTATTTTTTATTTATTGTACTACTAAGCTTCAGTATTCAACTACGATAATTAAGAAACAGTTCTGTGATAAAATTAGCTTAAGTTTAACAGTAATTTTTTATTTTATTATTATTTGTTATTTATTGTATTAATTATCTGTACGTGGAGTCCAGTTTTTAATGCATATAAATAGATAATAATGAAAAATAATTAAAGTAAGTTAAATTTAAAGTGCAATAATTCGCCAGAAATAAAGTAATATAATTTTTCCTTCATTTTGTTACCAGAATTTCGAATAAATAAGCTCTTGATAATGTTGGAAAAAACTAACGAAACGTCGAGCAAAAATTGAAATAAAATCTTATTTCCTTTTTAAAATAATCCGACCGAAAAAGCCCGATAAAAACCAGTAATGAAAAATACAATGTCGTCACAATTTTTTACGGCAACAGATATTCTTAAAAATCGACTTTACGTCGACTGTTGCATCGACAATGATAATCACCCTTATTACGGTCGTAGGCGTCCGAGTGTCGTAGACGTAGTCGTTGTCGTAACTATTTTTTTTTTGTTATTATTTACAATTTTCGAATACGTCTTTTATGTAACAGATGTGAAAAAGCAGGGTGCTTTGGAATAACAAACATTTGTAGAACTTACGAGCTACCCGGTAAAAATAAATAAAAGCGTCATTTGAAATAGTTGAAGTAAAACGATTATTTCTTAAATTAAATATTAAAATATGTTAAGTGTTGACATTTTTTATCTGAGATGGAATATGTATATATTCAAAATGATTTAAACGTGAGGCAAAAAAAAATTCCCTGACTGATTCCCAGTAAGTAAAAAGTAAAATGAGAAAGATTCAGGCGCATCCATAAAGACTTGTGGCAACCACTAGTTAGTTAGTTACTTCAGGTTTAGTAAGGATGCATTCAAATATGTTTTGGCTCAAATAACTCCAGACCTTCGTAGCCGGGTAAAATCAACAAGTGTCCCAAACATACTAAAACTAGTAACAACAATTCGAATACTGGCTGAAGTTTTCAAAGGGCGCTGGCAACGATTACCATGTCAGTTTATCACAGTCGTCTGTCAACAATGTGTGCATAGAAGTATTGCATAATAAGCTGTGTCCAAATTGGATCTCTTTTCCCACTACAGAAGAAGAGAAATATGAAATTAAGGAACATTTTTTGAACAATACTGTATTTCGTGGTATGATTTGAGTTTTAGTCGGCCCAGACCTGGCCTCGCCTGTTTGAGCAGGCGGTCCTAGGACATTGAGTTTTGCACCAATTTTGTTCCATTCTTTCTTGATGTAAATTTTTTCAAGCCATTGCTGTAACCTCTAGTCAAATTTGGATTTATTTGCAAGATCTGTATCATTTCGTCAAGTTGTTTCTTCGTTGTGACTTTAAATCCAAAAAAGGCGAAATGTTAATAGATATACATACATATATTTTTTGTAATGTTAATACATTCTTCTTATTCAAATACATTTTGTATATTATTCATTCTTTTGTAATGTCAATTTGGAGGAACTTTTGTGTGTTGTCGGCAACAAAATCTCTAACGACTAATTTTGCAGCGTTTGTAGAATTAGAACGCTTCTTGTGGTACGAAAATTGTAACATAATTTCATACAGAGTTGTAATTTCTCGCATACGACACACATAATACCATGGTAGAAGAATACAGGTGTATTTTCAAGTATAAGTAGATTTTCATATATTTTCTTATACATAACCCGGAGCTTATTGTAATTTGCGTTTTTTCAAAAAATTTTACAAATTTAAATAATTATTCATTCAACATTTTCAATTCCAAAATTGGTTTGACAGTTCATTGTCCCAGCAGCTGCGTCGATGCATCTTCCTATATTCTTCTACCAAGCATAATACCAATTAGCCGTTACGACGCTTCATCTTGCAACTTTCGATACGACTACGCCAAACGTAATAAGGGTGAATAGCAATCACTTGTCGCTATCGACAAAAAACGACAACGATTTCCCTGCCTAGAAAGCAGGTTCCCATCTGTTTTTTGTATGTACAATAGATTTATAAATATACACTCCATATCCACATCCATTGTACATATAAATCAGAGATGGGAACCTGCTTCTAGGCAGGGAAATTTGACAGAGAAAATTACACAAAATGCAGAGATGTATATGCTTATTTGAAATGACTTTACCTTCTTAATTTTACGATGGTTTCAACAAATATTTACACATAAAAAATTCGTCATTTCCGTCTTCATCATTTTTGGGGCTGGTAAATATTCCTCATCTTCATTAATGGAAAAATCACTAGCACTGTTATTATTACTATCCATTTATAGAAAACACTGATTTTTTAATATTGCTGAAAACTGAACGACTATAAATACGTGCTCACTAATAGTACTGATTCAAAGTGAAACACACAGACTTGGTTCATTTTTGCTTTGAAAAAAGTCGAAAATGACAGTCGTTGACTTAGGTTTTTTACCATTATCTTTGGAACGAAACACTTTTTGACATTGTGCTTTACAGAGTAAACAGAGTTTCCATATTAATGGAAAAATCACTAGCACTGTTATTATTACTATCCATTTATAGAAAACACTGAGGTTTTTAATATTGCTGAAAACTGAACGACAATAAATACGTGCTCACTAATAGTACTGATTCAAAGTGAAACACACTGACTTGGTTCATTTTTGTTTTGAAAAAAGTCGAAAATGACAGTCGTTGACTTAGGTTTTTTAACGTTATCTTTGGAACGAAACACTTTTTGACATTGTGCTTTACAGAGTAGACAGAGTTTCCATATACGGGGACATTGGCACTAATTTCGGCATTTTTTATTTTTCATGACTTGGTTCGGTATAGCAGTGAGCCCTCCATATATATGAGTGCAACATTCCGATCGATTTGTGCCATTGAGAGAAATCACTCGTCATGATAAGTCCTGTTCACAAATGCATAACAGTGTGACATCCAAGCAAATGTTTCCTGCCAAAAATTAATCGGCCCTATTAGGGTTGTCGTCGTCGTCGCAAAATGAAGTCCAGGCGACAATAATGATATTAGAGTTGTCGTTTTTTGTCGATAGCGACAAATGATTGCTATTCACCCTCATTACGTTTGGCGTAGTCGTATCGAAAGTTGCAAGTTGAAGCGTCGTAACGGCTAATTGGTATTATGCTTGGTAGAAGAATATAGGTAGATGCATCGACGCAGCTGCTGGGACAATGAACTGTCAAACCAATTTTGGTATTGAAAATGTTGAATGAATAATTATTTAAATTTGTAAAATTTTTTGAAAAACCCAAATTACAATAAGCTCCGGGTAATGTATAAGAAAATATATGAAAATCTACTTATACTTGAAAATACACCTGTATTCTTCTACAATGGTATTATGTGTGTCGTATGCGAGAAATTACAACTCTGTATGAAATTATGTTACAATTTTCGTACCACAAGAAGCATTCTAATTCGACAAACGCTGCAAAATTTGTCGTTAGAGATTTTGTTGCCGACAACACACAAAAGTTCCTCCAAATTGACATTACAAAAGAATGAATAATATACAAAATGGATTTGAATGTATTAACATTACAAAAACTATATGTATGTATATCTATTAACATTTCGCCTTTTTTGAATTTAAAGTCACAACGAAGAAACAACTTGTGAGCACGTATTTATTGTCGTTGAGTTTTCAGCAATATCAAAAAATCAGTGTTTTCTATAAATGGATAGCATTAATAACAGTGCTAGTGATTTTTCCATTGATGAAGATGGGGAATATTTACCAGCCCCAAAAAGGATGAAGACGGAAATGACGAATTTTTATGTGTAAATATTTGTTGAAACCATCGTAAAATGAAGAAGGTAAAGTCATTTCAAATAAGCGTATACATCTCTGCATTTTGTGTAATTCTCTCTGTCAAATTTCCCTGCCTAGAAAGCAGGTTCCCATCTCTGATTTGTATGTACAATGGATTTATAAATATACATTTTGAGAATGAGATGTTGTCAAATATATATATGTATATATATATATATATATATATATATATATATATATATATATATATATATATATATATATATATATATATATATATATATATATATAAGTTAACACAATCTCCATTGTCCCACCCTAATATTTTCGTCAAACGATGGCGAACTATAATAATTGTTCGTCCAACATATTGCAATGCAACACTCCACACGAGGCACAGTGTCAGCAATTATATTCATCATCATTGCTTAGCCAACACCAAGCATACGAGCATTTATTCAACGTATTGCAATATAATACTCCACAAAAAGGCGCAGAGTCAGCAGTAGAAAACAATAATTATAAGTTTATTCATAGTTTTAAGTATCTTAATAAGTTAGTTTGATAAGAGAACTGGAATAAAGAAGGTGTAACAACACCATACAAATACCCAAAATACTTAACTGGCGCCCAACAGGGTTAAAAAATAAATATAAAATAAGTTTATAACAAACTTAAAACATTAAGTGAAAACTTGGAAAGAAGGTGCGTCACCAGGCTTCGAAATCAGTCTGGGCTGCGTAGAAATAAGAAACACAAGAGGACAACAATAACAACGGCGACAACATCGTCAGCGGAGAGGACACCCACAATAAAATGGAGTCTCTACTTATACGATTGTAAGATAGTAAATATTGAATAATACATTTATTATTATTAAATTAATATTAAATGACACAAATCGAGTGTTTGGAAAAATGTGTGTGATAAATATTATATAGTAAATCATAAAGATCTTAATAAGAAGTGAGTGGCTGCTAGCAAAAATTGGTTTCGATAATATTTAAAATTAATTCCGCTTGTTTTTTTTTTTTTTGAAATTCGTGAAATTTTTTTTAAAAAAAAAACCTGTTCGTTTTTTCTGATATTAATGAATAATCGCGATCTTGACCAAGAAGTAGAATTTATAATAGATTAATTCAATCAAATTCCTGTAGACAAAAGATCTGACAATAATAATATAATGGCAACTACCGCAGAAAGCATACGTGTGCTTGTTGACTCTGCCATTTCGGCGGCTTTGAAAGTTCAAAGACAGCAATTTGAAAAACAAATTTCCGATATTGATAATAAACTTGAAAATTTCTCTTTATCGACTCCTGAAGTTGTGCCTTATAAGGATGTTGAAATTAACAAAGAAATTCGGTGTGATGAGTCCTTAGAGGTTGTAAAATCCTTACCAGACTTTGAAGGCAAGCATGAAACGTACGTTTCATGGCGTCAGGCTGCTCATACAGCTTATAAGTTGTTCGAGACTTACGATGGAAGTTCTAAACACTATCAGACAGTAGCAATAATTTGAAAAAAAAAATAAAGGGTCAAGCCGATATGGTGTTATCCTCATTCAATACAGTGTTAACTTTTAAGGCTATTATTGCCCGACTGGACTTTACTTATTCGGATAAGCGTCCAATTTACTTAATTGGGTAATATCATATTGGGTAATCAGGGTAATATGACGTTACTAGAATTCTATGATGAAGTAGAAAAGAAACTGACATTACTTACCAACAAAACCACTATGTCATATAAAAGTGTTGTCGCAAATTGTATGAACGAAAAATACAGAATGGATGCGTTACGCGTTTTCATTTCTGGCACAAAAAAAGATTTGAGCAATGTATTATTTTCCGCTCGTCCATCCGACTTACCATCAGCATTGGCATTGCCCCAACAGGTTGAGTCAAATCGGGAAAGATACCAATTCGCGTCAAACTTCGCTAAATCACGCGAGGACAGAGATAAGTATAAGTATGAAACACATTTCGCACACGGAAATGTTCAAAGTAAAAATCCGTACTTTTCTAAAAGAAATTCAAATCGTTCAAACAAGAACGAAAATAATCAAATAGAACCCATGGAGGTCGATGAATCTATGCGATTTAGACAATCAACTAAATTCAAGCCATCTACACAGGGCTTACCTCAGAATCAATACGATCAAAATCAGAACCTACCACAGCCGTTCCAAAATCGACCAAATTGGCAGGCAGTGAAAAGACCCAACAGTGGTACGGCAAAATACACTGGGCTAAAACATCAGAGAATTAATCACATTTCTCAAGATGAGTCCGGATGTGGTCAAGACTACCATCAAATGGCAGAAACCGAAGCAGACGATATTGTAATCGATGCTGGGGATGAATTTGACCAGATTAATTTTTTAGGCACAACTCCCTGCTACCATTTATAGAAAGGAAAGTGGCAGGGAAAATCATAAAATTGCTTATTTATACGGGGGCTTCGAAGAATTATATCAAACCTATAAAAGGTTTAAAAGGTATTATTCCCGTAGCCAACCCGTTCATAGTGAAATCTATTCATGGTTTCACAGCAATTAAGGAAAAATGTACCATAAATATTTTTCAAACCAATAGTAATTTTTTTATCTTACCATCACTATCAACGTTTGATGGTATAATTGGCCTGGATCTATTAACACAGACAGGTGCAACGTTGAATTTTGAAAGTAGGGAACTTAAAACTACAGTTGGGATCGAAAAGATCCAATTTTTAAAATGCGTAAATGTAAATTTTACACAAGTTGAGGACATGAAAATACCTCAAATCGTTGCGGAAAAATTTAAGGAAGTGATAAAAAAATTTTCGGCTGTTTTTGTAAACCTCTAAGAATCACTTCCATATAATACGAATATTGTAGCAACCATTAGAACTAATTCTAGTGATCCCGTTTATACAAAACTATAGCCATATCCCATGGGTGTAGCAGATTTTGTTAACAATGAAGTAAAAGAACTTCTGCATAACGGCATAATACGGCCTTCCAGATCACCCTACAATAATCCCGTTTGGGTTGTTGATAAAAAGGGCAAGGATGAATACGGTAATTCCAAAAAACGATTAGTTATAGACTTCAGGAAACTGAACAGCATTACGATCGATGACAAATACCCAATACCCCAAATACCCGTCATTCTCTCAAATCTTGGCAAAGCAAGATTTTTTACGACACTTGACCTTAAATCAGGTTTCCATCAAATAGTGTTATTTGATGGAAACCTGATTTAAGGTCAAGTGATCGTGAAAAAACTGCATTCTCAGTTGGAAATGGAAAATATGAATTTTGCCGTCTTCCTTTTGGTCTGAAGAATGCCCCCAGCATTTTCCAAAGGGCCATCGACGATGTCCTGAGAGAGCAAATTGGAAAGTCATGCTATGTTCACGTCGACGACGTCATTATTTTCTCCGAAACCGAAGAAGACCATGTGAAACATATTGAGTGGGTACTGGAGAGATTAAACGGGGCCAATATGAGAATTTTTCGGGAAAAATCACATTTCTTTCGGGAAAGTGTCGAATACCTCGTTTTTTTTTGTGTCCAGAAATGGCATCAGAACGAGCCCGGAAAAGGTAAAGGCCATCCTTAATTATGAAACACCTTCTACACTCTTCAATGCAAGGTCGTTTCTAGGATTGGCAAGTTATTACAGATGCTTTATTAAAGATTTCGCATCTATCGCCAAGCCGCTAACAGATATTCTAAAGGGCGAAAACGGCAAGATTAGTGCTTCTCAATCAAAAAGGGTGAAAATAAATTTTAATGAAGAGCAAATGCAGACCTTTAGAAAATTAAAGGAAATCCTTGCTTCTGAAGAAGTTATGCTTCTTTATCCTGATTTCAAAAAACCTTTTGATCTTACAACAGACGCCTCTTCATTGGGTCTGGGAGCAGTTCTCTCACAAGGGGGGAGGCCAATCACCATGATTTCCAGAACCCTTAAAGATAAAGAGCAAAACTATGACACTAATGAGCGAGAGCTCTTAGCTATTGTTTGGGCTCTTCAAAAATTGAGGAACTTTTTATATGGAGTAAGATATTTAAATATTTACACAGACCACCAACCACTAACATTTTCAGTCTCTGATAGAAACCCGAATGCTAAGATAAAACGGTGGGCAGCATTTGTTGACAAACATAATGCCAAAATTATTTATAAACCTGGAAAGGAGAATTATGTGGCGGACGCCCTTTCACGACAGAACATCCATACTCTGAATGTAGAATCTATGCGCACCGAGAAACATTTCGAGCCTCAATCTTTGAATACTTTGGAAGAGGATAATCACTCAGATCTCGCAACGGTACACAGCGAAATATCTTTGACCTATACCATTGAGTCTACAGAAAAACCGGCCAATTGCTGTAGGAACCAAATTGTCCTCCGGGAGGCAAATTTCCTACTTAAAAGAAATTTTATTGTCTTTACTAAGAAGACTCGACATATGATTGACTTCACAAGCAGGGAAACATTGCTAAACGAAGTAAAATCAGTGATCAATCCAAATGTCGTAAATGCAATACATTGCGATCTGCCAACTTTAGCCTGTATTCAGCTTGAATTGGTTAGATACTTTCCCGCTACTTAATTTGAGCACTGCAAAAATTTTGTCTAGGACATTTTTGATAAAAATGAACAGAGGGAAATTATTGCCATCGGACATAACCGTGCCCATAGGAGCAGATACTTTCTGATTATTATTTTCCAAAAAATGGCAAAGTTGGCAAATGAAATTGCTGCAAATTGTAAAATCTTTTCGAGGGCTAAATACGACAGACACCCTATGAAACATGAGCTTGGGGTAACCCCAACACCATCTTACGTAGGCGAAATGTTTCATATCGATGTATTTTCAACGGATAAAAATTTTTTTCTAACATACATCGATAAATTTTCAAAGTTTGCGGTTGTTCAACATATTCCATCTCGTACAATAATAGATTTAAAAGGCCCGATTATACAACTGATGAATCTTTTTCCACACACAGAAAATATTTACTATGACAACGAACCTTCACTAAAATCTGAGACTATTATGTCCCTGTTACGGGATCAATTTAATGTTAAAGTGGAAAACGCTGCTCCCCTTCATAGCACATCAAATGGACAAGTCGAGCGCTTTCATAGCACACTTTCTGAAATAGCTAGATGCCTCAAATTAGATAAGAAAATGGAAAGCACAGTTGACCTTATTTTACTAGCAACCATAAAATATAATCGGACTATTCACTTAATAACCAACAAACGACCGATAGATATTTTCCAATTCTCCTTATCCGAATTAAGGGAGGAAATTAAAGAAAAAATTTCAAAAGCTCAACAGACCGTACTTAATAGAAACAATGCCTCCAGGCAAAATAGAACATTTGAAGTTGGTGAGTCCGTACTAGTGAAAAACAACAAAAGGATAGGAAACAAATTGACCCCGTTATACTCTGAAGAAACAATAGAGCCGATCTAGGAACTACGGTTCTTATTAGTGGGAGGGTGGTCCACAAGGACAACATAAGATAATTCAAAATTTGTATAATCCGATTATAATTAACAACTCTTTTAAACACAATTTGGGACTTTGATGATGTTGCTTATCAGACCCCTTACCACAAAATTAATAGACTATTCTGGCTCCGACTATGATGGAAGATGGGGATGTTATAATTTGGCAGGACTTTGACTACTTACGACATACATCAAATCTGACAATATATTTGGAAATTGCGGACGAAACCGAAAAACTTATGGAACATTTCCCCTCCTCGCATATGGTGAAAATACTCGAGTCTGATATTAAGCGAATACGCTCCCTCCTACAATCATTGTATGTTCACCACAGACACGCGAGAAGTATTAACATCTTGGGAACAGCACTAAAAATAATAGCGGGGACTCCCGATTTTGACGACTTTGAGGAACAGAAATTTCGACAGAAGGAACTTATAAATTCAATTAACAAACAGGTTTCAATCAACTTTAAAACACAGGATCAGATAAATAAGTTAACAGATATTGTCAACAAAATTATTGGAAATGCTAAACCTGAACAAATTCATACAGGGTATTTATACGAAATACTACTTGCTCGAAACAGAATTACAATTGCGGAAATCGAAACATTAATGCTATCAATCACTCTTGTAAAAGCAGATGTAATTAATCCTACGCTATTAGATTCCGATGATGTAAATGAATTATTACAAATAAGTTCAACAAATACAACTGGAACAGACTTGCTAGAAGTATCACTAATTAAGGTCCTACTGTATAATGAAATGTTGCATTTTTTTATTAAATATCCCAAGCCCAAATTAGTATGTAAGAAAATAATTATGCACCCAGTCCAACATAATGGCACAATACTACATCTTGCTGACACCACGGGCGTCGCTAATTGTGGAAATCGTATAATTTCAATAGGAAACTGTACCTCAACGCTAACTTCATCATTTTCTCAAGAATATTCTCAACCAACTTGTGCTCAACAGCTTCATTCGGGTACTATAGCACACTGCAGCACAAGACCAAGTCATCTTGAACCATTGGAGACAACAGAGCCACTATAAAAAACCCAGAAGGAACCGCAACAATAATTACCGGTACATATTTGATTACGTTTGAAGATGAAATCAGTATTAATGACTCCATATACAAAAACCAGAAGATGGTACCTATGTCGGCTATATCTACTATAGTTAATATCACAAGTCATCAAGAGGTATTGAGCCTGCCGTATCTTCCAAGATTAAATTTTGAAAACTTACAACACATCGATGTCGTGAAGAACAGGACAATAACCGGTCCAGCGGTCTCTGGACTTATAAGCATTATTTTAATCATCAGTCTTTATATTTCATTCAAATTGTGTCGAAGACGAACAGTAAAACGCGATGTTATTGAAGCTGTCATTGATAGCTACAAAAGACCCGAGGACGGCTCTTACTTAAGTATGGGAGGAGTTAACACAATCTCCATCGTCCCACCCTAATACTTTCGTCAAACGATGGCGAACTATAATAATTGTTCGTCCAACATATTGCAATGCAACACTCCACACGAGGCACAGTGTCAGCAATTATATTCATCATCATTGCTTAGCCAACACCAAACATACGAGCATTTATTCAACGTATTGCAATATAATACTCTACAAAAAGGCGCAGAGTCAGCAGTAGAAAACAATAATTATAAGTTTATTTATAGCTTTAAGTATCTTAATAAGTTAAGGTACGGTCACACTGGGCAAATATTTGATCGAAATTTGTTTTCCCATATTTGACTGAACAAATGTGAAATTCATACAGAGTTGATTCGATGTTCACACTACAGTCAAATATTTGACAGATTTTGTTTGTTCAAGCAGTCACCAAACAGCGTCAAACAGTGCCATGGGAAAACATGTTTGACACATGTTCACATTCGTAAAATATATTTTCCCATTAAATTGTTTGATCAAACTGTGAGGAAACATAAGTTTATTTGGCCGAGAGAAATAGACAGAGAGAGTGAAAGAGAGATATAAAGAAAATGTAGTATCGGGTATAATTTATTTGGAGAAGGGAAGCAAAAGACCAGCTGTTGTTGAATAAATTCCTTGTCAGAACCATTTTTTTTTGCATTTTTGTTTGTATCATGGTAGAAGAATACAGGTAGTTACATCGACATAGCTGCTGGGACAATGAACTGTCAAAACAATTTTGGAATTGAAAATAATGAATGAAATATTATTGAAATTTGTAAAATTTTTTGAAACAAACGCAAATTACAATAAGCTCCGGGTGATGTATAAGAAAATATATGAAAATCTACTTATACTTGAAAATACACCTGTATTCTTCTACCATGGTATTATGTGTGTCGTATGCGAGAAATTACAACTCTGTATGAAATTATGTTACAATTTTCGTACCACAAGAAGCGTTCTAATTCTACAAACGCTGCAAAATTAGTCGTTAGAGATTTTGTTGCCGACAACACACAAAAGTTCCTCCAAATTGACATTACAAAAGAATGAATAATATACAAAATGTATTTGAATAAGAAGAATGTATTAACATTACAAAAAATATATGTATGTATATCTATTAACATTTCGCCTTTTTTGGATTTAAAGTCACAACGAAGAAACAACTTGACGAAATGATACAGATCTTGCAAATAAATCCAAATTTGACTAGAGGTTACAGCAATGGCTTGAAAAAATTTACATCAAGAAAGAATGGAACAAAATTGGTGCAAAACTCAATGTCCTAGGACCGCCTGCTCAAACAGGCGAGGCCAGGTCTGGGCCGACTAAAACTCAAATCATACCACGAAATACAGTATTGTTCAAAAAATGTTCCTTAATTTCATATTTCTCTTCTTCTGTAGTGGGAAAAGAGATCCAATTTGGACACAGCTTATTATGCAATACTTCTATGCACACATTGCTGACAGACGACTGTGATAAACTGACATGGTAATCGTTGCCAGCGCCCTTTGAAAACTTCAGCCAGTATTCGAATTGTTGTTACTAGTTTTAGTATGTTTGGGACACTTGTTGATTTTACCCGGCTACGAAGGTCTGGAGTTATTTGAGCCAAAACATATTTGAATGCATCCTTACTAAACCTGAAGTAACTAACTCTAGTGGTTGCCACAAGTCTTTATGGATGCGCCTGAATCTTTCTCATTTTACTTTTTACTTACTGGGAATCAGTCAGGGAATTTTTTTTTGCCTCACGTTTAAATCATTTTGAATATATACATATTCCATCTCAGATAAAAAATGTCAACACTTAACATATTTTAATATTTAATTTAAGAAATAATCGTTTTACTTCAACTATTTCAAATGACGCTTTTATTTATTTTTACCGTAAGTTCTACAAATGTTTGTTATTCCAAAGCACCCTGCTTTTTCACATCTGTTACATAAAAGACGTATTCGAAAATTGTAAATAATAACAAAAAAATAGTTACGACAACGACTACGTCTACGACACTCGGACGCCTACGACCGTAATAAGGGTGATTATCATTGTCGATGCAACAGTCGACGTAAAGTCGATTTTTAAGAATATCTGTTGCCGTAAAAAATTGTGACGACATTGTATTTTTCATTACTGGTTTTTATCGGGCTTTTTTGGTCGGATTATTTTAAAAAGGAAATAAGATTTTATTTCAATTTTTGCTAGACGTTTCGTTGGTTTTTTCCAACATTATCAAGAGCTTATTTATTCGAAATTCTGGTAACAAAATGAAGGAAAAATTATATTACTTTATTTCTGGCGAATTATTGCACTTTAAATTTAACTTACTTTAATTATTTTTCATTATTATCTATTTATATGCATTAAAAACTGGACTCCACGTACAAATAATTAATACAATAAATAACAAATAATAATAAAATAAAAAATTACTGTTAAACTTAAGCTAATTTTATCACAGAACTGTTTCTACATTATCGCAATTGAATACTGAAGCTTAGTAGTACAATAAATAACAAATAATAATAAAATAAAAAAATTGCAGTTAAACTTAAGCTAATTTTATCACAGAACTGTTTCTACATTATCGCAATTGAATACTGAAGCTTATCTTTGTCCTCTTTTGTGTTTATCGATTTTGATATTCTCTTTTTTTATTCGTTAACTTTCTAATGTGTATCTTTTGTTTTCTTTCTTCTATCTATCTAGGATTTTTACGTAAGCCAAATCAGTTGTATGTTTATTTTCCATTATGTGTTGTGATAGTTGTATTTTTTAGTCGACGTTGATATTGTAACCATTTTGTATTTGATATTTGACCATGAAAAAACAACAGCAAAACAATTCGAAATTTTGATTTCCGAATTGAAAAATACCCTTGTTTGGCAAAAGGGCTTACCAAAGCTCATGTTCCAGCTAATTTTAAATCAGATTAGGAATCCATTGCTACAAAATTAAATGTAAACGGACCTCCGATTAGAGACCAATGGCTTGTAAAATTAAAATTATTTTTGTATATTTTTATTAGTTAGTTTTCTAAAATTCTTCTAGGTTTGGAAAGATTTAAAATTTAAAACTAAAAAAATTGTGCACAATAAGGGCAGCAGCACTGGAGGTGGCATTTTTAAGCCAATGACTTTGTCGACTTTGGAGGAGTCTGTCGGGAATGTAATGTAGTTTCAAAAGTGTTACAGACGTTATAAGTGTAACAGACGTTAAGTTCATAAAAATGAGCAAGTGGACAATGCTGATGTCGAGACTGATGTAACTACTATTGAAGCTTCTCGATCGCTGGTAAAAAACTGGCAAAAAGTTTGTTTGTTTGCTGCCAATTTTACAAGAATAATATGTGTTAATGCGCCGAAATTGTGCTCCAATGAAGGGGAGAAAAAAATAGGTATAAAACACGGTCGTTTTACTTTCTTTTGAATAAAATATAATGGTTCCTTTATTGATATTCCGATCAGTAGGTTGTAGTAGGTTAGGTTGAAAAGAGGGGCGAAGCATTTCGCCGCATGCCTTGGTGGACATACACTTAAGCCAGTATAGGCCTCTTGTGCGATCTAGATTAAATAGGTTTTTTGAAAGAAGGCGGGCAGTAACCAGTCTGTTATATTTGGGCATTGGCAGAGAAAATGTTCCAATGTTTCGTCATCTTCCCCGCATACCCTGCATATGCTGTTATCTGCACATCTTATATTGTACAGATGAGTTTGTAGGCCCAGGTGCCCAGTAAGGATGCCGGTTACCTCACTAATCTCCTTACCTAGTAACAATAGGTTCTTCGTTTTTATCTCATTGTGGTCGCCCCATAGGATTTTGGTAGTTTTACCTACGCCCTCATTGTTCCATAGGGATAGGTGGGCGTTTTTGCCTATGTCTTTAACACTACACGCGACGCATTAAGCGGTACTGGAATGTCTAGGATTATTGTTGCTAATTCCCTGCCTGTTTTGGCGTGAGAGTTTGCTATTTCGTTACCTCTAACTCCCGCATGACCTAGTATCCATATAACGCGTAGTTGTTGATTGAATTTATACATTCTAATATAGTGTTTGGAGTTACTGTTTTGAATGTTATAGCTTTTATAGCGGTTTTACTGGCCGTAGGACGTTTACGGTAGCCGGTCTCGTGTTAGCATTAAGCCAGTTCAGACACTGACCCGGACTTCTGCTGAAGGATGGTATTGTGATCGCAAGCGGAAAGAGATTACGGACCGCTCTCCCTCTAGCACTGAGCCGTCTGTATAACAACAGTTTCCAGTAGACATTTGCTGTAAGAATCATAATCCTCTAGCAGGATTTAATAGTTATGATAAAATCCCTCCCTGTGGAGTTCCTTGACCAACTTTGTCCCTTATGTTAACGTCATTTAGCCCACAACTTATCCATTTATTCATTATCATATGGTTTATCCAGTCCCTGAGGACCCGGTCGACCTGGAAATTGTCTAAGGAATGGATGAGTATATCTGTGCTGTCGTTGTTGAAATCGTCAGTGTATACATCTTTTTATCGAAGTGTTCTCGATGTGGTGTAATCCGGTTTCCACTGAACGTCCTTTAACGTATGCATTTGTTTATATTTAAGCATATCGTTTACAACATAGTAGAAGAATATAGGTAGATGCATCAACTCTTGGGAACATTAATATGTCAATTTTTTTTAAGTGCTTTGTCAAAAATAAGTCGATTTTTATATGTTTTCTTATACGGGAAGTGTCAAATTTAGAAAACTTTGGTTCGCGTTAGCAGCTGTGGGACATACCCAGAGGAGAAAATCTCAAGCCCCGGCCGAAGGGCAGCTATTAACAAAAAGTGTCAAATTTAGAAAGCTTTGGTTCGCGTTAGCTGGTGTAGGACATATCCAGAGGAGGAAATCTCAAGCCCCGGCCGAAGGCCGGCCACTTATTAAAGGTATCCAATTTAGAAAACTTTGGTTCGCGTTAGCCGGTGTGGGATATACGCAGAGGAGAAAATCTCAAGCCCTGTTCCTTAACCGCAAAAAAAGTGTCCGGAACATCGCCTTTGGTGTTTTGTCTAGTACAACGGCGATTTTTTCTATTATTAGGCAAAAAATATGTAAAATAGGTAAAAGTTTATTATATTGTATATCAAGAAATGGAATTAAATCAAATTTGGTACTAGTATTACTATAGAGTCAAATCAGCTGGGACTTGCTGTTACCTGTAATAATTATACCATGGGTTTTAGTAAGAACGATGTTAGACTTATAGTACGTTTATATATATGAGGGTTAACCCACTGGATTTGGATTTAAATTGTCATATCCATTACTTTTACTTCAAATAAATCCTCTCAAAGAAGGTTAACCCTACAAAAAGTTGTAACGTAAACATGGCATTATCGGTCGATAAGACTTAGTTATTTCGTAGCTTGCCTTTCCAAATTTGGGTATAAAAACTATTCTATTTTCCTGCCAGACTTTTGGAGTATACGCAAACTTTAGGCAGTCCAATTTGGAGGAAATATAGACAACCTCCTTTTGGAGCAGAGCCGGGAAGACAATATCTGGTCCCGCGGCCTTAAACGGTTTGAAGCTTTTGATGACATCCTTTACCATTGATTCATCAATTTTTGGTGCTTCCTCAGTCACGCTCCCTCTATCTTCCGATATATCTGCTTGTGACGTGATGGTCGTCGGGAAGTATGTATTATCATCCACCATTGTCTCGGCTTTTGTATGGGGTTTTGAATTATTATTTAATTATTATTATTAATTATTTTTGATGCAAAATTTACGCTGTCAACCTGTTCGGAGAAAAGCTTCTGGGAGTTGCGTTTTGCTGATCTTACTATTTTGTTGTATTCTTTAAGTTTGTTATGGTAGCTATCCCAGAATACTGCTAGGTTTTTACGTCGAGCTCTATTGTAAAGCCTTCGGACCTATTTCCCTTTGTTACGAATTTCACCTGCCATCCAAGGTTTTTCGTAGGCAGATTTCCCCTCTCGAAGGGAACAGCATTCCTCGAATGACTTTACTAAGGTATCCGTTAACCTTTTGGCATCTCTGTCCATGTCGTCCATGCTTAGGCATTAAATGTTTCCCTGCCCTATCCCTTCTTCTAACGTATTGGGTTCGGCGACGGCCGTGTAAGTTCAAATCTTATATACTGGTAATCCGAAAAAAGGGTGTTCTTCCGATACCCTCCTGAATCTCGTTTATAAGATTTCCAGAACAAAAAGTAATGCCTAAAACATCCTCCCTAATTTTGTTTACAAAGGTCGCTTTATTTCCAATGTTAAGAATTATTAGGTCGTTAGTATTTAGATGTTCTAACAGGGCCAGGCCCTTTTAATAGTGTTAGTACTACATCATGCAATGTGGTGAGAGCTAGCATCGCTACCTATTAGTACTTCATTACCTGGGGCCTAATTACGGCATCCGCTATCGAATGCAGAATCGTATCGACATGAATTACGACTCGAATTAATTGTTGGGATGATTGCATTCGATCGTAATTTAGTATCGAATTTATCGATTTTGCTACATTTGACAATGTCAAATTTACCATTTTTAAGAATAAACAAAACATGTTGTTAGTGAAATTGAAATTTTGCAAAAATGGATGAGGAATTGTGTTTTTTATGTCATCGTCGGATTCAGAAGATGATTTCAATTTAAACATCTTAGGAAACAAATCCGTGATAAAAGCAATTCTTTATCCTTGCAAAAAAAAATAAACCACAACCTCTGTTATAGATTTTTTTCACATTGGTGGTTTAAACAACGCTTTCGCATTTCAAAGGAAGCTTTTCAATTTATTTTGTCAGAACTGCACTTTACTGGCCATATGTCAACAGCGGTACTACCTACTCTACACTATCATTTGTGGCTTGCGGCAGCTTCCAGCACTGTATCGGGAACGGGTTTTTGGTTGGTCTGAGCCAAAGTTCTTTGTGCAAAACCGACCGAAAAGACCGACTGTTAAAAGAAATGGAGAAGAAGTTGTGTCACAAACAAATAACATTTCGATTGGAAGAGTCGGCAAGATGCAAAGAAGCTTTTGTGTCAAATCATAATAATTATTCAACTATTTTGTATTTTTAAAGAAATTTACATTTTTTAACCTTGTTAGCCCTGCCAATTAAATGTCAAATTTACAATATGCACAAAACAAGCAGAAATGCGCACCACTCAGCGCCAATTTTTTCTCGAGAGAGCTGCAAGTTTTGCTAGTTTTTGGAGAACGGGAACGCGTTGTAGCAGTATTAGTACTAATTTGCAGGTTCTGGAACACAATTATTTTCTTTTTGAATTAATGCACAAATTATGCTCCAATCAGAATTATAACACTTTAAATTGTCGTATACGATACAAAAATAGACGCGGGCAAAAACTCGCATGGTTTCATTCGACACTTCCATGTCAAGTACTCGATACCGAACGCCGTCATCCAAAAATAAGATTACGATATCGTAACTTCTCGATATCGTATGCGGTAATTAGACCCCTGTTTTTTTTCTTTGCTCATCCGATCCGATGCGTAGGATGTTGCCAACTCTGGGGCGAATAGAAAACATAAATTGTTGTGACATATTATACAAGTTCTCGGTCGAGACTCTGTGTTGGTGTAGAACAGTTGGTAGTTAATATGGTTTAGTCCAGAGATCTTGGTCTGAACAGTCCAAGGTTTCTGAATTTATACAATTTGTATCTTACCTGTATTTATTAGTTCCATCAGAGCTATAGTTGCCGTCTCGCTCCGATGAAGGTTGACCTTGATCATTGGTCCTCCAGTAGACGGGATTCTTGATAGTCGGTGATTTCTGCATCGACTCCCTGTTTTGTGTTGCTTGGGGGTTCCTCTTTCTTCTCCTCGCTGTCACTTTTGGCTTCTTTGTCGCCGATTCTCACCTTATTATTCTTGAATCTGACAGCGTTCGAGATATAGAAAGCAATGTCCTTAGTCTTTGTCAGACTGGCTATGGAAAGGTCGTCAACTCCAATCACAAGCAGAGTGCCATCCTCCTTCTCCTCCCTTTGGAAGACTTTCCATCTCTTCACGTCCAAAGTCTTGTTTTGTCTTCCATAGACTTCGAGCTTGCGTTCCATCTCGAAATTGCTGCCAAATCCTCTGATGTTCTTCCTCACCAACTTGAGGCTGCCGTTTTCCCAAGGCGGTTTTACCTTACCGATAATCTCCCTTAGGGCGGCTGTGTTTGCATGTCCAGCAAGCTTAAAGAACATTTTATTGTTCTTAATGCCGCTGCTCATGATGGGTATTGGATCACCTCTTTCCATGATGTGATCCAAGATTTTGTTATTGACCATTTCCTCTATTGTTTCCAGGTGGTCTTTTGGTAAGTTGCCTGAACTAAGCCAACCTTATACTCCTTTGTTCCTCTACGAAGAAGCCAGCCGATGACTTAAGCTAGTCAAAAAAGCAAATTGGAGGAGTTGCCATTGGACTTAGACTATTTGTTGAACCATCTCTACATTGAAATGTGTGATGATTCCGATTACAAAATACACACATACGACGACTTCTACAATTTCATTGTGATGGACAACTCAAGCAAAAAGGACGATATGACTGCCAAGGAGATAATGAACAAAAACGAGATTGATCACACAGTTTTTGGTGATGGTTCGAGTTCCCTCATGTCGTGGAGACAAGTAAGAGTACGAATTCTCTTCGTCAGAAAACTGTCCAAGTCCTTCCACAAAGAAATCGCTTTTTTATACCCTCCACCATACATAGTATGGAGGGTATATTAAGTTCGTCATTCCGTTTGTAACTCATCGAAATAACCATTTTAGACCCAACAAAGTATATACATTCTTGATCAGCGTAAAATTCTAAGACGATATAGCCATGTCCGTCCGTCTGTTGTAATCACACTACAGTCTAAACGAATTAAGATAGGAAGCTAAAATTTTGCACAGATCTGTCTTTTGTCTGCAGGCAGGTCAAGTTCCAAGGTAAAGATACCCCCCGATATTTGGTATTTTGATAATTTTAGCCACATTTTTTAACGGAATTGTCTGAAATTCTATACAAGGAATTCCTTTCCTTTACCCCCTGAAAAAGAATCGTCTATATAGGTCCACCGTATCGTATATCCCCATATAACGGTACTTCTCTTTCCTGTCTTTGTCTGCACGATATCGTATATCCCCATATAACGGTTGTTGCGGAGCAGCAAAAATGAATAAAAAAGGAAATAAAACACAAAATATTAGAATTTTTAAATAATAAAAATTGGCGGTTTTATTGAATATTAGTCGAAGGTATATTATTTACCTTTTTTAACAATGGGTGTTGCTCGATGTTGTTGGACGAAAATCCAAAAAACAAGTAAGCTAAATAGTAGCGAGCAAGCCTAGATGTCATAAGAGAGGCGCGAATTGATCATCTTTACTCGTTACAATTTGTCATCACTAACTTTGAACGAATGTTCAAAGTTGAATAAAATGGTATTTGACAAATTGAAGAAAAAGAGCAAAGGGTTGTATTGTAAAGAAATTAAATTAAATTGTAGTTAAACATTTCCATCGCCCAACAAAAACAACAAACCTTCGGGTACATATCAGGCCCAAGAATGAGCCCAATGTGAGCGGACTTATAGAATTCGGGATCTGCAAGTTGTATCCCGGCATAATGATCTTTGAAATATTCGGGGGCTGATTGCGACGGCGTGACCACATGCCTCAAGGACGTACTTCTTGCGGAAACGCGCAGAAGTTGGGACGAATCATGAAATGTTTGTAAGTTGGCAGTAAAGATCATGACTAACGTTTAAAAAATTGAGCTGGAGCTTACTAGCCAGCGTTGAGCATATACGGCTATGTCCAGCACAAGGGTCCAACAGTACTGACTGGTACTTTTCTATCCGGAAGGATAATATTTACCACCATTGTCGGCCCCGACATTCCCGAAGTACGTGCCTCTGTGTGCATGAAACATATTTAGGTCCCTGTTGTCGAATGGATCTGGCCACTGTGCATATGCCTTGAGGAGTTTCGGCGGAAGTGGAAAGTTTAGTCTCCCGTAGAGGAGCAACCACTCCGCCTGTAGTAGCCACATCTGTAGATTTAAGTTCGTGTACGACGGGTGCAAGCTCCCGTAGAGGATACGCCGTACCGACGGTCCAGGCAGAGCCTTGGGGAGATGCAGACCTCGCTGGTGCAATCTCCCATAGAGGAGCAGCGGTGTCTGCACCTGCGGTCGAAAGACCACTGGTTGAGCCCAGGAGCACCTGAGGATTAGGTGCAAACTCTGCGGTGCTATTCTTCCGTAAAGGAGACGCAGAAGCTTTTAGATCGGCCGTAGAGCCGTTCGATTTGGCTGGCAGTGCCGGTGCAGGTTCCCGTAAAGGAGCGGCAGCATTGCTGACCCCGCGTATGTCGAGTCTTGGGATCCCAGAAGAATAATGGCATACTCGACACCTCTGTCTTCATCCGACATTGGGATGTCCTCATCGTAATAAGGAAGGGAAGCGGCCATCTGACTCAAATTTTCCATCTGTGAAAAAAAGTGGAGATGGCATGGTAGAGAGGTGAACATTTTAATCTTCGACGGTCAAAACGACCAGCTTAACTACAGGTCGTCTTACGATACCGTTTTCCATTTTAATATCAGCGACGCGAACGTGGCCGTCAATTCCCGGATAAACTTGGACAACGCGACCTAATTTCCACGCTGTGGGAGGTCCTTTTTATCCTTTCTACCTAATCTCATATTTTTCAACTTTCTTCAATTTCGCAACGAATCGAAACATACTTGACAAATAAAATAAATACAGCATTTATTTTCTTAATATTGAATTGTATTATTTAATTTTGCATTATCAAAAACATCAAGCATTCAATTTTTCCCCGAATCGTAAACAACACACAATAAATATATATATATATATATATATATATATATATGTATATGTATATATATATATGTATATACATATACATATACATATATATATATATATATATATATATATATATATATATATATATATATATATATATATATATATATATATATATATATATATATATATATATATATATATATACATTTATTTATTTAAATATATATATATATATATATATATATATATATATTTATTTATTTATTGTGTGTTGTTTACGATTCGGGGAAAAATTGAATGCTTGATGTTTTTGATAATGCAAAATTAAATAATACAATTCAATATTATGAAAATAAATGCTGTATTTATTTTATTTGTCAAGTATGTTTAGATTCGTTGCGAAATTGAAGAAAGTAGAAAAATATGAGATTAGGTAGAAAGGATAAAAAGGACCTCCCACAGCGTGGAAATTAGGTCGCGTTGTCCAAGTTTATCCGGGAATTGACGGCCACGTTCGCGTCGCTGATATTAAAATGGAAAACGGTATCGTAAGACGACCTGTAGTTAAGCTGGTCGTTTTGACCGTCGAAGATTAAAATGTTCACCGCTCTACCATGCCATCTCTACTTTTTTTCACAGATGGAAAATTTGAGTCAGATGGCCGCTTCCCTTCCTTATTACGATGAGGACATCCCAATGTCGGATGAAGACAGAGGTGTCGAGTATGCCATTATTCTTCTGGGATCCCAAGACTCGACATACGCGGGGTCAGCAATGCTGCCGCTCCTTTACGGGAACCTGCACCGGCACTGCCAGCCAAATCGAACGGCTCTACAGCCGATCTAAAAGCTTCTGCGTCTCCTTTACGGAAGAATAGCACCGCAGAGCTTGCACCTAATCCTCAGGTGCTCCTGGGCTCAACCAGTGGTCTTTCGACCGCAGGTGCAGACACCGCTGCTCCTCTATGGGAGATTGCACCAGCGAGGTCTGCATCTCCCCAAGGCTCTGCCTGGACCGTCGGTACGGCGTATCCTCTACGGGAGCTTGCACCCGTCGTACACGAACTTAAATCTACAGATGTGGCTACTACAGGCGGAGTGGTTGCTCCTCTACGGGAGACTAAACTTTCCACTTCCGCCGAAACTCCTCAAGGCATATGCACAGTGGCCAGATCCATTCGACAACAGGGACCTAAATGTGTTTCATGCACACAGAGGCACGTACTTCGGGAATGTCGGGGCCGACAATGGTGGTAAATATTATCCTTCCGGATAGAAAAGTACCAGTCAGTACTGTTGGACCCTTGTGCTGGACATAGCCGTATATGCTCAACGCTGGCTAGTAAGCTCCAGCTCAATTTTTTTAAACGTTAGTCATGATCTTTACTGCCAACTTACATTGCAAACATTTCATGATTCGTCCCAACTTCTGCGCGTTTCCGCTAGAAGTACGTCCTTGAGGCATGTGGTCACGCCGTCGCAATCAGCCCCCGAATATTTCAAAGATCATTATGCCGGGATACAACTTGCAGATCCTGAATTCTATAAGTCCGCTCACATTGGGCTCATTCTTGGGCCTGATATGTACCCGAAGGTTTGTTGTTTTTGTTGGGCGACGGAAATGTTTAACTACAATTGAATTTAATTTCTTTACAATACAACCCTTTGCTCTTTTTCTTCAATTTGTCATATACCATTTTATTCAACTTTGAACATTCGTTCAAAGTTAGTGATGACAAATTGTAACGAGTAAAGATGATCAATTCGCGCCTCTCTTGTGACATCTAGGCTTGCTCGCTACTATTTAGCTTACTTGTTTTTTGGATTTTAGTCCAACAACATCGAGCAACACCCATTGTTAAAAAAGGTAAATAATATACCTTCGACTAATATTCAATAAAACCGCCAATTTTTATTATTTAAAAATTCTAATATTTTGTGTTTTATTTCCTTTTTTATTCATTTTTGCTGCTCCGCAACAACCGTTATATGGGGACATACGATATCGTGCAGACAAAGACAGGAAAGAGAAGTACCGTTATATGGGGATATACGATATGGTGGACCTATATAGACGATTCTCTTTCAGGGGGTAAAGGAAAGGAATTCCTTGTATAGAATTTCAGACAATTCCGTTGAAAAATGTGGCTAAAATTATCAAAATACCAAATATCGGGGGGTACCTTTACCTTGGAACTTGACCTGCCTGCAGACAAAAGACAGATCTGTGCAAAATTTTAGCTTCCTATCTTAATTCGTTTAGACTGTAGTGTGATTACAACAGACGGACGGACATGGCTATATCGTTTTAGAATTTTACGCTGATCAAGAATGTATATACTTTGTTGGGTCTAAAATGGTTATTTCGATGAGTTACAAACGGAATGACGAACTTAATATACCCTCCATACTATGTATGGTGGAGGGTATAAAAAAGCGATTTCTTTGTGGAAGGACTTGGACAGTTTTCTGACGAAGAGAATTCGTACTCTTACTTGTCTCCACGACATGAGGGAACTCGAACCATCACCAAAAACTGTGTGATCAATCTCGTTTTTGTTCATTATCTCCTTGGCAGTCATATCGTCCATTTTGCTTGTGTTGTCCATCACAATGAAATTGTAGAAGTCGTCGTATGTGTGTATTTTGTAATCGGAATCATCACACATTTCAATGTAGAGATGGTTCAACAAATAGTCTAAGTCCAATGGCAACTCCTCCAATTTGCTTTTTTGACTAGCTTAAGTCATCGGCTGGCTTCTTCGTAGAGGAACAAAGGAGTATAAGGTTGGCTTAGTTCAGGCAACTTACCAAAAGACCACCTGGAAACAATAGAGGAAATGGTCAATAACAAAATCTTGGATCACATCATGGAAAGAGGTGATCCAATACCCATCATGAGCAGCGGCATTAAGAACAATAAAATGTTCTTTAAGCTTGCTGGACATGCAAACACAGCCGCCCTAAGGGAGATTATCGGTAAGGTAAAACCGCCTTGGGAAAACGGCAGCCTCAAGTTGGTGAGGAAGAACATCAGAGGATTTGGCAGCAATTTCGAGATGGAACGCAAGCTCGAAGTCTATGGAAGACAAAACAAGACTTTGGACGTGAAGAGATGGAAAGTCTTCCAAAGGGAGGAGAAGGAGGATGGCACTCTGCTTGTGATTGGAGTTGACGACCTTTCCATAGCCAGTCTGACAAAGACTAAGGGCATTGCTTTCTATATCTCGAACGCTGTCAGATTCAAGAATAATAAGGTGAGAATCGGCGACAAAGAAGCCAAAAGTGACAGCGAGGAGAAGAAAGAGGAACCCCCAAGCAACACAAAACAGGGAGTCGATGCAGAAATCACCGACTATCAAGAATCCCGTCTACTGGAGGACTAATGATCAAGGCCAACCTTCATCGGAGCGAGACGGCAACTATAGCTTTGATGGAACTAATAAATACAGGTAAGATACAAATTGTATAAATTCAGAAACCTTGGACTGTTCAGACCAAGATCTCTGGACTAAACCATATTAACTACCAACTGTTCTACACCAACACAGAGTCTCGACCGAGAACTTGTATAATATGTCACAACAATTTATGTTTTCTATTCGCCCCAGAGTTGGCAACATCCTACGCATCGGATCGGATGAGCAAAGAAAAAAACAGGGGTCTAATTACCGCATACGATATAGAGAAGTTACGATATCGTAATCTTATTTTTGGATGACGGCGTTCGGTATCGAGTACTTGACATGGAAGTGTCGAATGAAACCATGCGAGTTTTTGCCCGCGTCTATTTTTGTATCGTATACGACAATTTAAAGTGTTATAATTCTGATTGGAGCATAATTTGTGCATTAATTCAAAAAGAAAATAATTGTGTTCCAGAACCTGCAAATTAGTACTAATTCTGCTACAACGCGTTCCCGTTCTCCAAAAACTAGCAAAACTTGCAGCACTCTCGAGAAAAAATTGAAAAAAAAAAAAAAAAAAAAAAAAAAAAAAAATATATATATATATATATATATATATATATATATATCTATATATATATATATATATATATATATATATATATATATATATTTAAATGTATAAGTAGATTTTCATACGTTTTCTTATACATCACCCGGAGCTTATTGTAATTCGCGTTTTCCAACAAATTTTAAAAATTTTAATAATATGCTGTAATTGGTTTCACTCATTGTGCCTCAAACTATCCGACAAGGACTCTAACCTGGATCGTAATAGTTCAACTGACGATTTTGTAAACCTTAACAAGACACTTGATGCATTTCTTGCTAGTCGTCAAGGTGAATTGATTGCTATCAAGACGGCTATAGACAACATGAATACACAGATGACATCATGCCTGCCTTAAATCAAGGCAGACATTTCCAAATGCAATGATCGTGTTGTAAGGGTTGAGAACTCAGTGTCTTCTTTGCATGAAGAAAATAAAGCATTGTGGACAAATCACTACATCACAGATTAAATTGTGCTGATTTCCTCGTAATTGGCCTTCAGATGGCTTGGACGATTTAGTGTCTGTAATAATTTCTCTTGCTGCTACCTTTAATGTGGAATTAGGACGCCGTGACGTTGCTTTGGCTTGCTATATTAACAGAAAGAGACATGTTCTTGTTAAGCTAAATTGTGCCGAATTTCGTGACCAGATTATGAGGAAGTATTTTCAGAGTCGATCTCTGCAACTTCGTGATGTTTTACCTGGTGTTGGTGGGGACATTTCCAGAAGGTTTTATCTAAATGACCACTTTTCCCCCGCTGCCAGCAGACTAAATAGTATATGTACCAATCTCCGTAAGCAAAATATAATAACAAAGTTTAGAATCCAGAATGGTGAAACTAAAGCTCGGTTAACAACGCCTGATGGCAGGATTGTTGTTCGAGATACAAATGAATGTTCGTTGCTGATTCCTGGTCAGAGTACATCGTCCAACTGAAGTTTTATAGTATTTGCTTGCATATACATTTTCATTTATCTTATGTTTGATTATTATTACTTAACCTCGGTATTATTGCAGCATTTTGATAAAATTTCATTAGTCTTTTGTTCTATCAGATCGATTTTTAAATTTTCATATCACATTTCGTTTTTGTAAGCGATTAGCTGCGCTATGAAATATATAAAGAAAGATTTTTATTTTTTGTAAATGATAAATTTAGGTTTTTATTGTTACTTATTACTTTTCTTAACACTATTGTTCTTCATTTGGTTCCCCGCCTCTATATTTTTCAAATATTTTGATGACTTCTAATGAAAATCTTGGTCCATTGGTAAGTGGCAATTCTTACTTAAAAAATGTATTGTCTTCATTTAAAAGTAACTTAAATGTTGCTCACATAAACTGCAGAAGCATTCTGCCTGTTACCAAGCTGGATGAATTGAAGAATCTATTGGAAAATAATAATACTGTTACGAATATAACTTTAGATTTAAGTTAATTTAGATGAATTCCGTTAATTTAAGAATTTGAATTGTAACGTAAATTTCTACTACGCAGTTTATTTGAATAACTTCACAACAACAACTACTGTATAGATTTTTCTACATCCTTCCATTTCCTCTTTCATTTTCTATTTTGTTGCTGACGTACAATTCTTGTTAAACGTCATCATTGATGATCGCTTAATTCCTCTTTCTTTGTTACCCCCTCGCCTGTGTATGTGTTGTTGTTATTGTTCACTCAATGTAAGTTTGTATGTGTTGTTGTTATTGTTCACTCAATGTAAGTTTGTATGTGTTCGTTACATTGGTAGATTGTTCGTAATCTAGGCGTTACCAGATCGTCTAGAAACTTCTGTAGCGACAGGCGAGGCTCATATAAATAGGGGAAATGGAAATGCAGTTAGTCAGTTGTGAATCAGATCGCGAATTGAAACCGTCGAGTAAAGTAAAGTGCAAAGTAAAGTTGTGTGAATAAAATCATTGTAATAATCGTAATCCGAAAGAACCCGCGTTTTATTTGGTACGAGCTGTATTGGGAAATAAAACAACGTCTACACGGGATTAAGTAAAATCCAAGAACGTAACAATTGGTGTCGGAAGTGAGATTACGATAATACTACGATGAAGTTTAAGGATCTACGAGTGGAAGACTTGAAGAAGGAACTTAATAAATTGGAATTGTCCTCTACTGGCAACAAGGCTGAACTACAAAAACGTCTGTTGGATGAGTTCGAGCGCCGTGGTATGAACATCGATACATATGAGTTTGACAGTAAGGATGAAGTGGATTTATCGGAAATGGGCGAATCCAACGGTGGGGAAGTCTCGTCAGTAGCTGCCAGGGGTGACGATTTCAGAGAAATGCTAGCCAAAATGTTTGAGGAAAATTTCAGAAGAGTCGAAGAAAATTCGAGAATAACGAACGAGAAACTCGAGTACATTATAGAAGTTATTGGAAGGAGAATGGAAACCGTGGAGGTCCAAATTAAAGAGTTGGATAAGAAAGTGCAGTCGGTTGACGAGAAATTTCTGTCCCACGACCATAGGGTTACAAATCTGGAGAAGAAAATTTCGGAACTGGAAAACAACGTCTACACGGGATTAAGTAAAATCCAAGAACGTAACAATTGGTGTCGGAAGTGAGATTACGATAATACTACGATGAAGTTTAAGGATCTACGAGTGGAAGACTTGAAGAAGGAACTTAATAAATTGGAATTGTCCTCTACTGGCAACAAGGCTGAACTACAAAAACGTCTGTTGGATGAGTTCGAGCGCCGTGGTATGAACATCGATACATATGAGTTTGACAGTAAGGATGAAGTGGATTTATCGGAAATGGGCGAATCCAACGGTGGGGAAGTCTCGTCAGTAGCTGCCAGGGGTGACGATTTCAGAGAAATGCTAGCCAAAATGTTTGAGGAAAATTTCAGAAGAGTCGAAGAAAATTCGAGAATAACGAACGAGAAACTCGAGTACATTATAGAAGTTATTGGAAGGAGAATGGAAACCGTGGAGGTCCAAATTAAAGAGTTGGAGAAGAAAGTGCAGTCGGTTGACGAGAAATTTCTGTCCCACGACCATAGGGTTACAAATCTGGAGAAGAAAATTTCGGAACTGGAAATCAAAGGTGGTCCGGTGCGAGTTCCTGATAACACACTAAAAATCAAACCTCCTGTATTCGACGGCTCTACGTCATTCAATGTTTTCAAGTTACAGTTCGAGACAGTGGCTTCTAGAAATTCGTGGAACGACAGCGACAAAGCGGTTGCACTACTTCTGGCATTGAAGGGCAGTGCTACTGATGTTATACAGAGTATTCCTGTCGCTTCTAGAAACAACTATGAAGATGTTATTGCTGCACTGGAACGTAAGTACGGTGGCGAACATAAACGAAACATCTACCTTATGGAATTAACGGGAAGAGTACAGAGGGCAAACGAGACGTTACAAGACTTTGCAGCTGAGGTGGAACGTTTGGTGCTAATGACGTATCCAGGAGAGGATCACCCATTGCTGGACCGTATGAAAATCGAAACCTTTGTGAATGGCATACGTGACCCTGAGATTAAGTATGCAACATATGCGTCACCAAAAGCATCATTTTCCGAAACTGTGTCGTTTGCCCTTGCCCAAGAGATGGCAAGAATAGTTGTTAAGCCCCAGACCCACAAGATTCGCCAACTGGAGACCGAAGGTTGCGAACCCAAATCTCTCGTTAACTCGATCGAAGACGCCATGAGGCGGGTAATAGAAGAGACAAAGTTAGTTGGGATGACTAAGCCCAGGGTTAGATGCTACAACTGCGATAAAGCAGGTCATATTGCGCGCGAATGCAGAGCTAAGCGCAAACGATCCAGGTCATCGTCACCACCTCCAACGAAAGATGGTAGAAGAATGGCCCAACAGTCCACCAATGAGTCACAGTTAAACTAAATCGAGCCAGTCCAGCGGGGCATGAACTGGCTCCCATCGACGATGGCCCCACAATCTCCATAGCAATAGTACAACAGGAAAGTCACAACCTAACAACAACTGGGTACATCAATGGTGATAAGCGAGTTCTGACGTTAGATACTGGCGCATCAAAGTCCATCGTAAGATCAGATCTGGTAAAGGGAAAAATAACGCAACTTAATGGAGTCAGACTGCGCACAGCAACGGGGGAGCCCGCGGCAGTACACGGCAAGATTACCCTGAGACTAACTATTGCCAATAAATCGGAGAATTACGAAGTTGTGGGTGGTGGAACCAGCAGAAAACAGAAACAGTAACATCCTAATAGCGAATGCCCTGGTGAAAAGCAACAAGGACGGATTAATTCCTGTTAGAGTTTTGAACCTGTCAAACAAGCAAGAGCAAATTTGCCAATTTTCCGATGTTGGACAATGCACACCAGCTGAAGCTGTAGTTAATTTGGAAACTAGCACCGAAAAGCCAGCTGCCATGGAGAAGAAGCACCTCGACGGCTACATAAAAGAGTGGACACACCAATTATCACCTTCCGAGAGGAACAAGGCTAAGCAGCTATTATGGAAATATGCCTCTACCTTTGCGTTGACAAAAGAGCACCAAGGAAGAACATCAGTGGTGAAGCATGAAATCAATACAGCAGACGCGAGACCCATTAAACAGCCTCCAAGAAGTGTTCCCCTGGCAAAAAGAGACGAGGTTCAGAAGCTGATAAGTGAAATGGAAAAGAGTGGTGTAATAGAACCATCGTCAAGTCCATGGTGCTCCCCAGTGGTCTTGGTCAAGAAGAAAGACGGAAGCACCCGATTTTGTGTGGACTACAGAAAGTTGAATGATGTCACCAAGAAAGACAGCTATCCGCTCCCAAGAATCGACGACACATTGGACACATTAGCCGTGACGTCATGGTTCTCCACCCTCGACCTGCAGAGTGGGTACTGGCAAGTAGAGATCGCCGAGAAAGATAAGGAGAAAACAGCGTTTGGCGTAAATGGGGGTCTCTGGCAGTTCAATGTCATGCCATTCGGACTCTGCAACGCCCCGGCTACATTTGAAAGGCTGATGGAGCGTGTGTTAAAAGGGCTGCAGTGGAAGTCGTGCCTCATATACCTGGATGACATCATAGTCATGGGACGCAACTTCGACGAACACATCAAGAACTTAAAGGATGTTCTACAGCAGCTTTCGTCTTCAGGCCTCAAGCTGAACCCAAAGAAGTGCAGTCTCTTCCAACGAGAGGTGAAGTTCCTGGGGCACCACGTGACGCCGGAGGGCATATCGACGGATAAGGAGAAAATTCAAGCCGTCAGAGATTGGCCGCAGCCCCGAAATCTCCATGAGCTGCGAAGCTTTCTGGGTCTCTGCACATACTACCGTCGATTTGTCCAAAATTTTGCCAACATCGCCGCCTGTCTACACCGTTTGACGCAAAAAGGCCAGAGGTTTCAGTGGGGCAACGACCAGGAGGAGGCATTCAGAAAGCTCAAAGACATGCTATGCAGAGCCCCCATTTTGGCATACCCTATACCTGGCGGCAAGTTTGTCCTGGACACAGACGCAAGTGCGTGCGGCATCGGTGGCGTCCTTTCCCAGGAAATCGACGGACAGGAAAAAGTCATCGGGTACTACAGCCGGACATTGTCGAAACCTGAGAGGAATTACTGTGTGACGAGGAGAGAGCTGCTTGCTGTCCTTGAGTGCGTTAAACACTTCCACAAATACCTATATGGCCAGCATTTCCTGCTGAGGACCGACCACGCTGCTCTCCAATGGTTGCTGAGTTTAAGAATCCGGAAGGTCAACTAGCCCGTTGGATCGAGAGGCTCCAGAGTTATGACTTCAGAATCGAGCACAGAAAAGGCGGAAAACACGGTAATGTTGATGCCCTGTCTCGTCGGCCATGCAAAGTAGAATGCAAGCACTGCTCAAAGGCTGAGAATAAAGAGAATATCGTTGATGTCCGACTATTGCAATTTGAGTCGGGTGAAGATTGGTCGACGGAACAACGAAGAGATCCCATTCTGGGCAAAGTAATTTCGGCCATAGAAACGGGCAAACGACCTAGTCGCAAAGAAATTACCTCCGAAAGCCCTCTTTTAAAATCCTATTGGGCCCAGTGGGACAGTCTACTTATAATAGATGGTTGCCTATATCGCAAATGGGAAAGTGAGGACGGTAAATCTCACCGGAACTTGATCGTCGTCCCAGACTCCAAAATAAGAGATGTCTTGTCGGAGTTTCACGATGGGCCAAGTGGAGGACATCTTGGCATAGCAAAAACCGCTGAAAAGGTAAAGCAGAGATTCTACTGGGTCGGCTGTCTAAATCCATTGCCGACTGGATCGCCAATTGTGAAAGGTGCATAAGAGCTAAAGGTCCAACACGGAAGAGTCGAGGCTACATGCAGCAGTATAATTCAGGAGCCCCTTTTGAAAGAATCGCAATGGATGTAGCTGGACCGTTCCCAACAAGCGACTCTGGGAACCGGTATGTCTTAGTGGTCATGGATTACTTCAGTAAATGGCCAGAGGTTTATGCTATCCCAAATCAAGAAGCCAGGACAATTGTGGATGTGTTCAGCAGAAATTGGATTTGTCGCTATGGTGTTCCATCTGAGGTTCATTCCGATCAAGGGAGGAATTTTGAATCAGCGATCTTCAAGGAAATGTGTGACTCCTACGGAATCAAGAAAACCAGAACGACGCCCCTACATCCACAATCAGATGGCATGGTGGAAAGATTCAATCGCACCCTGGAAGAACATCTACGGAAAGTGGTGGACAGTGGCCAACGAGACTGGGATGAGCATATTCCCAAGTTTTTACTGGCTTATAGATCGGCCATTCATGATTCCACATCCCGGACCCCAGCCAAAGTTCTGTTCGGAAATGAATTAAAGCTACCTGGCGATTTGATATTCGGTGCTACCCCAAACGACGATGTGAACCAAGATGAAGACAGTCAAAACTCTTTTAGTAAAGTCCACGATGCAGTCCGACATCGAATAAAAATGGTTAGCAACCGCATGAAGGCAAGGTACGATCGAGTGGCAAATACCGATGGGTTTCAAGAAGGGCAACTGGTACTATTGTTCAACCCACAACGAAAGAAAGGACTATGCCCCAAATTACAAACGCACTGGGAAGGACCCTACAAGATTGTCACGAAAATAAATGACGTCGTTTATCGCGTCCAGAGGAGCGACAGTCCCAGGTCGAAGATGAAAGTTGTACATTTGGAGCGGCTGACCCCCTACGGAACGGGAACTGTGCCTATTCGGGACGAACAGGCTTAAGCGGGGGGCAATGTTACGAATATAACTTTAGATTTAAGTTAATTTAGATGAATTCCGTTAATTTAAGAATTTGAATTGTAACGTAAATTTCTACTACGCAGTTTATTTGAATAACTTCACAACAACAACTACTGTATAGATTTTTCTACATCCTTCCATTTCCTCTTTCATTTTCTATTTTGTTGCTGACGTACAATTCTTGTTAAACGTCATCATTGATGATCGCTTAATTCCTCTTTCTTTGTTACCCCCTCGCCTGTGTATGTGTTGTTGTTATTGTTCACTCAATGTAAGTTTGTATGTGTTGTTGTTATTGTTCACTCAATGTAAGTTTGTATGTGTGTAAGGAACTTAATAAATTGGAATTGTCCTCTACTGGCAACAAGGCTGAACTACAAAAACGTCTGTTGGATGAGTTCGAGCGCCGTGGTATGAACATCGATACATATGAGTTTGACAGTAAGGATGAAGTGGATTTATCGGAAATGGGCGAATCCAACGGTGGGGAAGTCTCGTCAGTAGCTGCCAGGGGTGACGATTTCAGAGAAATGCTAGCCAAAATGTTTGAGGAAAATTTCTGAAGAGTCGAAGAAAATTCGAGAATAACGAACGAGAAACTCGAGTACATTATAGAAGTTATTGGAAGGAGAATGGAAACCGTGGAGGTCCAAATTAAAGAGTTGGATAAGAAAGTGCAGTCGGTTGACGAGAAATTTCTGTCCCACGACCATAGGGTTACAAATCTGGAGAAGAAAATTTCGGAACTGGAAATCAAAGGTGGTCCGGTGCGAGTTCCTGATAACACACTAAAAATCAAACCTCCTGTATTCGACGGCTCTACGTCATTCAATGTTTTCAAGTTACAGTTCGAGACAGTGGCTTCTAGAAATTCGTGGAACGACAGCGACAAAGCGGTTGCACTACTTCTGGCATTGAAGGGCAGTGCTACTGATGTTATACAGAGTATTCCTGTCGCTTCTAGAAACAACTATGAAGATGTTATTGCTGCACTGGAACGTAAGTACGGTGGCGAACATAAACGAAACATCTACCTTATGGAATTAAGGGGAAGAGTACAGAGGGCAAACGAGACGTTACAAGACTTTGCAGCTGAGGTGGAACGTTTGGTGCTAATGACGTATCCAGGAGAGGATCACCCATTGCTGGACCGTATGAAAATCGAAACCTTTGTGAATGGCATACGTGACCCTGAGATTAAGTATGCAACATATGCGTCACCAAAAGCATCATTTTCCGAAACTGTGTCGTTTGCCCTTGCCCAAGAGATGGCAAGAATAGTTGTTAAGCCCCAGACCCACAATATTCGCCAACTGGAGACCGAAGGTTGCGAACCCAAATCTCTCGTTAACTCGATCGAAGACGCCATGAGGCGGGTAATAGAAGAGACAAAGTTAGTTGGGATGACTAAGCCCAGGGTTAGATGCTACAACTGCGATAAAGCAGGTCATATTGCGCGCGAATGCAGAGCTAAGCGCAAACGATCCAGGTCATCGTCACCACCTCCAACGAAAGATGGTAGAAGAATGGCCCAACAGTCCACCAATGAGTCACAGTTAAACTAAATCGAGCCAGTCCAGCGGGGCATGAACTGGTTCCCATCGACGATGGCCCCACAATCTCCATAGCAATAGTACAACAGGAAAGTCACAACCTAACAACAACTGGGTACATCAATGGTGATAAGCGAGTTCTGACGTTAGATACTGGCGCATCAAAGTCCATCGTAAGATCAGATCTGGTAAAGGGAAAAATAACGCAACTTAATGGAGTCAGACTGCGCACAGCAACGGGGGAGCCCGCGGCAGTACACGGCAAGATTACCCTGAGACTAACCATTGCCAATAAATCGGAGAATTACGAAGTTGTGGGTGGTGGAACCAGCAGAAAACAGAAACAGTAACATCCTAATAGCGAATGCCCTGGTGAAAAGCAACAAGGACGGATTAATTCCTGTTAGAGTTTTGAACCTGTCAAACAAGCAAGAGCAAATTTGCCAATTTTCCGATGTTGGACAATGCACACCAGCTGAAGCTGTAGTTAATTTGGAAACTAGCACCGAAAAGCCAGCTGCCATGGAGAAGAAGCACCTCGACGGCTACATAAAAGAGTGGACACACCAATTATCACCTTCCGAGAGGAACAAGGCTAAGCAGCTATTATGGAAATATGCCTCTACCTTTGCGTTGACAAAAGAGCACCAAGGAAGAACATCAGTGGTGAAGCACGAAATCAATACAGCAGACGCGAGACCCATTAAACAGCCTCCAAGAAGTGTTCCCCTGGCAAAAAGAGACGAGGTTCAGAAGCTGATAAGTGAAATGGAAAAGAGTGGTGTAATAGAACCATCGTCAAGTCCATGGTGCTCCCCAGTGGTCTTGGTCAAGAAGAAAGACGGAAGCACCCGATTTTGTGTGGACTACAGAAAGTTGAATGATGTCACCAAGAAAGACAGCTATCCGCTCCCAAGAATCGACGACACATTGGACACATTAGCCGTGACGTCATGGTTCTCCACCCTCGACCTGCAGAGTGGGTACTGGCAAGTAGAGATCGCCGAGAAAGATAAGGAGAAAACAGCGTTTGGCGTAAATGGGGGTCTCTGGCAGTTCAATGTCATGCCATTCGGACTCTGCAACGCCCCGGCTACATTTGAAAGGCTGATGGAGCGTGTGTTAAAAGGGCTGCAGTGGAAGTCGTGCCTCATATACCTGGATGACATCATAGTCATGGGACGCAACTTCGACGAACACATCAAGAACTTAAAGGATGTTCTACAGCAGCTTTCGTCTTCAGGCCTCAAGCTGAACCCAAAGAAGTGCAGTCTCTTCCAACGAGAGGTGAAGTTCCTGGGGCACCACGTGACGCCGGAGGGCATATCGACGGATAAGGAGAAAATTCAAGCCGTCAGAGATTGGCCGCAGCCCCGAAATCTCCATGAGCTGCGAAGCTTTCTGGGTCTCTGCACATACTACCGTCGATTTGTCCAAAATTTTGCCAACATCGCCGCCTGTCTACACCGTTTGACGCAAAAAGGCCAGAGGTTTCAGTGGGGCAACGACCAGGAGGAGGCATTCAGAAAGCTCAAAGACATGCTATGCAGAGCCCCCATTTTGGCATACCCTATACCTGGCGGCAAGTTTGTCCTGGACACAGACGCAAGTGCGTGCGGCATCGGTGGCGTCCTTTCCCAGGAAATCGACGGACAGGAAAAAGTCATCGGGTACTACAGCCGGACATTGTCGAAACCTGAGAGGAATTACTGTGTGACGAGGAGAGAGCTGCTTGCTGTCCTTGAGTGCGTTAAACACTTCCACAAATACCTATATGGCCAGCATTTCCTGCTGAGGACCGACCACGCTGCTCTCCAATGGTTGCTGAGTTTAAGAATCCGGAAGGTCAACTAGCCCGTTGGATCGAGAGGCTCCAGAGTTATGACTTCAGAATCGAGCACAGAAAAGGCGGAAAACACGGTAATGTTGATGCCCTGTCTCGTCGGCCATGCAAAGTAGAATGCAAGCACTGCTCAAAGGCTGAGAATAAAGAGAATATCGTTGATGTCCGACTATTGCAATTTGAGTCGGGTGAAGATTGGTCGACGGAACAACGAAGAGATCCCATTCTGGGCAAAGTAATTTCGGCCATAGAAACGGGCAAACGACCTAGTCGCAAAGAAATTACCTCCGAAAGCCCTCTTTTAAAATCCTATTGGGCCCAGTGGGACAGTCTACTTATAATAGATGGTTGCCTATATCGCAAATGGGAAAGTGAGGACGGTAAATCTCACCGGAACTTGATCGTCGTCCCAGACTCCAAAATAAGAGATGTCTTGTCGGAGTTTCACGATGGGCCAAGTGGAGGACATCTTTGCATAGCAAAAACCGCTGAAAAGGTAAAGCAGAGATTCTACTGGGTCGGCTGTCTAAATCCATTGCCGACTGGATCGCCAATTGTGAAAGGTGCATAAGAGCTAAAGGTCCAACACGGAAGAGTCGAGGCTACATGCAGCAGTATAATTCAGGAGCCCCTTTTGAAAGAATCGCAATGGATGTAGCTGGACCGTTCCCAACAAGCGACTCTGGGAACCGGTATGTCTTAGTGGTCATGGATTACTTCAGTAAATGGCCAGAGGTTTATGCTATCCCAAATCAAGAAGCCAGGACAATTGTGGATGTGTTCAGCAGAAATTGGATTTGTCGCTATGGTGTTCCATCTGTGGTTCATTCCGATCAAGGGAGGAATTTTGAATCAGCGATCTTCAAGGAAATGTGTGACTCCTACGGAATCAAGAAAACCAGAACGACGCCCCTACATCCACAATCAGATGGCATGGTGGAAAGATTCAATCGCACCCTGGAAGAACATCTACGGAAAGTGGTGGACAGTGGCCAACGAGACTGGGATGAGCATATTCCCAAGTTTTTACTGGCTTATAGATCGGCCATTCATGATTCCACATCCCGGACCCCAGCCAAATTTCTGTTCGGAAATGAATTAAAGCTACCTGGCGATTTGATATTCGGTGCTACCCCAAACGACGATGTGAACCAAGATGAAGACAGTCAAAACTCTTTTAGTAAAGTCCACGATGCAGTCCGACATCGAATAAAAATGGTTAGCAACCGCATGAAGGCAAGGTACGATCGAGTGGCAAATACCGATGGGTTTCAAGAAGGGCAACTGGTACTATTGTTCAACCCACAACGAAAGAAAGGACTATGCCCCAAATTACAAACGCACTGGGAAGGACCCTACAAGATTGTCACGAAAATAAATGACGTCGTTTATCGCATCCAGAGGAGCGACAGTCCCAGGTCGAAGATGAAAGTTGTACATTTGGAGCGGCTGACCCCCTACGGAACGGGAACTGTGCCTATTCGGGACGAACAGGCTTAAGCGGGGGGCAATGTTACGAATATAACTTTAGATTTAAGTTAATTTAGATGAATTCCGTTAATTTAAGAATTTGAATTGTAACGTAAATTTCTACTACGCAGTTTATTTGAATAACTTCACAACAACAACTACTGTATAGATTTTTCTACATCCTTCCATTTCCTCTTTCATTTTCTATTTTGTTGCTGACGTACAATTCTTGTTAAACGTCATCATTGATGATCGCTTAATTCCTCTTTCTTTGTTACCCCCTCGCCTGTGTATGTGTTGTTGTTATTGTTCACTCAATGTAAGTTTGTATGTGTTGTTGTTATTGTTCACTCAATGTAAGTTTGTATGTGTTCGTTGCATTGGTAGATTGTTCGTAATCTAGGCGTTACCAGATCGTCTAGAAACTTCTGTAGCGACAGGCGAGGCTCATATAAATAGGGGAAATGGAAAGGCAGTTAGTCAGTTGTGAATCAGATCGCGAATTGAAACCGTCGAGTAAAGTAAAGTGCAAAGTAAAGTTGTGTGAATAAAATCATTGTAATAATCGTAATCCGAAAGAACCCGCGTTTTATTTGGTACGAGCTGTATTGGGAAATAAAACAACGTCTACACGGGATTAAGTAAAATCCAAGAACGTAACAATACTTTTGATATTCTAGCAGTTACTGAAACATGGCTTGTTCCTGATATATTAAATTCAGCAGTATCTATTCCGGGGTACTATTTCTTTCGTGGCGATCCATTGTAAATCATTGTTTTTAGAATTACAATTCCAGAGCACTAAAGTTCTTTTTGGTGTAATTTGTCTACTGGTGATATTGATTTATTTGAAAGTCTACATTGTAACATTTTGTACTTTTTGGTGACTTCAACTTCAATTTGTTCAACCCTAACTAAAGCAATAATTTTTCGAAGACTTTGTACTCGTTTAAATTTGAGTATTATTCATAACTCCAAGCCTACACACTTCGACCTAGGTAGCCGGTCTACGTCCTTGATAGATTTTATGCTAACCAGTGATTTTTCCATTGTAGCTTATTCTGATCAGATTCAATGTCCTGCTATATCAGACCACGCGTAATTTTTTCGAAACTTTCGGTCAGTTTTAGCAGCTTGCCTGATTTTGTTGAATACAGGAACTTTAACAATATTGATTGGAATGGCATATGGAACTTCATTTGCTTCATATGATCCAAATTTGTTTTTTAGTAGTGTTGGTGTGGATGCCAAATGTGCCAGCATAACTTCTCTTTTGGATTCCCTATACTCATTTGTTCCGGTGGTTATGAAAAAGATCAAACACTCAGTTGATCCCTGGATAAAGTCTACTGGTGTAAGATTTGCTGTGTCTTTAAGGGATTTGACCTTCTCGTCTTTTCAGAATGAACGAACACAAGAACACTGGCGAATCTACTGCAAATATCGGAATCGTGCGAAAGCTATAATACGCAGATGTAGAAGATATCACTATTCCAGGCTTTTTAATGGAATGAATTCTCGTGGTCTATGGAAAGCGTTAAGAGGCTCTGGATGTGTGGGTAATGATCATGAAAATATTGATATCGATGTTAATAGCTTAAACGATTTCTTCTCTAGTTCTTCTTCGAATACTCCTGTTATGTCCCTAAATTTGGAAAGTTTTACGGACTCAGATTCATTTTTCACTTTTCGTTGTGTGGACGAATCTGAATTTATAGAAGCTTTATGCAGAGTAAAGTCTAAATCAATAGGTGTTGATGGGATTCCTATTACATTTATAAAGAAGGTATTTCCTTACATCTCCAACCTGATTTTGGACTTAGTTAATTGCATATTAACTACATCTACATTCCCCCATCATTGGAAAGCTGCTAAAGTGGTACCGATTCCTAAATGTCGTTCGGTCAGAGAACCATGTGATCTAAGGCCTATATCCATTTTACCAGCTCTATCAAAGGTTGTGGAGTCCATTATTAAGAAACAAATGCTTGAGTATTGTTCTCAAAGAATTACTGAATCTTAGTATGCTTTCCGTAAAAGATACAATACCACACATTTGCTTCTTAAATTGACTGATTCTATTCGTGGACACATTAACAATGACAAGTTATGTGTTCTAGATGCATTAGATTTGTCTAAAGCATTCAATTCTCTTGATCATTGCCTTCTTATATGGAAGCTTAAATATAATTTTGGTTTTTCCAAATCTGCATGTATGCTAATTCTTTCTTACTTACAAGATAGAACCCAATTTGTTATGTTAAATGGTGTCATGTCAAATACTTGCCCTTTATGTTCCGGTGTACCCCAAGGATGTGTCCTTGGCCCACTGCTTTTCATTTTATATGTCAATGATCTCCCGCTACATGTAAACTCATCAGCTTGTGAAACGTATTTGTGTGCTGATGATATTTTTATCCTCTTCAGTGGTTGTCGTAAATTTCCAATCACCCTTATCGCGTAGAAATTGTGAATATTTGTTCGCATGTTAATTGTGAATCCCCATTCCCAAAATTAATATAATTATAATTTCTTTTTGTGAACTTTTGTGAAAAAAAGTACATGATTGCATTTTTGGGAATGGTGAATTTTTTTTTTTTGGTAAAATTTGTTACGCGATAAGGGCGAATGTTACTTGAATGACATTAACGTGTATCTGAGACGCTTTGAAATTCATTAAATATTAACTCAACTAAAACCAAGGCTTTGGATTTAGATATATATATATATATATATATATATATATATAAAAAATAAAAAAAAAAAATATATATATATATATATATATATATATAGATGTATATATATCATGACGAGTGATTTCTCTCAATGACACAAATATATATATATATAGAACCATGGTACAATAAGCAGGTCGAAATACAATTTGATTTCGATTTTCTTTCAAAAATATGGTCTAGACCATGGTAGAATTACAAGGTAACCCTTTCAGGCCAGCTGGTATCAATTTGATATGTCAAAAAATTGTTGTAATTTGAATTCGCCTTCATTTACACATAAGAAAATTGTTTCATGATTTCAAACTTTAACAATGCTATTGATAGAAAATCGAGATTTTACGTTTTTATAGAGTATGGGGGAAAAAGTGTATATTCAACATATGGTAGGCATAGGTAATATGGAGATCTAAAATTCGTGGATATTTGAAATAAGTGAAACAGGGAATCAATTTCATATAGGAGATAAACCGATACATGGAATTTCATAATCTTATTTGTACGGATTTTCAACTATGTTATACACTATGGGGCTTCAAAAGTGAAAGGTGAATGATTCCAAAGCATATTGGATTGGTTTGGGGAACAAAACATTGGCAATTTTTGGGGTGTGAGTAAATATTGAGATAATTTTTTTATTTCAATGTATTAAAGTTATCTATACATAAAAGACTTCCTGTCTGCTATATATTTCATAGCTAAGCAAATAATATGCGTGGACTCACAGTAGACTCAGCCCCTGTATCTTCTGCAATCTTTGATCCAAATCTTAAGTAAGCCAGAGGAGTAAATATACCCTAAAGTACCTTTTAGGTAGCATGTCACTACAGCGAGAAAGCTGACGATGTAGCAAAAGAAAAAAGGGTACACCCAACCAGAACCACCACAAAACCAAATTTTAAAGCATCAAAACTAATTTTCCGTATATTTTCTTGTAAAGAACATTATCGCTGTTGAATATGAAATCAACGTTGCCAACGTTACCAAGGCTGCATGCTGTGTTAGGATGATGAAGAGATAACAACGATTCGACATCTATTATCGCAAATGTCCTTCGTTGGCGCGCTGGAGACTATGCATTATGGGCGATCACTCCATTTCCACTCTCTGTGATTTTCAAAAATGTTGTATTGAACGTGCTATTATCAAACCAAGATGCAGCGGCTTCAGCATTACTTTCAATCGAAGTTGGAATTTTTGAATATTTGCTTTGGTAATAGAAAAAACAACAATTTTGAAAATTTTTAATTCAATATTTTGATTAAAAAAAAATTTGCCCCAAATTTTGTACCTCAAAACAATTCGCCCTGACTACAACTTTGACATATCAAGTTTCCAAAAAAGTTGCTTTGTTGTAATTTTCGCCTATGTTGCTACCTGTTATTTCTACCATGGTCCAGACAGTTCAATTCCATGGTAAAACTGCCGAATAGCTTTAATGCGCGTCTTCCAATCATTGATTTTGAAAATATTATGTTTCTACTTTTCGAAACAATAAACACATACAGAAAATTGGCAAAACTCGGACACACTTGGAAAAAAATTGTAATCACCTGATAGCTTTACCTTACCTTATATGTATATAACTTCATAACCTGGTATATTATATTGTTTTTATTACTTGCTTATATCTTACTATTATTTATTTATTGACAATTTATTAATTTCGTATCGAAACCATCAAAGTATGAATGTTCAAGTATATCCTTTGCAGATATACGATGAACAGGGTCATAAATGAGCATTTTTTGAATTAAATCAATACCGTCGTTGTTCAAATTTTTCAGTTGATTGGGCAATTGATTGGTTGACCAACAAGGAAATGTATTCTTATAGTCAGGAAGTGATGTTACGCCAGGCCATATTTCCTCAGTTGGGGTCTTCAATATTCTGTTAGATATGTACATTCTATAATCAATTTCATTTCGGAACAAAATGTAAAATTACCTGAACATTCTAAATAGTTGATCGATTTCCGAATCTCCTTGGAAAAGTGGTTTTCTGGTTGCCATTTCCGCAAATATGCATCCAATTGACCATATGTCTACGGGACACGAATACCGCGGAGACCCTAGCAGAACTTCAGGTGCACGATACCATAGTGTTACAATTTCATGCGTATATATGCGGACTGGTATTCCAAAAGATCGTCCAAGCCCAAAATCGGCCATTTTAATTATTCCGTTTTTATCAATTAGCAAATTTTGTGGTTTTAAATCGCGATGCAATACTCTTCTTCGGTGGCAAAAGAGTATTGCACTCGTTATTTGATACAGGTAGCTTCGTACCAGATCGCTGTCTAATGGTTTTTCAGGAGGTAAAGAATCCATATATTTTTTCAAGTCCATAGATAAAAATTAAAAAAAAATAAAAAAAAAAAAAAAAAAATATATATATATATATATATATATATATATATATATATATATATATATATATATTTTTTTTTTTTTTTTTTTTTTTTTTTTTAATCTATTATCGCAAATGTCCTTCGTTGGCGCGCTGGAGACTATGCATTATGGGCGATCACTCCATTTCCACTCTCTGTGATTTTCAAAAATGTTGTATTGAACGTGCTATTATCAAACCAAGATGCAGCGGCTTCAGCATTACTTTCAATCGAAGTTGGAATTTTTGAATATTTGCTTTGGTAATAGAAAAAACAACAATTTTGAAAATTTTTAATTCAATATTTTGATTAAAAAAAAATTTGCCCCAAATTTTGTACCTCAAAACAATTCGCCCTGACTGCAACTTTGACATATCAAGTTTCCAAAAAAGTTGCTTTGTTGTAATTTTCGCCTATGTTGCTACCTGTTATTTCTACCATGGTCCAGACAGTTCAATTCCATGGTAAAACTGCCGAATAGCTTTAATGCGCGTCTTCCAATCATTGATTTTGAAAATATTATGTTTCTGCTTTTCGAAACAATAAACACATACAGAAAATTGGCAAAAATCGGGCACACTTGGAAAAAAATTGTAATCACCTGATAGCTTTACCTTACCTTATATGCATATAACTTCATAACCTGGTATATTATATTGTTTTTATTACTTGCTTATATCTTACTATTATTTATTTATTGACAATTTATTAATTTCGTATCGAAACCATCAAAGTATGAATGTTCAAGTATATCCTTTGCAGATATACGATGAACAGGGTCATAAATGAGCATTTTTTGAATTAAATCAATACCGTCGTTGTTCAAATTTTTCAGTTGATTGGGCAATTGATTGGTTGACCAACAAGGAAATGTATTCTTATAGTCAGGAAGTGATGTTACGCCAGGCCATATTTCCTCAGTTGGGGTCTTCAATATTCTGTTAGATATGTACATTCTATAATCAATTTCATTTCGGGACAAAATGTAAAATTACCTGAACATTCTAAATAGTTGATCGATTTCCGAATCTCCTTGGAAAAGTGGTTTTCTGGTTGCCATTTCCGCAAATATGCATCCAATTGACCATATGTCTACGGGACACGAATACCGCGGAAACCCTAGCAGAACTTCAGGTGCACGATACCATAGTGTTACAATTTCATGCGTATATATACGGACTGGTATTCCAAAAGATCGTCCAAGCCCAAAATCGGCCACTTTAATTATTCCGTTTTTATCAATTAGCAAATTTTGTGGTTTTAAATCGCGATGCAATACTCTTCTTCGGTGGCAAAAGAGTATTGCACTCGTTATTTGATACAGGTAGCTTCGTACCAGATCGCTGTCTAATGGTTTTTCAGGAGGTAAAGAATCCATATATTTTTTCAAGTCCATAGATAAAAATTCAATATATATATATATATATATATATATATATATATATATATATATATATATATATATATATATATATATATATATATATATATATATATATCATGACGAGTGATTTCTCTCAATGGCACAAATATATATATATATATAGAACCATGGTACAATAAGCAGGTCTTCCAATCATTGATTTTGAAAATATTATGTTTCTACTTTTCAAAACAATAAACACATACAGAAAATTGGCAAAAATCGGGCACACTTGGAAAAAAATTGTAATCACCTGATAGCTTTACCTTACCTTATATGCATATAACTTCATAACCTGGTATATTATATTGTTTTTATTACTTGCTTATATCTTACTATTATTTATTAATTGACAATTTATTAATTTCGTATCGAAACCATCAAAGTATGAATGTTCAAGTATATCCTTTGCAGATATACGATGAGCAGGGTCATAAATGAGCATTTTTTGAATTAAATCAATACCGTCGTTGTTCAAATTTTTCAGTTGATTGGGCAATTGATTGGTTGACCAACAAGGAAATGTATTCTTATAGTCAGGAAGTGATGTTACGCCAGGCCATATTTCCTCAGTTGGGGTCTTCAATATTCTGTTAGATATGTACATTCTATAATCAATTTCATTTCGGGACAAAATGTAAAATTACCTGAACATTCTAAATAGTTGATCGATTTCCGAATCTCCTTGGAAAAGTGGTTTTCTGGTTGCCATTTCCGCAAATATGCATCCAATTGACCATATGTCTACGGGACACGAATACCGCGGAGACCCTAGCAGAACTTCAGGTGCACGATACCATAGTGTTACAATTTCATGCGTATATATACGGACTGGTATTCCAAAAGATCGTCCAAGCCCAAAATCGGCCACTTTAATTATTCCGTTTTTATCAATTAGCAAATTTTGTGGTTTTAAATCGCGATGCAATACTCTTCTTCGGTGGCAAAAGAGTATTGCACTCGTTATTTGATACAGGTAGCTTCGTACCAGATCGCTGTCTAATGGTTTTTCAGGAGGTAAAGAATCCATATATTTTTTCAAGTCCATAGATAAAAATTCAAAAAAAAAAAAAAAATAAAAAAATATATATATATATATATATATATATATATATATATATATATATATATATCATGACGAGTGATTTCTCTCAATGGCACAAATATATATATATAGAACCATGGTACAATAAGCAGGTCGAAATACAATTTGATTTCGATTTTCTTTCAAAAATATGGTCTAGACAGTTCAATTCCATGGTAAAACTGCCGAATAGCTTTAATGCGCGTCTTCCAATCATTGATTTTGAAAATATTATGTTTCTACTTTTCAAAACAATAAACACATACAGAAAATTGCCAAAAATCGGGCACACTTGGAAAAAAATTGTAATCAACTGATAGCTTTACCTTACCTTATATGCATATAACTTCATAACCTGGTATATTATATTGTTTTTATTACTTGCTTATATCTTACTATTATTTATTTATTGACAATTTATTAATTTCGTATCGAAACCATCAAAGTATGAATGTTCAAGTATATCCTTTGCAGATATACGATGAACAGGGTCATAAATGAGCATTTTTTGAATTAAATCAATACCGTCGTTGTTCAAATTTTTCAGTTGATTGGGCAATTGATTGGTTGACCAACAAGGAAATGTATTCTTATAGTCAGGAAGTGATGTTACGCCAGGCCATATTTCCTCAGTTGGGGTCTTCAATATTCTGTTAGATATGTACATTCTATAATCAATTTCATTTCGGAACAAAATGTAAAATTACCTGAACATTCTAAATAGTTGATCGATTTCCGAATCTCCTTGGAAAAGTGGTTTTCTGGTTGCCATTTCCGCAAATATGCATCCAATTGACCATATGTCTACGGGACACGAATACCGCGGAGACCCTAGCAGAACTTCAGGTGCACGATACCATAGTGTTACAATTTCATGCGTATATATACGGACTGGTATTCCAAAAGATCGTCCAAGCCCAAAATCGGCCATTTTAATTATTCCGTTTTTATCAATTAGCAAATTTTGTGGTTTTAAATCGCGATGCAATACTATTCTTCGGTGGCAAAAGAGTATTGCACTCGTTATTTGATACAGGTAGCTTCGTACCAGATCGCTGTCTAATGGTTTTTCAGGAGGTAAAGAATCCATATATTTTTTCAAGTCCATAGATAAAAATTAAAAAAAAAAAAAAAAAATATATATATATATATATATATATATATATATATATATATATATATATATATATATATAGATGTATATATATCATGACGAGTGATTTCTCTCAATGACACAAATATATATATATAGAACCATGGTACAATAAGCAGGTCGAAATACAATTTGATTTCGATTTTCTTTCAAAAATATGGTCTAGACCATGGTAGAATTACAAGGTAACCCTTTCAGGCCACCTGGTATCAATTTGATATGTCAAAAAATTGTTGTAATTTGAATTCGCCTTCATTTACACATAAGAAAATTGTTTCATGATTTCAAACTTTAACAATGCTATTGATAGAAAATCGAGATTTTACGTTTTTATAGAGTATGGGGGAAAAAGTGTATATTCAACATATGGTAGGCATAGGTAATATGGAGATCTAAAATTCGTGGATATTTGAAATAAGTGAAACAGGGAATCAATTTCATATAGGAGATAAACCGATACATGGAATTTCATAATCTTATTTGTACGGATTTTCAACTATGTTATACACTATGGGGCTTCAAAAGTGAAAGGTGAATGATTCCAAAGCATATTGGATTGGTTTGGGGAACAAAACATTGGCAATTTTTGGGGTGTGAGTAAATATTGAGATAATTTTTTTATTTCAATGTATTAAAGTTATCTATACATAAAAGACTTCCTGTCTGCTATATATTTCATAGCTAAGCAAATAATATGCGTGGACTCACAGTAGACTCAGTCCCTGTATCTTCTGCAATCTTTGATCCAAATCTTAAGTAAGCCAGAGGAGTAAATATACCCTAAAGTACCTTTTAGGTAGCATGTCACTACAGCGAGAAAGCTGACGATGTAGCAAAAGAAAAAAGGGTACACCCAACCAGAACCACCACAAAACCAAATTTTAAAGCATCAAAACTAATTTTCCGTATATTTTCTTGTAAAGAACATTATCGCTGTTGAATATGAAATCAACGTTGCCAACGTTACCAAGGCTGCATGCTGTGTTAGGATGATGAAGAGATAACAACGATTCGACATCTATTATCGCAAATGTCCTTCGTTGGCGCGCAGGAGACTATGCATTATGGGCGATCACTCCATTTCCACTCTCTGTGATTTTCAAAAATGTTGTATTGAACGTGCTATTATCAAACCAAGATGCAGCGGCTTCAGCATTACTTTCAATCGAAGTTGGAATTTTTGAATATTTGCTTTGGTAATAGAAAAAACAACAATTTTGAAAATTTTTAATTCAATATTTTGATTAAAAAAAAATTTGCCCCAAATTTTGTACCTCAAAACAATTCGCCCTGACTACAACTTTGACATATCAAGTTTCCAAAAAAGTTGCTTTGTTATAATTTTCGCCTATGTTGCTACCTGTTATTTCTACCATGGTCCAGACAGTTCAATTCCATGGTAAAACTGCCGAATAGCTTTAATGCGCGTCTTCCAATCATTGATTTTGAAAATATTATGTTTCTGCTTTTCGAAACAATAAACACATACAGAAAATTGGCAAAAATCGGGCACACTTGGAAAAAAATTGTAATCACCTGATAGCTTTACCTTACCTTATATGCATATAACTTCATAACCTGGTATATTATATTGTTTTTATTACTTGCTTATATCTTACTATTATTTATTTATTGACAATTTATTAATTTCGTATCGAAACCATCAAAGTATGAATGTTCAAGTATATCCTTTGCAGATATACGATGAACAGGGTCATAAATGAGCATTTTTTGAATTAAATCAATACCGTCGTTGTTCAAATTTTTCAGTTGATTGGGCAATTGATTGGTTGACCAACAAGGAAATGTATTCTTATAGTCAGGAAGTGATGTTACGCCAGGCCATATTTCCTCAGTTGGGGTCTTCAATATTCTGTTAGATATGTACATTCTATAATCAATTTCATTTCGGAACAAAATGTAAAATTACCTGAACATTCTAAATAGTTGATCGATTTCCGAATCTCCTTGGAAAAGTGGTTTTCTGGTTGCCATTTCCGCAAATATGCATCCAATTGACCATATGTCTACGGGACACGAATACCGCGGAGACCCTAGCAGAACTTCAAGTGCACGATACCATAGTGTTACAATTTCATGCGTATATATACGGACTGGTATTCCAAAAGATCGTCCAAGCCCAAAATCGGCCACTTTAATTATTCCGTTTTTATCAATTAGCAAATTTTGTGGTTTTAAATCGCGATGCAATACTCTTCTTCGGTGGCAAAAGAGTATTGCACTCGTTATTTGATACAGGTAGCTTCGTACCAGATCGCTGTCTAATGGTTTTTCAGGAGGTAAAGAATCCATATATTTTTTCAAGTCCATAGATAAAAATTCAATATATATATATATATATATATATATATATATATATATATATATATATATATATATATATATATATATATATATATATATATATATATATATATATATATATATATATATATATATATATATATATATATATATATATATATATATATATATATATATATATATATATATATATATATATATATATATATATATCATGACGAGTGATTTCTCTCA